>NC_022023.1:27105859-27113469 GCF_000317375.1 Microtus ochrogaster | reverse complement strand
TGATCTTCTGTGTCTCAGCTGGTCTTCTGTATCTTGGCCGGTCTTCTGTAAATGCTAGAATCACCAAGAAGTAGGCTTCCATGCCAGGGAAGGAATGGATGTGCTGGCAAGGGGAGGGCAAGCAGCTGAAGAATGAATGAACCCTTCCTTTTTCCATTATCCTTACAAGGTTCCAGCAGAAGGTGTGTCCCAGGTTAGAGGTGAGCCTTCCCACCTCAAGATCTGGATTAAAGGTGTCTGTCATCCTGCCTCAAGATCCAGATCACAAGTGTGCCCTCCATATCTGGATTGTAGTTTATTCCAGATATAGTCAAGTTGACAACCAAGAATAGCCATCACAGAGGAGACCTGCCTGGTGGGTGGGTAGCATTTAGGTCGGTGGAGGCTGAGAGGGTCTGAGCCGAGAGAGTAACATGAATATTGCTGAGGGAAAGCCAGGGCATGGTTTAACTTCTGCAGAGAGAACCAGAGAGGAGAGGAGGATTGGATCAGGCCAGAGGTCCAGGGAAAGGACCCCATTTCTTCGTCAGGAGGGAGTTATCTCCCAGGGTTTTGGGGAAAGTACCTGTAGAGAGAATGCCCAGAGCTTAGATTTGGGTGGACCTGCGTTGCAGGGCAGGGTCATACCGGCCACTTTATGGTGACCTCAGTATTGCACAGAACGTTTCCGAGAGTGCAGAGGGGACCAGAGTAGCTTAAGCCAGGGCAACAGGGCTGAGAGCACAGGATACACACTATTTACTGGGGAGGGCAGGGGTGTCAAGCAGCCAAGGGCACAAGGGGGTAGTAAGGGCTTGATGAGTGTTTTATTTGTTTGAGGACTTTTTTTTTTCTTCTTTAGTTATGATTCCCAAGGTCTCTGTAGGAGGAGCAGCCGCAGGACTCAGGAAGGATAAGTCACTGAAGAGATCTGATACACAGAATGTGGAGGCAGGAACAGTTGGCAGTGATGTCGGGGACACATTGCAGGTGCCGGGTAGGAGGGAGGCTGGCTGACACACTGAAGGACAGCCAGAACTGTCTGCAGCAGGGAGTGTAAGAAGCTGACCAATGTGGAGATTCCAGACTCTGTTTTGTGACTTCCTGGCCACTCCAGCCTGTGATTTCCAGATGTGTTCAGGCTGGGATTAGCCTCTCAGACCAACTGTGTCTCCGTTTCCTCATCTGATCCTGGTCTCTGCGAAGGCCTCCCCATCAACTGAGAGGAGCCACAGGCAGCTGTCCCCAGATCTGCAGAATGGTGTTGCCACTCCGCATCAGCCTGTAGGCACATTCCACTCTGGTGGGGGAGATGAGCGGGCTGTGCCGGGTTTCAAATGACTTGGGGGTTGGGGGGCAGTTTGTTTTCTTTCATGTGAGGCGGATAGGAAGACTTATGTAGAAGCTGGCAGAGATGGACCAAAAGCTGCTAAATTTAGCCTGCATTCGGGAGGGAGGTTAGAGAGTGGTGTAACAAGTAATTAGGCCTGCTCCTCAGAACCAGCGATGTTTCTCAAAGTCTGTGTCTTTCACTGACATTAGAGAAAAGCATAATGAAACGTGTCTTTGAAAGGATCCCATCTGCCCAACTCTGCAGAGAGCCCCAGAGACTTCAGCGTTGTCAGGCATGTTCTGTGGTGCTGCAGTCCATCTAAGGTGCCCCTGCAGGGGGATGCACTCTGTGGCAGGCAGGGCATGGGCAGTCCTTGGAAGTAGATGTCTGTGGATAGGTAAACAAACCCAGCCAGCGCCTAGCTTGAGTCTGTGCTGAGGGCCTGCCTGGGAAGCCGGGCTACACAGTGGGCCAGGCACTGTAAAACCTATGCTGCACCGCCTCCCTGGCTTCTTTAGGGCATGTGGGCTTGTGCCTTAGGTCAAAGCTATGTAGAAAACTCATTAAACACGCTGCTCCCTGCTGCAGCATCTCAGATCCACAAGAGGGATAAAGTGACCACACACCACTGGAGCTGGTGTTGAAAGCAACCACCCCAGTTGTCACAACCCGTTCCCGGCCTGGGATAACTGGGTGAATTTGCCTGTCATTCTGTGAGGGAAGGCACCTGACAGCCACATCAGTCCCTCACTGTGTGACCGATGTCTGATCACATGAAGGGGGGTATCTATGGGGCCCTTGGAAAGCAAGGCATGTAAGGCTACCACATCAGGAATCTCTGAAAGCCTTGGCAGAGCCAGCCACATCTCTGGAGAGACATGTCACTAGCATGGGGTGATGAGGGTATCAGAGACGCCAGCTGTCAGCTCCAGCAGGCAGCACACATCCATCAGGCAGGATTCCACAGTCCCAAGCTCAAAGTGGATTTGTCTTTGCAGACTCGTGAACATAAGAGATGACATGCGGCATGAATTTGTTTTGCAGAATCGGAACTCTGGGACTTAAAAAATGTTTCAGCCTGGAAGCAGCCATCTATCGCAAACTCAGATGAGCGTGTAAGAGTAAATGGATAAGAAATGTTAGCTTCAGGGAACTGGAAAAATACAGCGGGCTGCTAGACAGGGGTGCTGTCACATGCCTGGCAGTGTCCCGCTCTCCACCCTCGCACCGTCCTCCACTCCCACTGCCCCTTGGGTGGAGGCCTAGCCTGCAAGGTGCTATTTTGTTCATCTTCACCTTTTAGGACTCTTTCAAAGTGGGATTATTTTCCCTACAGAGCCACGAATAAAGTCTTTCTTTCCTTGATATTGATAAAACATTGGTCCGGAGATCCCCATGGATACCCAGGTCTATGGGTGCTCAGTTTCCTCGTCTAAAATAGTGTAGTGTGTATGGAGAGCCTGCACACATCCCCCTTGTATACTTTAAATCACCTTTGGATGACCGACCAGTCTTAATACAGCGGAAGCATGGTATAAATTGTTGTATTGTATTGTTTAGGGAGTAAAGTCCCAGGGGAAAGTCTGTATGAGGTCTAGACATTGTTAGTATAGATGTACCAGCTAGCCTCAGAGGCCTAATGTGGAATTGGCTCACGTCAGTAATAACAAACTTTTTTTTTTTAAAAAAAAATGTTTTCCAAAAGGCTAGTTGAATCCAGGGATGCAGAACTCACGGATGCAGAGGGCTGACTATATACTTGAAAAAGAAAAGAAACTGAAGGGCATTTGTTATCTAACCTTGCAACCTATTTTATTTGGTCCATTTGTCCTCCTAAAGTGAGGTGCACCTTTGTTCCTTTCTTTAAGACATGGTGTACAAGAAGCTACCAGTCCCCTCTAGAGCATTTCCTGCTCTGCATGGCACCCCTTCCCTCCCTGCAGCCTTGGTAGGGGAATACTAGTGTCGTTCTTACATGGGAAGGGAAATGAAGGAGCTGTGCCCAAAGTCCCTTTCCAGTCAGGCAGAGCTAGCATGAACAGCTCTGTCCCGAAGCCGAGACCTTGCTCAGCTGCTGAGTTGGGTCCCAGCAGAGTTCCTCTGTAGTCCGCACAAGGTGATAACTGCAGGTGAATCCCTTATCGCCTTTGTACCTCACCTCCACCCCATCTGTCATTGGAGGAAAAGCAGCTACGCTTTCTGCCAAGCCTCTAAGAACGCAGGTTCCTGTGTGTATCTGAGAGTACATTTGGGTAGGTGACCGGGTTTTGGGATGCCCTTTGGGCCCAGGTGGACCCAAATGTGTATCCTCCATTTATCCTTATCACCCCCTCCTCTGAAGCAGGCCCAGGCTGCCATGGGCCCTGCTGGGTCTCCCATATTGAGGATTGTGCCCTGCTCAAGTGGCTGTTCTCATCCGTGTTGGGGGAATCCACAAAGGACTAGATGGATGCCCGTGGAGACCTGTAGTAGCTAGATAAGATGAAAGCAGTAGTCGGAGGAAGAAGAGCGAGGAGGGGAGAGAGGTACCCGGGGTGCTGTCAGTAAACACACAAAGAGATACAGAGGGCTGGGTGGGGCTTCCTTGGGTTCCTGGTGTGTGAGACTCAATGTGTGCTTCTTCTCGGGTTCATTGATACAGAGCGCAAGATGGGTGGACTGCTTTCTCCTGTTTTCCTTTCAGTTTAATTGACCGGTGCTTGGAAGTGCGAATCTGAAAGTTCTGCCAAAGTCATTTATCAGCAGATATTCTGGAAACCACAGGTGTTAGCATGAAGTGGCAGGAGAGTACGTCAATGCTTCTCCTCCTTTGAGAGAGGAGAAACTGAGACTGGGAAGAATCAGAGTTCCAGGGGGGTCACTGCCCTCCTCTGACATCCTGTGGTTATCAGGCATATATGGGATACATAGACGTGAACACAGGCAAAAACAGTCATGCATGTAAAACAAGAAAATCTAAAAAACGGTGTAAAGTCCCCATATGGGGCTAGAGAGATGACTTCACAATTAAGAGCTGCATGTTTTTCTAGAAGACCCACGTGTTGGTTCCTAATGGTCTATGACTTCAGCCCAAGGGGACCCAACACTCTCTCTGGTCTCCAGAGACACAAGGTGTGTGCACATGGTTTCGGCAGCATGTCTCTATCTGGCGGTGGATCCATGGCGTCTCCCTGGCTCCGCCCTTCTTTCTCCCAGCATTCAGTCCAGTCCCTCTACCAACTAAGTTCTGCCCTGTCAACAGGCCAAGGCAGCTTCTTTACTCATTAACGTTAATCACAGCACACAGAGGGGACTTGCACATCAGGAGACAAGTTCTTTATGTGGACAGGACCATAGAAGATATCTATTTTAATGTTAATAAAATGTGAGTAACACAGAGTATACCACAGGAACTATTTCTTCGCTCACAGTTGAGTGTCATTAAGTCCATGCATGATGATGTGTAGCGGTCACTACCAACCACCTCCAAACTGAAATCTATACATATTAAGAACTCATTTTCTATCCTTCCTCCTCCTGGCCCCGTCCACCAACATCCCTCTTCCTGTTTGTGTGAATTTGATGGCTGACATGCTTATAGCAGTAGAATCTCCCTGTCTGTGTGGGTTTGACCGCTCGTACACTCATAGCAGTAGAATCTCCCTGTCTGTGTGAGTTTGACTGCTCATACAGTCATAGCAGTAGAATCTCCTATTCATGGTAGCTCGTTTCACTTAGCTTGCTGTCCTCCAGGTTCATCCATGTTGTATCCCGCAACTGTGTCTCCTTCGTTTCCAAGGCTAAACAAGCTGCCACACTGGTACATCCCCTATCATCTCCTCTGCCACTGATGGACACTTGGGCTGCTCCCCTGCTTGGCTCTTGTGAATGGTGTCTCTGTGGGCTTGGGTGCTCACCTCTTTCTTACAGCTCCTACTTTTGCTTCTATTGGATGTAGAAGAGTCTGAATTTTCAAGTGAAAAGGTTGAAGATTAATTTCTCTAAATGCCTTTTAGTTTCCCTTTGGTTAACTACTCTCCAGTGAGGGTTTTAAATATTAAAGTTTAAATCAGTTCTCTCAAAGACAAATCTCCCATCTCCTTCCCCCCACCTCTTTTGTAACCTGACAATCTCCTCCAACATGATCCTCCTCCAGGAAGTAGACCCAACCAACAGCCCAGTTCTGATGCCTCCTGTTTATAGCAGGCCTGCATGCTTGCTTGGTGTGTGCTTGTTCTGAACCAGGTGGTATAGACACCCCCATGACCCCTGCTGTATGCTGTGCACAGTCATTTGTGCCCAAGGTCACAGATGAACTTCACTATATTAACAGTTGAGATACTCATCTCTATGAGCAGATCTGGGCTTCTTCCAGGGTTTCTTTTCCCTGGTGGAGTTTTCAAGAATGACCTTTTCGAAGATAAGGTCATTTCTGCTTCTTCTGCATTCAAGGAAACAAACGGAAAGTTTGTTTGTTTTTGTTTTTGTTTTTTAAGAGACCTTTTAGAAGCAGGAAAGTCTGAACCAGGGTCTAAATACTAGCTGCTTAGATTGGAGACTGCCAACACCCTGCAGCCATGTTTGGGGCAGGCTCTCCAGTACTAGTGGCATTTTAGATGAGGCACTAATGGTAAAGACTTAGGATATAACTCATGTACAGTCCGAATGTTGGCTTCTTGGGGAGGGTTCAGGAACCTACCTCCAACCATAGGGTCTCTGAAGGGTCCTTCAAGTTTTGGGTTGCCTCTCCCAACTATAGAGACCAGATGTAGTTAGGCCAATATAGTTAGCAGGCAACAGGGACACACGGCATGATCCTATCCTTAGCAATGAGTTGGCTTTAGGGTAGATGTCCTATGGGGGAGATCATGAGTCCTGACAGAGTAAGTTGCCCACAACTGATGACATGATGGACCAGGTCTCCTGCAGCCGCCCTGCCCCTAAGCCACCTTCTTGGAATAAGTCTCCTTTTCTTGCTGTTTCTTCTACAATGCTACAGGCCCTTCCTGCTCTACTTTGGTTAGAGGAGGGTACAGAGACAAAATTCAGATAACCTGTCCGTTATTTACAACAGTTATAGAGAGAGCCTCGGGGCTACGATACAGGAGTTGAAGCATTTCAACTTTTATTTTCTAAACCATTCATTTGTTTTGTTCGAGACAGGCTGGCTCTAAACTCACCATGTGACCAAAGGGTGGCCTTCAACTCTTGATTCTCCTGGCCTCTCTTCTCTAGTATTGAGGTTGCAATACCTATGTGTTTGGCTAGACCACAATTTCTTTGTTTGTCTTAGTCAGGGTTTTATTGCTATGAAGAGACACTATGACCATGGCAACTCTTATAAAGGAAAACATTTAATTAGGACTGGTTTATGGCTCAGAGGTTTGGTCCATGATCAGCATGGTAGGAAACATGGGAGCATGCAGGTAGACATGGTGCTGGAGAGGTAGCTGAGAGTTCTACATCTAGATCAGTAGGCAGCAGGAGGAGAGAGATACTGGGTCTGGATTGAGCTTCTGAAACCTCAAAGCCCACCCCCAGTGACATACTTTCTCCAGCAAGGTCATACTACTCCAACAAGGCCACACCTCCTAATGGTGCCACTTCCTATGAGTTTATGAGGGTCATTTTCATTCAAACCACCACAGTGTTTATTGAGAAAGGATACTGGGAAGTTAAGTGCCTTGTTTTATTGAAATTTTAAAATAATGTAGAAACAAATCAACCAGTCACAAGCTCCTAGAAAAGTAAAAAAGCGTACACACACACACACACACACACACACACACACACACACACACACACCCTCTCAGTAAGAATGTTGCTAGCTCGGTCTCATCGGTCCCAACAATCTAGTGCATCTGTCACATAAACAAGGGCCAGTCTCTACAGAGCTGCGGCAGATCCCTGCAAGTAGGTCACCACCGGTGAACCTCACTTTCCTCCGTGCCCACCAGTGGTCCTCACTCGACTTGAATGCCTCCATGTGTGGAAGACTTCGTTTATTCCCAATGTGATATGGTTGAAAAGTGATGGTACCTTTTAAAGAGGGGTCTAGACATGGGTGCATATCCTCTGAGGAGACTGTGGAAGGACATCCCTTCCTCTCTGTGTTTGTGCTTTTTGACCCTAGATGTGTGGTTTTGCTCTGCCAGATGTCTCTACCACTGTTGGGCACTGCAGACCCTCAGACCCTGAATTTCCTGTGACTCCTTGCCTGCCAGAGTAGACAATGTGTTTTCCTATGCTTGTAGCTGCTCTGAGCATGAGACCCTCATGAGTTTCTGATAGCAGGGACTGGTTTCTGGTGGGCTTGCAG
>NC_022023.1:27094577-27105679 GCF_000317375.1 Microtus ochrogaster | reverse complement strand
TGTGTGTGTGTGTTTCTATCTCCATCCCGTGGTAGACAGGCGGTACTGTACAGATGGCCTGTACACACCACAGGCAGCTAGGACCACTTAATTGTGGATTCTGACCTCCAAAATGGTCAGGCAGAACAAACATTTTCTTTTCACAAATTGTCTGGGGCATTTTGCTATAGTGGCAGAAGCCGACTTATACTGTTCAGAATCGGGGTTACAGTGGGTGAGCAGGTCTCATTAGCAGGCTAGGCAGTAGGGCAGGATGAGGTCGGCGTGTGGTTGCAGGGCTCAGAGGGGTACTGAAAGATTCCATCATCAAGATGAGCAACAATCGCTGTAGCGTTTAAACGATTAATATATGAAAATCCATGAGCAAAGCATCAGAATTTGCAACACAGTGCAGTCTTGCTGATTTTCCCTTTGCCTTGGGTTCCAGCGTGACCTCCAGGGAGGCCATGGCACTGCCGTTGGATTTCCTCCACTGTGCAGCATTTGTTAGTGCTTTCTTGACTTTCATGACCTAAACCTTTTTTGCATACTAGTATCTTTCCAGTTGGGTTTGTCAGGTCTTGATGGAATTGTTACAGAACAGTTTGACGATGCGGCACCGGTTGCTGTGGTGCCTGGCCACATCTTAGCCTGGTTTCTGTTGCCGATGACAATAGCATGGGAACGGGTAAGTTAGAAAGAAAGTGCTGTTTATTTTGGCTCATGTTTCTGCAGGTCCAAAGTCAAGGGCCCGTCCCGGCTGGCAGGGTCGCAGGCTGGCTCCGGGTGTCACAACATGGCAGGAATCAGGGAGAATATGTTCCTGTGTTGAAGTATCTGTCCCTATTCTTATAAAGCTACCAAGACTCAAGTTATGGGGACTCCCCTCTTGAGTTTATCTAACTGTAGTCTCTCCCGAAAGATCTCATCTCTAAGCCTCAGTTTTAGGTTTCCACCATCTTGACGTCTCATGGTGGGATTTGGAGGAGGCAAACCATTCTGAAGCAGCCACAGTCCCCCGGCTAATTGTTCAGGGCTTCGCCAGTAATTCTTATGTAGGTCACTTGACTCAGGTAGTTTTTGATCAGAATTTACACTGTAAAATCTCTCCTTTTGCCTTTATAATTGTAAGTATGTTGTATAGTACTACTTTGAAACCTTATGAAACCAAAGCAGAAATTGCTTTGAAACCTTGAGTTTACTCATGTCTGTGGGAACTCACGGTTTCCCGGTTTAGTCAGAGGTCACAGCCCATTAGCATGTCTGTTAGTCTTGTGCCTTGCTTAGTCAGTGGGTTCCCTTCCATCCAACCTCTGTATCCTTTTGAAATGTCTCTAGAGTTCTTTGGGCTTTTGCTTGCTTTCTGCCAACTATAATAGTGCACATTGTTCTACCGCTACCGTCCCAGGGCTAGAACCAGCCATGGACAGAGTCCTGCTGCTTCCAGTAGGAAAATGGTGTGTGTGAGCACCAAGAGCTGCATTCCTGTGTGCTCGTTGCTTTGGAGTATTGTCGTTCTGGGGCTGCGGGCTCAGGTTGGCACTATGCTTCTATATCTACACACACCTCATTAAACAGTGTTCTGATCCTGTGACAAAAGAAGAAAACTCTTGTTTTGTCTCACAGTTGGGGAGGTTTCAGCCCATAGTCCCATTGCTTTTGGACCTGTAGCCAAGCTGTAGGTCCTGGTGACAGTACACAAGGGAACAAAACCACCTGCCTCATGTCACCCAAGAAACGAGAGAGAGGGCCCTGGGTCCTACTAGTCCCTTCATTGGCTTGTTCTCAATGATTTTATTTCCTCCCATGAGGCTCTGCCCCTTGTAATAGTCCTAGCTCCTCCCTAAGGCTGATGACCAAGGTTTTGGCACATGGACTTTTGGATGACACATATCCAAACCACAGCACACACGTATGTAAACTGCATATGTTTACTTCTCTGTCTGTACTGAAAACTGAATTTACAAGGATGTCTTATTCCAGTCTTTCCCCATAGAATTCTCTTTGGAGTTTCACCTCGTATGGATGCCCTTCTCCAGCGGTGGGAAAGCTGGCTTCTGTTGTTCCTGATGTATTGATCTATTAATGCCCCTGTGGCTAACCCATCTGACATGTTCATTGATTTCCACCCCCAAACTGGGCACCTGCTCATAATCTGGATGTCCAGAATGGGCCACTCTGCCCTCCCTCAGATGACCTCAGGATCTCCATCACTGAGGGGGACACCTTCCTTACCTGCTGAGCTCCTGCGGTAGTGCTTTGCCCTGGGTGACCCTAGGCCCTCCCCTAGTCCCTTCCCCACACAAACCCGCCCTCTTCTTAGGATGGAAACCTGGAGAAAGAGTCACGTGCATCACTTTTTAAATCAAATCAAATCAGAACGGAAGTGAATATTCAGGATAGTGAACAATAACAAACTTCACACGACCACCAGAATTTCTTAACTAGTAAGCTCTTTAGAATACAGAGTACAGTTTCAGAAAGGTTGCAGCTACGCGCAGGACAGCGCAGGCCAAGTGGATATAAGTCAAGCTTCCTCGTCGGAAACTGGGCTGTTTGCTTCAGCAACTCGAGGGAAGAAAACATGAAGTCTCCAAAATCAAAATTAATGTTATTTTTTTTCAGGGATTTGCAGGAGGTTGACCAGCCTAATTGCACCATTTGGGTGTGTAACGTGCTGGAGAACATAATTTTAAAAAGGACTGAGAAACTGTGCGGTGTCTTAACTCGGGTGGGACTGTAATCATTGCAGTAACTGAATGTGACTGTGTGTCTATGTGACTGAAATGGGAAAAGCAGTTTGTAAAAAACAACAACAACAAAATGTCCATTCTATCCCTCGGGACTTCCTTAATTATAAATACCAGGTAGCCTAGCACAGGCTAAATATAGGCCTGGTGGCCATCTCTATTTATAACATTTTTAGTAGGAAGTCACCAGAGCAATTCAGAATTAATTTGGTGTGTAGGTTTTTACGGGTTCTAATTAGTCGTGTTTTTCTTAAGCTGGCCAACTGGGATCAATAGTGTTATATAACTGAGCCCAGGGGACCGTGACTTAGACGTGGACTCCTCCAGAAAGCCAAAGCCCTTGGAAGAAGTCAACCCAAAGAAAGACCTGCAGCTCCAGAAGCCGCTAGCTGCAGCTGCACGGAAGAGGGGCTGGAGACGGCTGTGTCCAGCCAAGGGCAGGCTCCAGGAGTGATAAAGGGATGCGTTTTTTATTTTTTATTTATTTTTTTCCGTTGGAAGCTGCAAATCTTCTACCCATTCATTTGGAGACCTTGACGGGCGATGTTCCCAGGCCTGCTTATCAGCTGTTCCCTTGAGGGAACAGATTCAGTTGCTCCAGCCTGGGGAGGTGGGATGATGTTTTCCTGGACTGTAGGCAACTCCCCACAGAGCCAGCTTTCTGACCCTGGGGATGGTGGACTTTTGGAAGACTGGATGTCATCTGGGGTGGAAGCTGGTTTTCAGTAGTGGCTCTGCTGCACGTCAGACATGGTTGATTAGGTTGGGACTCCTCCTCCATTCCTTCAAGTAACGCTGTCTTGAAGAACACAGGGTGAACTCCAGCTGGCAGCACTACGGGGCTCACCCTAGGGTGAGAATAAGTGCTTGTGCTTAAAATAAAATCTCAAAAGACTCGGCTCAGACACAGCTCTCACACTCCCCTCCTGTGGCTCTGCAGGTTCTCCGTGCTCCTCACATCTGTGGGTGTGCTCCCCATGAATGAACTCCAGGCGCCTGAGTAGATGAGCTACGCCTTCTAGATAGCTCAGAGGCTGTGTCTGCCCCAGCCTCCAGCCGGGAGTTGGTGTCCTGACTCCACTGCATAACGCTTTCCAGTTTCACAGCTGTCCTGGAAGGGGGCCGGTTGGGAGAGAGTACAAAGGAAGACAGTAGTGGCCAGGAGGGAAGGGACTAGGGACGGTCCATCCTGCCTCTATACTCAAACTTTCCCTGAGCTACTTTATATCGGTGGAATGACATCTATCTGATGTCATTTGGGTCTGGAATTCTGAAATTTGCTTGGCTTTGCTATGTTTTCCAAGCTTCTGTACACCAGAGACCCCCGACAGGTGCTGTCATTCCTGCTGTTGAGATTTCAGCAAAGGGGGGAAGTGGTGAGAGTCGTGATGGCGACAGGGGGGCCAGCTGAGTCTGGGGCATCCGGGAAGGCTTCCTGGAGGCAGGGATGACATTAGGATAAGATTACCAGTAGCAGGAGCTAGTGGAGCCAGGGTCAGAGGTCCAGCACTAGCAGCACAGGGGGATGAAGCAGCAAGATAAGGGCTCTCACCCTGGCAGCGTCTCTGAAGGACAAGCCTGTGGCAAGAGAGGTGGCCTGGCTTGGTGGCTACGATCCGGATGTACTCTGCGAGGGGCTCGTGCTGTCCTCTGTGACAGGGAGGAGCTGGGGAGGGCTGGAGTGTGGTGCCCTTGAAGAGATGAATGGGCCGGCTCAGCACCCCAGGCCTGCCCCCGTGAAACAGGGCAGTGGACCATTTTAGGGACTGTTTTGAGACGGTTGGGGGTGGGGGACAAAAGGATGGCAATGGCTGCTCTAGTGGTGGTGGGAGTTATCTGTGACCCCTGTGCTGTCCCAAGCCTAAGGACAGAGATGCTGAGAGTATGCACGCTCCAGTCTCCCAACGCCCTGACCTTGACCATGCAGGGTACTCAGGATCCATCTGGATGGAGGGACGGGAAGCTCCAGAGCGGCCAATGGCCCCAAGTTGAGTTCCAGGGTGGGGGGAGGGAGTGGGAAGTGGGAGTCAACTGGCTGGCCGGGAGAAGGATCAGCCTCCTAGGAAGGGCTCAGCTGCTCTATTGCTCCAGGACCCACAAACCCTGTCAGCACCCAGACCTCCATCTGGGGTCAGGCCCAACTTGCAGTAGATTTGTTGGAGATCTTTGCCGGGTTCTGAAGTATACCACAATGGGGAGCCAGAAACCCAGGGCTTCTGAATCAGGGCAGTCAGCACCGGCTCCAGCAGCCCACTTGGGTATGATGGTTATGAGAAAATCAAGGATTTGCCTGTCTTTGGTCACATATATCCATACACTTGAATGCTTATGTATTTATATATATAAACCTCTATATATCCATATATAAAATACATTCAAATATTATATAAACATAGTCACAAACACACATGCATATCTCTGTATGTATATATATATCTGAATATATATGCATATGTATTTCAATACTTGAGTATTTCACACACAGCAGAACAAAACAAATCTTCATACAGCACTGGAGCCATCCATCCACATACACACAGAGGCATAATGGAAAAGGTATTGAGCTTAATGCGTGACGCCGATAATTTCCCTTAGAAATGGAAACGAGTAGGCACTTGCTGAGCTCTGTGGCCCAGTGTGCGTAACCTCCTGCCGAGGACAGACATCAGGTTTTTGGGATCTCCATAGCAGCTGTTGGCCTTTCATTATTCCAAAAGATAGAGGTTTGATGACGAAGAACCCTAGCTGTATTGTTAACAAGATAAGTGATCTTGAAGAAACGACCTCACAGTTCCACAGCACAGTTCCTCTGTCTGCAAGATGAGGTTAGACCTAACAGCTAGCTCCCTGAGCTGTGAATCCATCTTAACTGGGATGGGCACGCTATCTGACGCTTGCCTTCTGAGCTCCAGGCACTCAGTGCAAGTTGGGGACAGCTAGGGACTGAATAGGGCAGTTGCTCCTAACTCCAGTCTCTCTTTGTACCTTCCTTGTTTGCACTGGGTGTCTAATTATCTAGTGTTTTTGAAATGTCTAATAGAGCCTCCTGTTAGGGAGAATTAAACTACATTTGACTCTGTTCTCTGTGAGTTCTTTGATCTCATTTCTTCCTGTGTTCTGGTTGAGAACATTTAGCAAGGCCTTTAATGCTGTTTTAATGATATTGCCAATTTTACCAACTAATGTATATAGTTACATATTGATATTGAGTAGCGAGACGTGAGCATTTGATATTCGGCAAACTGTTTTATTGGATAGTGCTCTCAGAGACAGATTCTGATGAAGACATTGTGAAAATACCGTGGGCAAGAAAGGAAAACAGAACACATTGAAGTTTTATGTTAGGATTTAAGAAACAGTGCCTTACACTGCAGCAGGCAGTGTTGCTGATGAAGAGCAGACAGAGGCTTGGGAAGGGACCAGACAGGAAGGCCACAGGTCTGATGGGCTTCCTCCTTCCACAAAAGGGGAGGGGGGAGAAGCTGCCCCCAGCTTGTGCATGGAAGTGTTTGTGGCACCCAGTGTATCTATCTCTGTAATGAGGGGCTATTCGGAGACGGCTTGAGCAGTGGCTGTGCAGGGTGTGTATACTGACTGCGGAAGCAGAGCCAGTGTCTGGCATAGACTATCCCAGGCCATGGCCCAGTGACAGCAGCTCGGGATGGACAGCCAGACAGCCAAGCATGTGTGTTCCTATGAATGAGTGTCAAACCAGGATAAGGACGTTTCTAGACTGGGAGTGAAGCTCTGTGGTACATGCTTAGCATGTATGAGACCCTGTTCTGTCCCCAGCACACATTTTCTTCCAGAAAAGGATTTTTGCTGCCTGCTTCTGCCTTTTCTGTCCGCAGGAGTCCCTCATTATCTGAGGGACTCACATCCGATGGTTGTAGTTACAGTCAACCTCAGCCTAAAGACATTAAATAAAAAATTCTCAAGTACTTTATACTTTACATTGCTTTAGAATCATAGATATATTTATATTCATTGTGTTTGTTCTAGTTTGTTATTAAATGCCACGCCTAATTTTATTAATGCATTGTGAGCATGTATATATAGGGGAAAATCATAATATCTATGGGGTTTGGTACTATTGGTAGCTTCAAGTTTCCACCGAGGCTCTTGGATAGGAGACTTCTATATCATTACAAGTCTAGTATCTGCCAGTTTAACCCTGAAGTTAAACCAAGGGAATAACAGTCATCTCAAGTCTTACTTGTGAATTCATATGTCAGTTAGTGTCCGTTATCTTTGCTGGCCTTTGGACAGAATGGAGGTATTGCTAATTCAGAAATTTGGAGCTTCCCTCCCCCTCTCGTGGACACTGGAGCTTCAGTCTCCCCATATGATGACCTCCTCTTACAAATGGCACAGCTGAGGTGGAGAGAGTCAGAGTCACAGGAGTCAGGGGCAGAGCACTCTCAGATACCATCTGGTTGAAGCCAGAGAGCGGACCCATCCCCCAGAGACTCTGTCCACGCCTGGGGCCTGCCACCCGGGTATCCTGTCATCTCTCTTCATGACCACAGCCTGAGGTAGGAAAAAGCAGTTTCCAAGCCTCGTAAGTGCTGCTCCAGCAGGGCCAGGTGAGAACTCAAGAGCTGCAACAGCAAAGGAGGAGCAACAGGAAATGGCTCCATAAGCAAACAAGTGGGTGTGACCAGTCCAGTCGTTCTAGAAGTAGGACCTGGGAATGTACCCAAAGGAAGCGAAAGCAGGACTTGGGCAAATATTGGCACACCCTGTCCATAGCGGTAACATTCACAGTAGCCAAATGAGGAAGTAAGCTGTGTCCGTCACCATAAATGCAGTGTTCATTGGCCTTAAACTGGAAGAAAATTCTCACGCGTAATACAACATGGATAACCTTGAAGTCATGGTGCCAATCAGGATGAGCCAGGCACCAAAGGCCAGATGCTGCCTGGCTTCGCTGAAGCAGCTCCCTGTGTTAGCAGCTAGCTTTGCAAGGGCAGGAGGATTCCTTGGCTGAGGGCCCCTTCTCTTCTGCGGTGGAACTCAACCCTCCTGCCGATTTGGACATATGTACAAACAGGTGCAGTGCTGGCCACGGCTGACCCCAGAGGCCATTTGCCCAGTTAGTATTGTGAGGGTCATTTGTTCTTTTCCGTCTTCCAAGACCTTGTGGACCATTTCTAAGGATGATTGCAGGTGGCCCAGAGACAAGGGGACCAGGTGACCTTGGGACTTTTAAGGGAAGGCATGGTTCCCCTGGCGTGGCTCAGCTACCCAGAGGCCAGTACTGCCCCGAATGACCTCCAGGACCGCCCCAGGTGGCTCTACATGGAACCATTTATTTACAGCAAATGTCATTCCCCTGTCACCTTTTCTCTAACAGGGCACTGACTTGAATGCTCAGACTTAAAAGACCAACAGTTATGTACCCTGTCCCCTCACACACACAGGGATAGTGGCGGTTCATAGGCATTCTTCCTTACTAATTCCTGCTGGGCAGTGAGGCTCCTTGACCGCCTTTGGCTCATATAGGTCTGGTATACTTTAGCAGTCTTTGGGTCACTTGTTTAGAGAGTGAGCAATAGGATTTACCTGTAGGAAAAGAGAAAAGTGCCTGTGCATAAGATAGGGCAGAATCAGTGGCGTTTGTGATGGCAGAAAAAGATGTAGAAAATGGACAGAAAATTGGAATTGCAGGTAAGCTGCAGGTAACCGTGAATGGGGTGCTAACTACCTACCCGGAGCCCTGCTTGTCCCCTCATATACATAGCTCTCTCCTTCAGCAGATCTGGAAACAAATCAACTTGCAAAATGATACTTGACGTCTCATGAGGAATGAAAGCCCAGAGAGGGTCAGTCCAGGATTTCCAACAGAAAGAGTCAGGCAGCCTGTTTTATCCCAAATCCACAGCATCTGAGACCTTAAGAGAGGAATGGAGGGGCCTCAAAAAGGAGCCGGAGAGCTAATCCCAGCCCCCAGTAAGCGCTGTCATTGGTTAGCGTCACCCTAAGCTCTCAGCACTGAGTAGGTTGACACTTGACTGTCTTAGTACTTGATGTTCTCTGTGTGTGAGAACAGAACATGCCAGGCAGGACAAGCCTGAGTAGAGGGGCTTTATATTTTTAATAGAAAAAGGGCTGTCTCCTCAATGTAAGAACAGGAAGCAGCTGGGCTGCCAGACTGGCTGGCAGGGAAAGCTGAGGGTGGCAGAGACCCCAGCAGAACCTCTTTGTATACTCACCCTGTCTTCTTGTGCAAAGACGTGGAAATGGTCGCTCACAGCATCTCAATCCCGTGGTCTGTCCTAAGGACTGTCGTTTCATCTCTATTGGGCATTGGCAAGTTAGAGCAGACAGATAGACAGAGTGGCTGTGAGGTTGGGGCAGCTGACGGTGTTCTCCTAGGCAAACTTTAGTCCTGGTGAAAGTCAAGGGGAATCAGAAACATAAAATAGCATAAGGGTAAGTAATCTCATTCTCATTTTACTCAGAAGGGATTGAGATAAACAGGGATTGAATATCCTTGCTCAAAACGACATGGCTCTCGGGAGGCAGAGGCAGGCGGATCTCTGTGAGTTCGGGACCAGCCTGGTCTACAGAGCTAGTTCCAGGACAGGCTCCAAAGCCACAGAGAAACCCTGTCTCGAAAAACCAAAAAAAAAAAACCAAACAAAAAACACATGGCTAATGGTGGGAAGAGTTTGAATGAAACTTATCTGACTGAAAATCTATATGTAAAATCATCACGTCCAGATTGCTCTAGAGGCCAATTACAGTACTATATACATATACTTGATATGTACAAATGAATATCATGTACATATGGATATATACTTATCATGTATATATGACATATACACATATATAGGACATATACACATTCTATATATGATATGTATAAATGGATAGCACTACAAGATACATTATATATAGTTATAAATCATGTGTAGGCATATAGATAGGTAGATACACCTACTGTACCTCTTCCTACATATACATATATAGATAAAGTGTAGTTTGAAGACTAGGCACAGTAAGATATCAACAACAGTAATGAATAGAACGATAGTAATGTGTCTATAAGATGCAAATTACTTGTTGCTGGAATTTTCCATTAAGTGTTTTTGGATCACAATCGACTACAGATTAATCTGTAAGTGAAATCGTGGGTGGGTGGGTGCAGAGGGGGCTTCCTTTGTCTTCAGTCCCTCCTTGTGTCAGCAGCCCAGCTGGCTGAGTAGGGGCCACAGAACAGTACCGGGGTAGGTCTAGTCCATCTGCACTTTCAGATGCCGCTTCTGAGGATGGTGGCTAACCAGTGATTTAATACAGCCGGAGACAGTTAGGACGAACAGGCCTCCGAAAGCGATGCTCTCGTGCTCAGGAATCTTCAGACACTGGGCAAGTCGACATGACGGGAGGGGGTAAGCATCAGCCTTTCTCGAAGACGGCATCAGACCACACGGCTTCTCTTAGTTCCACCTAGTCTCAAGCTGAAATCTGCCCTGAAAAACTGCCCATAACAGAAAATTGGGACACCCCAGGGGTCTGGATGTTCTCATCTGACCTCTTAAAACCCGGAGCAGATGGACCAGTGTGTTTTCTTTGGCTTCCCCCATGCACTTGAGAGTGAGAGTCCATTCTTAGAGATTTTGGTTTACCCATGGGGTGGAGAGGAAGGAGAGTGTTTACAACGGATATTTTGGAGTAGGACCTGACTTGACACTAACTTAGCTACCTCAGGGATACTTGGCCCAAAATAAACACTAATTCATATCTAAAAATCTTGGCCACAGTAGTATAAACTTAGACAGTATTAGCCGGTAAGTTCTGATGGAGTGTGTGCTTCCTCAGGATCATCTAGGGTTGTTTATCTAAAAAGAACTTCCGGTTCATAAACATTGACTGTGTGCCAGAGACACAGGTGGGGAGCAGGGTGGGGAGACTGTTTGCACTGGAAGCCCAAGAAGCCTCGGGCAATGGGAAGCGGTTGTGGGAAGAACTTTGAAGCTGTCTGTGAGGTGGTGTTGGAGAAAAGTAACCCCGCCTCTTGTTTTGCAGATTGGAAACCTGGACGATTACTACCATTTTTACCACAGCAAGACCTTCAAGCGATCGACCCTAAGTAGCAGAGGCCCTCACACCTTCCTCAGAATGGACCCACAGGTATGAGCAGGGCAGGAGCCTTCCTAAGGACTATCTGGCACTGCCCTCTTGAAAGTGGACCGTAATGCGACTCTATTCTAAAATTTTAACTCAGTATGTACTTTGAAGAAAATGTAGCAGAGATATAGAAACATGTCAGATCCACTAAATGCCCTTGATGTTTGTGTCTTGCTCAGAGAAAAAATACTTGATTTTAGTTAAAATGATAAAATCTACCAATATTTTAAAAAGTCA
>NC_022023.1:27076198-27093402 GCF_000317375.1 Microtus ochrogaster | reverse complement strand
GATGGATGGATGGATGGATGGATGGATGGATGGATGGATGGACACGTGGATGATGGATGGATGGATGGACACATGATGATGGGTGAATGGATGGACACATGGATGATGGATGAATGGATGGACACGTGGATGATAGATGGATGTATGGACACGTGGATGATAGATGGATGTATGGATAAATGGATGGATAGATGAATGGATGGACACGTGGATGGTGGATGGACACGTGGATGATGGATGAATGGATGGATGGACACGTGGATGAATGGATGGACACGTGGATGAATGGATGGACACGTGGATGATAGATGAATTGGATGGACATGTGGATGATGGATGAATGGATGGACACGTGGATGGTGGATGGATGGATGGACACGTGGATGGTGGATGGATGGATGGATGGATGATGGATGGATGGATGATGGATGAATGGATGGACACGTGAATGGTGGATGAATGGATGGACACGTGGATGGTGGATGAATGGATGGACACGTGGATGATGGATGAATGGATGGACACGTGGGTGATGGATGAATGGGTGGACATGTGGATGATGGATGAATGGATGGATGGATGGATGAATGGATGGACACGTGGATGGTGGATGGACACGTGGATGATGGATGAATGGATGGATGGATGAATGGATGGGCACGTGGATGGTGGATAATGGATGGACACGTGGATGATGGATGAATGGATGGATGGATGGATGAATGGATGGGCACGTGGATGGTGGATAATGGATGGACACGTGGATGATGGATGAATGGATGGACACGTGGATGATGGATGAATGGATGGACACGTGGATGATGGATGTATGGGTGAATGAATAGGTGGACTAGTGGGTGAATGTATGAATAGATGGATAAACACAAGAATGGATGTTAGTCCTTCAACAAAGAAAGGAATTTAATGTTTATTAGCGGATTTTAGTGCACACCATCTCACCTAATGACATGGGTTCTGATTATATCAACTGTGCTCACAAAAAGGAACATGGAGAAACGTTTTCCGAAGGAGCAAGGGCACTCCCTTTCCTTAGGAAGCAAAGCCATGCCATGGATGCTCACCCTTCCAGAGTGAGAGCAAGTAGGGAGCAGTGGGCAACGTAGTCCTCGGGACCATGTAGAGAAGGGCAGCAGGGCACCCCATTCCAGGGCACCCTGTTCCAGGGCACCCCGTTCCAGGGCACAGGCTGAACACGCAGAGGTTTGACAGGCCCTGTGATGTTGACAGTGACCCATCACCTGTCATCTTAGCGGAAAGTCTAAGCTAACAAGGGAGTCACCACCACATGACCTCACCACGGTTTCACTCTGAGCAAGTAGTTGACGTGTTCAGTAAAGGCAGGTTTTCCTTCATCTGAAGTCTTCAGTGTCTTCAATTCCTACCTCTCAGGGAGTTAAAATTTGGGGCAAAGTATTTGTATAGGGAATGTTCTGACATGGATGCTCTTTGCCAAGAGACTTGGCTCCCGGCCCTCTTTCAAGGGGGCTTCCAAGAATTAGAATTGCTTCTTGATGTTCAGACAAGTAGCAGTCAATATAGGAGACAGAATACATTGTCTCCTTCCTGTTTTAAACCTTTGTGGTATTTTGTTTGGGTTAGGGGTACTGGGGGTTGAACCTAGGACCTCCCATATGCTAAGTGAGTGCTCTACTACTGAGTGACATTTTCAGCCCCCATTTGCATTTTTTTTTTAAATTTAGAAACAGAGTTTAGATAACTTGCTTTGGCAGAACTTTTGATCCTCCTGACTCAGCCTCTTAAGTAGCTGAGATTACACAAGAGACCCACCAGCCCTGGCAATGTTAAATCTTCCTTAGCTCTCTCCCTGGGCATTCTTTCTTTTCCAAAAATATTAACTATATAATCGTGGAATTCAGAATGCTCAGTAGGTCCCATATTGGTGAGGCCACAGTGATGCTGAGACAGAAGGCTTGTGCTTGGGCCATGCAGGCAGGGAGGCGGGGACATATTCCAAGGGGTTCCCATGGCTGGATGCCCTAGTCCTACCTGTAAGAAACAGCTGAGATGTTCCGCTGATTTATTTTGGGTGTGTTGAAAGGACTGTGTTCAGTTTGGTTCTGGGGACAAAGTGTTCCCAGGGATCAGTTGTTTTCTTTTATGTGATACAGGTGTTCATTCTGTATCATGTATGGACCCAGACCCTACTGTGGAACCCATGGTAGCATAGGATTTATGGCAGTCCTCCTGCCTCAGTTTCCCAAATGCTGGCATTACAGTTGTAAGCCTCTGTGCCCTGCAGTTGTATCCTTGAAGGAAGCAGAAGGAAGAACAGACTTCCTAGGGCAAGACTCTGCCTTTGTTAATTTTTCCAAATAAAAGTTCCTTTTACCCAGTTTCGTGGCTCCTGGCAGGGCTGCCATCAAAGCATCCTGCCAGTAAAAAAATAAAGAGGAAAAAGGTGAAAAGCCAGACCATCCCAGCCCTGCCTACAACCTGCCTGTGATTGGCAGATGGTCACTCCCAGTTCTAATTAAAGCTTCAACCCCAGGGAAAGCATAGGAACCAATTAGGAATTCAGAACCACAAATGAAATACCTCTGTTTACATAGTCTAGTTTTAAGGCAAGCCAAATGAGTCAACTGTCCATCTAATGAATATTTACTTTCCCTAGTCATTTCCAATTAACTGTTTGATTAAATTAGCTGTTTCATTAGATTATGTAGTTTTTGTCTCTTCTCTGAACCATTTTCTTACATTCGCAAAGCCTTTTTATGCTACCTTTATATCTGGAAAACGCTGTAATTAATATTATGAACAAAAGGAAAAGATGATATAATACTATCCGGAGACACTGGAACATTGCTGCCCATGCGCAGGAATGATCAAACTGGAAATGAATGTTATAGGGCTTCGGAGAAAGTCCAATTGAATACAGATGGTATTTTATTTTAGTCATCCTAGGCTCTGTTGTATCAAAGTGCTTTGATGGATGGTACAATTTATAGTCCACCCCAACATCACATAAAACCGATGGGGTGTGCATTTGTTTAAGGAAATTACAGGAGGGAGGCAGTGAAGTGGGGTTGCTTGTCTTTAGACGCACAGATACGTGTGTGCTATGACACCTGCTAAGCGTCTTTGGACACTGATGCTATACTGGCATATGCTGTCACTTCCCATACATTCTTTTTTAAAAATACACACTTATTTACTTTTATTTTATGCATAGGGGTGTTTTGCCTACATGTATGTCTGTGCACCCGTATGCATGCAGTTCCTGTGGAAGTGTGGAAGAGTGTGTTAGATTCCCCTGAAACTGGAGTTATAGACAGTTGTGAGCTGCCATGTGGGTGCTAGGAATTGAACTCAGGTCCTCTGGAAGAGCAGTCAGTGCTCTTAACTGCTGAGCCATTGTTTACATTCTTAGTTACCCTTTATATGGTTTCCCCTGCCTTTGAAAGAGCCATCTTGCTTTGCCTTGCTGATCAGCCTTTTCACAGGGAGAAAAACTCACATGTTCCCAGTGCGCAGTATCAGTCCCTGGGTTTTCCTAAGGGCTGTCATTTAAGCAAGCTGAGAGTGTTTGCTTTAACTTGTTCTTTTGCTAAACGTCTGGAGAAGGAAGGGCAGATGTTACAGAAGCCTCGGCCAATAGCTGAAAGAGCTCACAAATTTTTTAAAAATTACTCGTTCTGATTCCGTTCCAAGCTGGCTTATGGTGTAGACGCTGCTGCCTGTCTTCCAAACCCTGCATTTTAGCTCGATGACTCTGGTTCAGCCCTTTCTCCTCCTTTGGTGCTCAGCCAGTTGGATGACGGAAGTGGGGAGATGGAGCTGTTATTGGAGGGGGGCCTCAGTGGCTGCTTCCGGGCGGTGGGGTCCTTCCAGCCGGTGCCTCCAGTCAGTGCTTCCATGTTTCACAGCCGTAGCCTGATTTCAGGGCTGCGACAGGCATTCTGCTGTAGGATGGGACTTTGCCTCAGAGTTTAATCAAAGCTTGGGTTTCTTTCCAGAGCTGAAGCAACATTGAAGCAGATCTTTCCATTAACCACAGATGGAGTTTTATCTGACAGTTTGTGTGTGGGAGCTGTTCAGATTGCAAACAAGCAGAAAGCTCCTGGCAAATAGTAGCACACAGACAGCGAGTGACCACAGTGGTCTCCGGGTGGAGGGGGGGTGTCGGTGGATTATGTAATGGGCAGGCTGCTTCTGCCCAGGGTGGATCTGCTCACGGGGTAGGGAGAACTCTCTAGGCACCCTGACTGGAGTTCTCCTGGGCCGTCATTCTCTTCCCAAGGAGTACAGAAGATAGCCACGAGGTGCCTCTCTTCATCAGAACTGGTTCTAGGACATGACTGCTGGCAATTGGCAAAGGATTTGATTTTAAAATGTACCTTGATGTTTCCTAATGTTACCTGCATACTGGCACTTCTGCTTAGGTGCCTCGGTGACATCCCTAAGGCCTCACAGTCTCAAAGAGAAGCATGCCTTTGTGTTCTCTGGCTTGAGCTGGTGACCTTGCCCTGCTTCTTTGGTGGGGGCCAGCCCCCTTGCTGCAGAGTCCTGTCCATATCCTGATTGCTCTCACTAGCATCCCAACACCCCCCTCCCTGATGTCCTCCTGAGAGCTCCCTTGTCACTTCTGGCCCACAGCTAAGCTTTCCACACTCCCAAGGGATCCTATGAAACTCCCAATTGCCACTGTCTCGAGTGGATGCTACCACTGTGGTTGGTTCCCCTGAGCCCAACCACGCCAGCCTTTAGAGTCCCCTTTGGAGGACTTCTCTCTCCACCCCATTCAGCCTTTGCTCATCTTTGTTCATCTTTCCTCTTCCCAGACTCTGGTCTCAAATAACCCTGCTACCAGGAAGCCAATATTTCAATCAAAATTCTCAGACATGGTCTGTTCCTTCTACAGTTGTATATTTGTGGTCTAGATTTAGCCTGAATGGGTGCATACCATAATATTTGATAGGAATGACAACCACGACTATGAGTTTGCTTGGAATCTGGGCAGTGACAGACACAGAGTTGGCAGGAAGCTGCATATGGTGTCACTGAGATCGAGAATGATCATCCAGTAGGGTCATCCAGAAGGCTACAACCAATAGAACCAATGGAGAGGTAACGGGAAGGCAAACCAACCAGCTTTATAGATGCTCTTGGGAAGAGGAGCCTGGGCATAGAAATACAAAAGCCCATTTCTTGCCAACACAGTATGAACTTGCAGAGAGCCAAGGCCGTATCTTGTTTGTTTTTATTCTCCCTACAAGCCCAGCAGTTGCCCAGTAAAAGCTAACAGATGCTAAATAAATGTTTATGAAATGCCCCTCAGTTTTCGCTCATGTATACCTGTCTTCATTTGCATAACAGCCCCTCTCTTTCTAAATGTTTGAGATAGAAATTGTGGCTCACCCTAACTCACTTAAAATGAAGCCCACAAGAAAGCCTGAATTCTGAAAGCCTTACCATGTTGCCAAAACCATCATGATAGACACCAGCAGTGTGGATCGGTGTCTGCTAGGGTTGCTGTGACTGGGTGGCTTAAGTAACAGATGGTTCTGTCTCATAGTCATGGAGGCCAGGAGGAGAAGATGAGGGTTTCTGCTGGGTGGATTCTGCTGAAGTCTGTTGCACGTTGCTGTGCTCCTGCTGTGTCCTCACATGGTCTCCCTCAGTGCACATCTGTGCCCGAATCTCACATGAGGACATCAGTAATAATGGATGAAGGCCTCCTCTAATGACCTCACTTTAACTCAATTTGTCTCTTTAAAGACTGTCTCCAGAGGTTGGGGTGTGGCTAGTGGCAGAACACTTGCCTAACATGTGTGAGGCCATGGGTTTGAGCATCACAGTCTCATTCTGAGATCCTGGGGCTTAGGACTTCAGCATAAGAATCTAGGGGGAGACACAATTCAGCCCTAAGGACTGACCAAACTGGGCCGTGACCGCAGCTCCTGTCTTCAGTAACTGGAAGCCGGTGACGGTTGATGAGAGATTGGCACCTTCTAGCACCTTCTGTGTCCTTCAGCAAAGTGAGAAGTAGCTTACGGATGAATGAACAGTTTTAATTTCCAAAAGCACCCACTGACATACTGCTCACATTTTTAGCGTGAATCCTAATTGGTCTGACCTTCCTCCATCAGGTCTTAATAATAAAAACCCGGAGTCAGATATTAGGACGTGAAAGCTGAAAGATCAGAGAAACAAAGCAGCAGCCACTAGTTCTTACCCCTATGAAAACCTCAGAACCAAGGGGGCAAGATCCTGTCTTTACAAATCCTTAGACTGAATTCCCTGAACTCATGTCTGCCCCTGCTTTATATTCCTCTCTCTGCTCAGCCGTCTCCTGTCTCCACCTCCCTAGCGCTGGGATTAAAGGCATGTGACTTCCACGTACTGGGATTAAAGGTGTGAGCCACAACTGCCTGGCTCCGTTTCTGTTTTAAACTGGATCTAGTGTAGCCCAGGGTGGCCTTGAACTCACAGAGTTCACTGGGGAGCCCTCTGATTCCCCAGTGCAGGGATTAAAGGTGTGTGCCACCACTGCCTGGCCTCTGTGGCTAACTAGTGGCTTAGCACCACACTCTGATCTTCAGGCAAGCTTTATTCATTCATTAGGTCACAAACAAAATATCATCACACATCACATCTCTTGTGATGGTTAAGCCAGGGTCTTCTAAACAAACAGAATTCAAGAAATGGCTTCCACAGTGTTTTTCTGTGGCTGCAAGTGAAGAGGGGAAAGGAGGGGTTGCATCCCTGTTGCCTTGGTGACACGACAGGGTGTTGCTGGTGGGATTCTAGGCTGAGTTAGAGTGTGTCTTATTTCCTGGGTTTCCTAACTTCTTCCCATTGTCTACTGCCCTGGCTTACATATACAATTGGCATAGCAACCTTGTGTCTACTCCATGCCAACCCCAAGCAGAAGTACAGCACTCCAAGTGGGCTCAGGCATCCTGCTAAGTCCAGCTCAGATGAAGCCAGAAGCCTAGATAGTTCTCCTGGTCTCCAAGGAGGTGATAGCTGTCCTATCCACAAGTGCAGAGAAAACCCTTTCATTTCTTTTTTTTTAAATATTTATTATGTATACAATGTTCTGTCTGTGTGTATGTCTGCAGGCCAGAAGAGGGCACCAGATCTCGTTACAGATGGTTGTGAGCCACCATGTGGTTGCTGGGAATTGAACTCAGGACCTCTGGAAGAGTAGGCAATGCTCTTAACCTCTGAGCCATCTCTCCAGCCCCCAACCCTTTCATTTCTATGAACCTAACTTAACCCTATGGTTTTTTGTTTTGTTTTTTGATACAGGGTTTGTCTGTGTAGCCCTGGCTGTCCTGGTACTCACTCTGTAGACCAGGCTGGCCTCGAACTCACAGAGATCTACCTGCCTCTGCCTCTCAAGTGCTGGAATTAATGGCATGTGCCACCAGTGCTCGGCTCCCCGTGATCTTTTTTTTTTTTGTCATTGCTGTCACTGTTGCATTTTAATCCACGAGTTTTATTTCCTTGCCCTAACACAGTACATTGTTCTTAGTTTAAACTTTCAAAGTGACCAGTCAACAACTTTTCATCAGAGACCAAAGGAGAAAAGCGCAAGGGAGAAAGAGCCAGGAGGTCGGGAAAGTCTCGAGGCGGCAGCACATCTCAGTCTTCTGTTTAGTCCAGCACTGTGGGCCACAGGAGGGCATGTTGAAGGGAAGGACACGCAGGGACCATCGAAGCCATGACTGCAGACATAGAGCCATCAAACTCCAAATAAGAGGGCCATTGCCTGCCCTTTCTGAACAGAGACCAGGAGGAGTGGGTGGGGGATGGTAAAATGGGAGGTGGTGGAAGGGAAAGAGAGGGGAAACTGTGGTTGGTATGTAAAATAAACGAAAAATATTAATAATAAAAGAGCAAGAGGGCCTTTAGTCTACTCAGAAATGTGGGTAGCATCAGGACATCCAGCGTGGAGGCAAGAGCCAAGGACATTTTCTTCATGTTTATAATTTTGCCCTTCGGTAAAAATTTATGCTTTTCCTTTTATGTTCTCGTGATGTAGGTGACCAAAGAGGATGGCAAGGGGTGGCCAGACGTCTGTCTCTTTAGATTTACTCTGTGTTCCTAATCACAGTGAGACTGAGGCCCTTTTGACAAACAGATCAAGGTTACGGTAGAACAAAAACCCCATGCCCGTTCCTGCAGCATTTCCACACAGTTCCCAGAAGTCCCGGGACTCCAGCCTGTCCTTCCACTCCCTTAGGGACATGGGTCCAGCTTAACTTCCTCTCATGTCTGTACACGAGAGAATAGTGCACACACAGTAAAGCGGTGTGCAAGCTGTATGGGGTTGTGTAATCATTGGCCAACACTCTCTTCCTCACCTAACTCGCCATGTTGAGCCTTTCAGCAGGCTGGAGGTTGGCCCAGCAAGGTCTTTAAATCAGTCAGCATAAACTAAATGTGATCACCTTTGTTGAGTGCAAAGACTTAGAGGTGGGCTGGCCATCTCTAAAACCACATACTTCTGTGGTTTGGAAACTGAGGCCCTGGCAGGATATCTGACTGTCTACTCGGGCTTATTTCCCCAGCTGCTCCCTTCTGCGGGAGGGCTTTAGAATTCAGTGGTTCCTTGGCTCCAGTAACAGGGCCTTTCCTCTACTGATCTGCAAGGTGGGTACTCGGGCTGCCTTACCATATAGAAGTCCCTTTTGTTCTTTTACATTTATAGAATAAAGTCCACTTCTCTTCAATGAAGCCAAAAGGCACAGAAGAGAGAGAGAGTTGCCAGGAGCTGTCCTCTTTGCTCTGGGTACCACTGTGCACGGAACACAGAATCCATTCAAGGCCCGGTAGAAGAGACCCACTTCTGAGTGCCTAAAGAGTGGTTTGGTTCTCATATGTGCCCTTCCCTGCCATCCTGTGTAGGAGCTTTCAGTACAGAGGCCTCTGTGAATATCCTTTGTCACCTTAGCTCTATCCATCCACACCGTGGACCCTAAGCTCACATATAGAAAGGAGCCTCCCTGGGGAAGCTTGCTAGGGTTTCTGAGGCTGTAGCAAACCCTTCTGGACAGGAAAGGGCTTGACATCGTACATGACTTTGGGTAGGGAACAAGCAGAGTTTTATGCTCTCTGTGTCAGGACTGTCACATGCGAAGACTTTTCAAAACAGCCCTTTGCTGTTAGTGACACCCAGGACCAGTGTGTCAACTGGGCTCTCCACTCAGAGGAAGAGGAAACAGCTAAGGACGCCACTGGGACCAGATGAACCACGAGGCCACATCAATGGCACTTGCCACCTGCAGGCTGTTTCCTGCAGCCCTGTCAGGGTCTCCCCACACTCCCCACCCCTGCCCTCTGACACTAGGTCTCTGCTTCTTCGTGTGGGATCCTATGGCTGTCTGTAAATGGTATCTCATCTTGTACACATTCCAGAGAGGCTGGATTTTTAACTTGACTTCTAGAACGAAGTTGGACATTTGCTGGAAAACAAAATATAGGGTTGGGGCAAGGCGGTGTGTGGGCTGCAGTTACTGCCAAAGTGCCGCTCTGAGTGGAATCCTGGGAAGACTCTTTCCCGGAGCAAAGAACTTTGTAGGGTAATTTTGGTGTCAGTTTAGCCGGAAACAAACAGAAGTGGAGAGAAGAAAAAAAAAGGGTCAGAATAAAGAAATCAAAATGAAGACGTTTTGCAACAGTTGGTGATGGGCAGGAATTGTGCATGGTAGGAATGTGTTTAGTAGCCTTGCTCCCAGCCCAAATCGCTTATTGCTGATGTTCCACAGAAACTAAACAAACATACAGTAGTCAGTACCCAAGCTGGGTGTGGGCATGCCAGCACATACCTGTATTCTGGCTTTAGTAGTCTGGAGTAGAGGGTTGTGAGTTCAAGACCAGCCTGAGCTACGGACTGAGTCCCAGACTAGCAGAAGCAACATAGTGAGACCCCGTCTCAGAAAGAAAAAGAGATCTATCTAAATTATATTTTCAACTCAGAAGTATGTTCCTAAAAGTCTGTTTATGGTTGTTTCTTATATACAACCCAAAGCATATTCATATTTAAAATCTGAGTCACCGCTTCATTTCTTCATCCAGGAAGCATTAATGAACTCCATCTGAGTGCCACGCATTGCCGAGCATCGTGAAATACAACAGCAACAGGACTTAGACCCTGCCTACATGGCTGTAGGGTAGCATAGGATAATTGGACCACCGTTTTAAATTCACATTTGTGTCACTATGTCAAATACCTGAGATAAATCAACTTGGGACAAGGGGGGGGTGAACTAGAACAAAGTATGAAAATGCCACAATGTATCACTCGGTTTGATAATTTAAAGTTTGCTTTAAAAATAGGAAAGGTGTGTTTTTCTGCCTCAATTTCAGAACTTTGAAGTCATAGTTACCTGATCCTATTGCAGTGGTTCTCAACCTTCCCAACACTGCGTCCCTTTAATACAGTTCCTCATGTTGTGGTGACCCCAACCATAAAATTATTATCATTCCTACTTCATAACTGTAATTTTGCTACAGTTATGAGTCATAATGTACATATCTGTGTTTTCTGGCTCTCTTAGGCAACCCCTGTGAAAGAGTCACTCAAACCCCAAAAGGGCCACGACCCACGGGTTGAGAACTACCGTCCTATTTGTTTGGGCCTGTGGTGGCACACCACATCATAAAGGGAGCACATGACAGGGAAGGCAGGTTTGCTTCATGGCAGCTGGGGAGCAAATACCAAGGAAGGTCCAGGGCAATATCCCTCAAAAGTGTACCCCAGTGACATAATTTCCTTCAAGTAGCTTCCCCATCCCCTGCTAGGGATGAAACCCAGTACCTTGTACATGCCAACTAGGCAAGTAGTCTACCGCTGGCCTGCAGCGCCAGTCAGGACCTCAACTCTTCAAGGCTATGCCATCTCTCAATAGCACCACAGGCCAGTCCACAAGCTCCCACCACGCTTGCCAACCGTAGCAGCCCCCAAAGCCATACAGTCAGAAGTGGAGGCCAGGGTCACTCAGACATGAGCTTAGTTGAGTTTAGACCTTGTTTTCCAAGTTTGATACTGTGAACTCGAAAGCTGAATCAATACATTCTGTTGTCTCTTGCTATACATTTCTCACAGGGAGAAAGTCTGGTTACCTCACACGCGTCTGGTGCAGAGGGCGTGAATGGAGCTTTAGTGGGAAGAGATGGTCAGGCCTGCTGCCAGAGAAGCACGAAGACTTCCTATGTACACCAACTCTCTTAGGAGAGGGGCTTACTAGACCATGGCCTTAACATAATGCAAAACTTATTTTGTTCACCTTTTAATGTCCCCATAGGGTTTCTCAGTCTCAACACTGTCTCAAAGTCCAAAGTTTCTGAGATTCAAGGCAGTTTCTGAACGACAGCGCCCTGTAAAATCAATAGTCAAATCACATACTTCCAACATATAACAGCACATTATACATTATGGTATTATACATTACCACCCCAAAAGGGAGGAATGGGAGCGTGGTGAGGAGATCCTGGACTAAAGCAAAACCGGATTCCAGCAAAGCAAATACAGCCCTGTGGATCCCCTGGTTCCAGTGGCTTAAAAGGCTCCACCCTTCCAGCGCTGCAGTCACTGACATGCATCTCGAGACTGGCTCCCCCATCTGTCGCTCCCCTTGGCAGCTGTCTAACAGCTATGGCATCGCCAATATCTGTGATCTCCTCTGCAGCCCAGGTTTCTCTTTCACAGCCTTGTAAAACAGCCTCTTACCCTCTCGGGACTTTCACACAAGGACACCCCCCTGCCACACTGCCTGCCCATCGTGGCTCTCTGATACCACAGAGGAAGAAGAACCATGATCTTTTCCTCTTGTGTCCTTCATACTCTGGAGCCAGCAGCAAACGGGCAACATTGTCAGGTTTGGAATGGCCCCTGCCCTCTTGAATCACACTGGCTTTGGGATCCAATTGTTTTCTAGAAGCAGAAACACCACGGGTTCTCTTTCACAAGCTGGGAGCTTGGTGGTGAGGGTTAGGGGATGGGGGGTCTCCCCCTGAGGACACCCCTCCCTTTGTTCCAGTATAGTTGTCCCTCTCTTTAATGCTGCTGATCTGAGAAGTTATAGCCCCTCTTCCAGCACCGGCTTTGGATGTAACATTAAGCTTTTTAGTGCTTTTCTTCCTCTCTAAACTGTACATCTTGTATTTTTTTTTTACCCTGCCCATTCCTTTTCACTGGAGACCTGCATAAGAGTTGTGTATAGTAACCAAGCCACAGGTTCAATACTATGCTTTGAAATCCTCTCTGCCAAAGAAATTAGTTCCTTGATTTTTTATTTAGCCTCAGGCAAGTTCTTAGGACTAGGGTGGAAAGTGGCCAGCTTCTTTGCCAAATATCGTAGGCATGGCCTCCAGCCCAGTTCTCACTGTCGTTTCCCTCTGAAACCTCTTCAGCCACAGTCCCGTTTCTCGCGGCGCTGCTGCCTTCCAGGCTGCTTGTGGAATGGCCCGTTAAGCCCCACTTACCGCCTTTAACCTCTTTTCTAGTCCCAAGTTGCAAAGTCTTCCATATTCCTTCAGAACAGCAGCATGACCATGTCCTTGACAGCAACAGCCTCTGCTTGCTGGTTCCAAGTTCTGGACTGGTTCCTTTTCCCTTCCTGAGATGAGAACACCCAAACTAACACAACTTACAGAAGGCTGTAAGCTTCAGAGGGCTGGGAGCCCCAGATGCGGCAGGCATGGGGACTGGATCAGGAAGCTGAAAGTGCACATTTTTCCTACAAGCAGGATGCAAATAGAGCTAACTAGAAGTACAGAAGCCTCTCTCCTCCGACCACCAAAAGAAAAAAAAATCTGAGCCCATGGGGGACATTCACACTCATTCAAACCACTGTAATGGGCAATACTTAACCCAAAGAGATTCTCATGTTGCTTTTTCTAATATAGATACCTACATACTCAGGGTAAATTAGTCCAAAAGACACGTTATCAGCCCTCAGCTCTTCAACATTTGCTTTCAATCTCTACAGAAGCACCAGCCCCAAGAGGGATATGTTAGAGACCTTAGTAATGCAGTCTTTTGCTGTGAATCACATTAGTTGTGGACATAGTGAATCTTGGACAAGCCTAGGCAAAGGACCCTTCTGTGTGCATGGGTGGTTTTTGTCTGATGGGGGAGATGGAGCTTCAGTCACTTGGTCTGGGGACACATGTGTGTTTGTGGCCTTCTTAGAGTAGCTAGGTGGATCTAATCTGAGGACACCCACACAGAGCCTCACATCGGGCTGGGGTGGAGGACTGGCGTGTTGGCCTTGGTCGAGAATCAAGTATGTTTACCCTCGCCTCCCCAGAACTTAGCGCTGGGCCCATGGAATTCTCGTGCACATCTCTGTTGAGTGAGCAGGTGACTATGTGATCTCCAGGATGACCAGTCACTATGCAGAGAAGTCAGGATGGAAAATTAGCTTATTCTTTATGACAGTCCAGAAGTGAGCTTGGGAGTCCTGTTGGCCCTTTCCCAGAGATGGGTGAGGATTAAGGCAGTGGCCAGAGCCTGAGAAAAAGATAGGGTGACAACTAGCCAGGGTAGCCATTGTGCTTGTGCTGACCGGGTCCCTGTTCACAGCGTTGACCCTAGACAGCCCACACTGGGTACATAATCCATGCTGTTTGGTTTCATTGCTCTGAGACTGTCGTGGTCACTGTCTCCTGTCACTGGGAGAGATTCATAACGAGGAGAGAGAGCATACCGTTGGGAACTCCAGATCGTATTGTGCATCCATTGTTGTCACAGCCCCTGCAGAACCGTGTCAGCATGGGGCCCTTCCCCAGAGCCCAGCCATGACCAGGAGCTGGGATGTGCAACTCATTCAGCTGGCAATTCCATTTTGGAAACTTGTTTCCCCACACCAACGCCCAGGCTCATAAAGCATAGCTACCTTCTTGAGCGGAAATGGGCCTGGTGGTGCTGGAGCTCTGGGTGTTTAAGGGGACAGTAAGTCAGGAGCTCTCAGCATGGCCGGAGGGATGGCATCATCTCAGAGAGGATAGAACCAGAGGCGTCCACTGTGTTTTCTATCGAGGTGTTTAGCAGCTGTGGAAACAGTACCTTACACCTCTCATACCAGGTAGTGCTTTCTGTTCCGGTAGCAGCTGAAGTGGGGACGCTGTAAAATGCCGCGAGTGAGTGGCTGTGATGAGCAAAACCTTTCGTTGCATCGTTTTGTCTCCCGTAGGAGTCTCTGTCTGTGGCACTTAAGAATTGCCCTGGACCTGGGGCCAGAGCTTTTAAATTGTCTAACCCCAAACTGATTTTGAGCCCTTTGCAGGATTTCTCTGTTGTTGTTTTTGAGACAGTGTCTTGCTATGTAGCTCTGGCTGGCCTATGCATCAAACCTCTTGCCTCCCAAGTACTAGGATTGATGGTGTGTACACCCATTTCCAGCTTTCTTGCAGGGTTGCTAATAAACCAAGTATACAGACGATTCATAGATAGATCATATCATGGTGGGTCAGCCCATGCTTCCTCCTACAGGTTTGGCCTGTGTACCAGGGAGCTTTGACATCCATTGTCCACCTGTCAGGCTCCCAGTCGGGGTGCAGTGCTCCCTCCTTCAGGAAATGGAGAAGCTGAGGCTTACCGAAGAGAGGGGAATCTTACCTTTGACCCCAGAATACCTCACTCCTTGTTTCATCTGTGATCGCCATTTTAATGTCTAGGACAGGCCCAGAGTCCCCAGCCTTGGCCCAGAAACCTTCAAGTAACCTTTTCTTCCCTTTTCCTTTGTTCTTTCCTCTTGCCTGTGCCAACTCCTATAGGCAGCCTGTCTTATGTAGAGTGACCTCACTCCACCGTCTGCGGGGTGGGAGCCCCAGAATGGGGTCCAGCCTCCTTGAGAGCAAGGACTGGATGCACGATTGCAATCTCATCTTTCCAGTCTTGGCACCCGCCTGAACCCCAGCAGCAAGCATTACTGAGGGGCTGCCCGGCTCAGCAAGGCCAAAGAAAACACTTCCACTACCTTGGGGTCTTGACTAGGCTCCTGCAGTCAGGAAAGAATGTGTCGCATGATAAGCATAACGCTGCACGCTGGGCACTGGTGTGACTGTTTTGTATGCCCTGTGTACGCAGCGGCCATCAGAATGCATGATGACAGGCCCATTCTTGAGACAGACAAACTGAGGCTCGGGAGGCACCGCGAGGTGTGGGCCTGAGTTTATCCCAGTCATTCTGAGTCCTAGAATTTATTTTTCCTTTCAAGCTCTTGCTCGATCATGAAGGCAAGTAATACCACATGAAAGAAATTTCTAAAATCTCGATTATGAATTAGCAGTGATGTCACCAGCTAGGAATTGCTGATGTCAGTCCTCTGCTGTTTTCCTTTCTGGATCGTCTCTGTGCATGCTTTGGTGCCGCGTTTCTAGTCGCTGCCCAGATTTCTGGTACATTAATTATGGTCATTTACTTCCTCGTGTCCCCTGGTACTGGTACCGGCTGACGGAACAGTTTCTTCATTCTCTTCCATTCATGTTTCCTTTTTCGGAGCAGTTGTCAATCAGTTTTTTGGCACCTCCACGTTCTATTGTTTCTGGTGGAATAAGGTCAGCATCTCTACGTTATGTCACCAGCACCACCAGCAACCCCATTCATAGGAAGCCAGCAAGCTTTCAAATGGGGTCAAAAGCGTCCCTTGGTGCGTGCCGTCCAGATCACCTACCGTGACCCAGATCTTACCAAAGGAAACCCACAGTGTCTAGAAGAGACTGAAGTTGGGAGGCCACTTTTTTGTTTGCTTTTTTGAGAAAGAACTTTTCTGTGTAGCAGTCCTGGCTGTCCTGGAACTCACTCTGTAGACCATGGCTTTCCATTCACAGAGATCCACCTGCCTCTGCCTCCCGAGTGCTAGGATTAAAGGCGTGTGCCACACCACCCGGGAAGGTCACTTTTAACAAATAAATGCTCTGTCTATTTATCGGCTATCTGTCTATTTATCGGCTATCTGTCTATCATAGATGTACCTATCTATCAGATATACCTATCTATCATATAGATCTACCTGTGGTTAGCTTACACACACACACACGCACACACACACACACACACACACACACACAGCACGTGTGTGGAGACTACAGGCTAAGTATGGAGTTGTTTTTCACCCTCCACATCGTTATGAGTTTCTCAGGTTTGTGTACTTAGTGTTTTACCCACTAAGCAACCTTGCCACCCTTTTTTAAGTGTTTGTGTGTGTATATGTGTGAACACAGACACATACACGTGCACACCAGAGTGTGCATATGGAGGTTAGAGGAAGGCTTCCCGAAACTGGTTCTCTTCCACATCACTTCTGAGATAGGGCCTCTGTTGTTGCTGCTATACTGTAGACCCCAGGGTAGCTGACCTTGGAACTTCTGGGCAATTCTCCTGTCTCCGCTTCTCCATCTCGCTGTCAGGGTGCTGGATTAGAGATATGAGCCATTGCATCGTGTTTGGTTTTTAATGTCTGTTCCTGGGCTTACACTCAGGTTGTCAGGCTTGCACAGCGAGTATTTTACCTGTGCAAACATCACACCTTTGAAGCAAATAATATCTACATTGCTTTCTGGTAGGTAAAATGGCTCCAACAGCAAGAAGTGAAGCGCAGGGTCAAGAGGCAGGCGCGAAGCGACTCTCTCTATTTCAACGATCCCATTTGGTCCAACATGTGGTACATGGTGAGTAGGTGATGGGACCTCTGTCTTCTCTAGGACGTTAGCATGCTCCTCTGAAGTGGGTTGACTTTTCCCTTGCGATCCCAGGACAGCTCCGGACAGACCTCCTTCATCTTGCGTGTGAACCCTCTGCGTCAGTGTTCTTAACAGAGTTCCTCGTGTTGCAGTGACCACCCCACCCATAAAATTATGCTGTTGCTACTTCTTAACTGTAATGGTACTACTGTAATAAATCCTGATGTAAATCCATGACTTGCAGGGTATCTGATATGTGACCTCTGTGGAGGTTGCAGCCCCCAGGTTGAGAACTACTGCTCCACGTGAAAGCACAAAGGAGCCTGTGTGAGAGTCCAGAGAGTCCTCTGTACAGAGCGAAGGGCTTTGATGCTGACTCTAGCATGGACTAAGGAGAGAGGAGCTGTCCCTGGGCAGTGTCCCCAGCAGGAGACAGTGACATAGGGAAATGGCAGCACACAGTCAGATGCAGAGAAGCTAGGGAGTCTCCACACGTAAGAAAGTCTTTGCTAAGCTGGAGCCCTCTG
>NC_022023.1:27068001-27075737 GCF_000317375.1 Microtus ochrogaster | reverse complement strand
TGGGTTTCAATGTCTTCTGTGTTTGCAGCATTGTGCTGATAAGAACAGCCGCTGTCGGTCAGAGATGAACGTCCAGGCGGCATGGAAGCGAGGCTACACGGGAAAGAACGTGGTGGTCACCATCCTGGATGATGGCATAGAAAGGAATCACCCAGACCTGGCCCCCAACTATGTAAGTCCAACCTCAGACTTGACACACATGGTATTCAACCACACCAGTTATAATATACAGACAAACTGTCTTTCCTTTTCCCCCAAACACATTAAATCAGGGAACGATGAAAATCATCATGGGAAGGTTCAGGGATGCATTCTCCCTCGCACCGGGGAAGGCTTTGCAGAGGGATGCGACCATGCGTTTGAGTCACATGCTTCCAGAATGTAGCCTAGAGAACAGAAACTCGTGCGCAGAGGTGGTTATCACATGCACATAAGCTTGTGGGCCATTGCAGGGTTAAAACACAGGGTCTGGGCCCAGGGAGTCCAAGTTCCTCTCCTGGCTCTGTCACTTGCTTGATCCAGGCAAGCTGCCTGAGTTCTCTGTTCCTCAGTGTTACCGTCTGTAAAATAGGGCGACTGGAAGGACTGTTTCTTACGGGGTTATTGTAAGGACTGGATGAGTTCGTAAGTGTAAGGAGAACCTGGCATGCAGTCAATGTGGGGAACGCGCTAAGCCTCTAAGATGCCTGGGCTCAAGAGTGGTGAAGTAAACCCCACAGAATTGGCTTTTGAGGTAACTATGTAGCCCTTAGAGATGAGTTTTGAAGACTGCATTACCACTGGAAAACTTGGTGATACGTCTTCCAAGAAGGATGAAATGTGTGGTGAATACCATTATGACAAATATGTAAAGGAAAGTATGTATGCACGGTACAATATGAAATCAAGGAAGTTCTGGGACCTGAAGACTTTATGCGGAGAGGAATGAGCTGCCCCAGAAAACCAAGGCTGAGTGGCTCCTGTGAAGCATCTGGAATCACAGAGAGACAAAGGGTGCCATGGTCGCAGGGCCTGGGGAGGGAGGGAGTGGGCAGTTCCTGATTCGTAGTACATGCTTTTCATTTTGCACAGTAAAAAAGTCCTAGTGATAAATGGTCGTGATAACTGCATAAAAAAAAAAGTGTGTGAATTTAGCAGCACTGAACCATACATTTGAAAGCAGTTGAGATAAGATTTTATGTACCATGTATTTCACCACAGTGAAAGGTGTGTAGGATGGTGGTGACTGTCACAGTAACCCCGGTTATGATTTTCCTCATTTTCTAAGCATGGTGTAGGGAAAGTTTAAATGGCGGCTGTCGTACATTGTGTCTCTGATCTTTGCTAACCATGGTTTAACTCCTAGGATTCCTACGCAAGCTATGATGTCAACGGAAATGATTATGACCCATCTCCACGATATGACGCCAGCAATGAGAATAAGTATGTCCCTTTGCGGCCTCCTTCCTGACTTATCTTCCTTTCCTTGCGTGCAAAGAGGAGGCCCGCAGAAGTGCTGACTCTGCATTCTTCTCCTGCCTGGGTGCTGTTCAGGGCATGTCTAGGTCTCAGAAGTCGCTTTACCACAGCTCCTTGGGCACAGGTGGCTTCTTTGGAGTTAGCTTCCTCTTTTAGGAGTTACCTCTGCTGGCCAGACAGAGATGGTGTGAAACACTATCCCTGTTTCTAGCCTTGTGGGCTATGAACGACGCTGAACAAATACAAAGTTCAAATCCCTGCTCTCCACCTACTGCTTGTGTGATGTTTGTGCACATTTGAGAAGCCTTACTGAGACAGTCCTTGCGTCCTGGAGGCTGCTCCATGCAGATGGTGTCTCTAGCTCAAGGGTTACTGAGATGGGTAAGCGAGGTGACCTGTGGGCATTGTTTACACTGTGTTAGTTGCCACCTCAGGTGACTTGAAGAGGTCACATGACCTGTGCAAGCTAAATGGCAGTCCTGGGGTTGCTCCTGGGATTTCCTTCATGGTGCCTACTTGTCTTTTCTCTGTCAGCATGCCTGATTTGCTTAATTTTATCATTCTTCCAGAAAAAAAAGTACTTAGGAAAGTAACAAAAGCCCTTTCTCCCTTCCCTGTGTTGACAAAGCACTGGCCTGTGTATTTTCCCAACTTGCTCATTTTAGCCAACTTTCTATCAACGTAAGGAAATGCTAGATTCAGTTGACTTAGAATAGGCAAAGCTACATGCAATGCCCTGTGCTCTGGTCCTAGCTACTCAAGGGGAAGGCAGGAGGTGCTGCCGAACCTAGGAGTTAAAGGCTAGCCTGGACAATATAGCAAGATGTAGCTCTGAAGGGAGGAGAGAGAGAGAAGTGGGGAGAGTGGAAAAAGACAAAAAACAAAAAACAACCAGACATGGAGAGATTTATTTTGGCACACAACTTTGCCCCATCCATGGTCTGTTGCCTGCATCATGGTGGGAACATAACAGTAGACCTGCAGGAGGTCAGAACAGTGCATGAGGTCACCCAGAAACTCAAAAGAAAAAGAGAAAGTGTCTGGGTCTCACCGTATCCCTCAGGGCATGACCTAGGCTCTACCTGCTAAAGATATAGCCTCTTGCAGTAATGTCACTGTAGACAGATTATTCTTTGGGTCGCCAGCTCCCGAATAATAACATGGAGACTGAATATTTATTATGAAAGTTCAACTTTAGCTTGGGGCTTGTCCCACTAGCTCTTCTAACGTAAATTAACCTGCTTCTATTAATCTATGTTCTGCTGTGTTTTTTTTTCCCTCCTCTCCATTTCTGTCTGTCCAACTTGTTACATGCCTCCTGGTGCCAGATTCTTCTTCCCAGTCTCTCTCTCTCTCTCTCTCTCTCTCTCTCTCTCTCTCTCTCTCTCTCCCCCCGGAAGTCCCGCCTATACCGTGTACCTAGCTATTGGTCATTCATCCTTTTATTACATCAATCACAGCATCTTCACAGAGTATACAAATATCCCACAACATGTCACCCTGGGACTAAGCCTTTATTTCACACATGAGACTGGGACAGGGTATTCAACATCCAGAATCCAGCAGTATGCTATTATGCCATGGGGTCCACGAGATGCTGTGCAGGGCCACTTGGGTGCTGGGTGCCACATGCCAGATGCTGACCTCCCAGAGCTCCTGGACTGCCTGCTTTCTGACTCACGTCCCAAGGTGCCCTTCTGCTCAGCACTGGGGAGGCCTCGGGCAAAGGACCTGCTTCCTGGTCACACATCAAAGGGCGGGAAAGCATGATCTATATTCCACGCAGTGACCCTTGAAGGGCAGAATCAAATCCCAGCCTGTGACCTGAGAGCAGGCCTGGCCTTGGGGCTGTGACAGTTCCAGAGAATGACAGATGACGCCCTTCCAAAGGGCTAGCAAGCAGACCCGGGGCCATTTTTAAATTTTGCTACAAATCTGATCAATGATTCCAATTCCCCCGCGGTCTCTCCTCACAGCTGTACCATGTAAACCGGTCCATGTTTTGGCCTCGGCGAGAGGAAGTGACCCAGTGTGGCATATCAGAAGATGGGGGTCATTCCTGGGGAAAGCAGTTTGTTTCTCGCTGACTTCCACATTGTCCCTCGCCTCTACTGAGTATTTGACAACACTGTCCTTTCTCAGCTCCTGTTACACCCCTGTGGAAATGGCAGAGGCCTGTGTAGGGGAGCAGGGTGCTTGTCAGGACACAGGAAACAAACAAAAGCACGGTGTTTTCTTCCTTTCGTTGTACTGGTCAGGCGAGCATGGACATCGCCGCACATGCAAGTGTCAAGTGGCATGTCTTTAGTCCCAGGAGACAGAACTGAGGCAGGACTGTGAACAGCCCTGGCAGTGAGTGAGCAATAGGAAGCGAGGAGAAGCCCAGGCCATGGACACTGGCACCAGGTCTTACCGGAAAGCTACCGGAGGCATCTTAGAAGGGACAACCTGGGAACCATTGTTTCCCACCTCCAGATGGGCAAAGAGGGCTGGGCAAAGCCTGCTTGAATACATATGCCAGAAGGGCTGCCAAAAAAAGGGGGTGGGGCTTGGCTGACATCTCAGGCATAGGGATAGCTGACCTTGGATGTGGAAATAATGAGCATTTTACAGGGTTCTCTAATAATTGCTGGCCCAGGACCTTACTTTTATTGTTTCTTTTTTTTTTTTCTTTGCTTCAGACATGGCACCCGCTGTGCAGGAGAAGTCGCTGCTTCAGCCAACAACTCCTACTGCATCGTGGGCATAGCATATAACGCAAAGATAGGAGGTAAGGCAAAACAAGTGGGAGCAAAGGGACCAAGGACTGTGGCGTTCAGTAGCCTCACGTCCTATGGCCTGAGCATAGGCTTGGCACAAAGCAGCAATGCCAGCTTTGTTACAACCCTGGCAGCCAGCCTAGTAGGTAGGCCTCAAACTAGGAATTGCTTGCCATTTTCCTGCCATTGAGGGTCCCATTGGAAGGGAATCCTCTTGCCCTGGCCACCCTGACCTCTGACTTGCCTCTGCCATCACATGGACTCTTCTGATAGGCTTCTGTGGCTCCCTGTCTCTTCCCAGACACACTTGCTGCTCTCTTGGCCCAATCTCCTGTTGCCGTGCAACCACTTCCTGTTTCCATATTTGATGGAGTGCTCCCCACCAGTCATCCCCCTGCCTCCACCCTCTTTCTGGTGGAGTTGGTGTGTCCAGGGCTTGACCCCAGCTGTATCTGGCTTTCTCATGCAGTTAAGTCAAGCTGCCCTTGCTAGCATGAGGCTCTGGAGCAAAGGGTGCCATGTCTTCCTGTGCCCCAGTTGCCGGGTTTTCTGAAGCGCCCCTAAGTGCACAACACTGAGCAGGTGGGGCAGAAAAAACAGTGCCAGCCAGTCTCAAGGACTTCTTGGGGGCTTACCCATGTCTCTGCTGGCCTCCTTAGGGGTGGGGGTTGCAGCTTCATCAGCATCACCTACAAAGAACATGAGGTGGAGAGGTTGGGTCAGGGGTTCCCTGCATCACCCAATCCTTGAGGAATTTCTCGAGTTTTGAGGAAGTGAGTTCCAAGTGTTTACTAAATTAGGAACTCGCCTGCCTCTCCTTGGACTTCTTGAAGTGGTTGGGATTTGGCATTTGGCATCAGGTCTCAGGCCTAAGCCCACTCACACACTCCACTGCCTGTGTAGTCACAACTTGTGTATTCTCTGTGAGCCCATGTATGGCAGGCAGTGATTGCCTCCCAGGTTTGATATGGCAATAAAATCAGATACCACATTTGCAGGCTTTGCCTCAGAACTAATCTCCAGGGAGCTGCTGAGTTGTCCCCCGCCCTCTCCCCCAGTTGCAATCCTCACATAATCAAAACAATTCATCTCACTTTGAGTGAGCAGATAGAACCATTGTTCGGTTTGTTCAAGCCGTGCTCCAGCTCCCTAGAAGGGCAGCATCAATGACTCTGATATCTCCTAGAGATGCAGATTCCTTGCTTCACCCCAGATCTGCAGAGTCCCGCGGAGTTTGTCTGGACTAGGTAGTTTGCTAATACTGGCCTCGAGGACTCTCTGGGGCCATGCAGGAGGGGAAAGTGTAAGAACAACTCACTGGAAGCTAATAAAGCCCCGCCCAGGGGAGCTGTGCAAGGGCACGAGGGCGGTGTGCTGTCCTTGGATGGTCCTACCCTATCCTCCCTGCAAAACTGTGTCTCTGAGCTTCCCAGAGTCTGCAGTCTAGACAGAGAGTACCTCCTGTGTAGGGCGGTGTGCTGTCTTTGGATGGTCCTACCCTATCCTCCACGTAAAACTGTGTCTCTGAGCTTCCCAGAGTCTGCAGAGTCTGGACAGAGAATAGCTCCTGTGTAGGGCTGGGAACAAGAATGTCTTAAAAATTAATTTATTGAACATCTTCAAGCACGTACCGCATGTATAACTCTGGGCAGCCACTGAAGGGGAGAAGATGATGCCAGACATAATTAGGAGCCTCCAGGATCTCAGCATGCCTGCGGGATGAATAGTACTGCCTAGAAGTCAGTACAGGATCAAGTCCTGAAGTGAGACAGGCAGGCAGAGGGTGGAAAGGCAGAAACAAGAGGCACGGCTGGATTCCCACCTGGAGGCTTGGCTGCAAACAGAGGGAGTTCCAAGGAGGCAGCGAAATCAGCAGCATGGAGCTAGGTGGGGCCAGGCTACCTGGGGAGGGACGGGGAGCAGCGTATAGGAAGACGAATGTTTGTGAGAGAGAGCTGTCCGTAACCAGGGACACAGGGCAGCCAGTATCCCCAAAGCCATCATGCACAATTCGGCTTCCACACAGATGGCCGCCTCTTCTGCCTGTCCCACCCCTGTCACCCACACCTAGGCAGGGCAATTTTTCAAGTACCCCAGACAACAAGGTGGCCAACCTCTCTGAGTTTTAATGCACACGGCAGTGGCTCTGGGTCCACCGTGGGGCTAAACCTTTTCAGTTTTTGCTGTGTGGTTTCAGTTGTTGCTCAGGAGAGTAAAGTGTATATCCTAGCTTGTCTCAGTCCATCTGGAATAAGTCACATACAAATCATGTGTGATATAATGAAATAATCGAAAACAGATCCTTTCAGTTCATGCTGTCACGTTTTGTGGGTGAGCAGTTTATGTGTTTGATATGTGCCTATTGATATTACTTTTCATCTCTTAGTTTGACACATAGTCTTGCTATGTAGCCCTGGCTCGCCTGTAAGTCTCTGTGTAGCTCAGGTTGACCTCACAGCGGTCAGCCCCTGTGAGGCTGATGTGTACAACCCGACTCAGCGTCCGCTGTTTCTTGCTTTAAATATTCAAGTCAGCTAATAGAAAGATATACTTGCCTATATATGTAATGTTTCTTTCTTTAAAAAAAAAAGGTTTATTTACTTTATATTATATTATATGTACAGCGTTCTGCCTGCAGGTCAGAAGAAGGCACCAGATCTCATTATGGATGGTTGTGAACCATCCATGTGGTTGCTGGGAATTGAACTCAGGACCTCTGGAAGAGCAGTCAGTGCTCTTACCCTCTGAGCCATCTCTCCAGCCCCTAGATGTAGTGTCTCATAAATTTTCAACCTGAGAATTTATTCTTTGAAATAGGTCTCAGTCAGTAGCCTAAATTGGCCTAAAGCTCTGTATGTAGCCCAGGCTGGCTTCAAATTCATGGCAATTATCCTAGCTCAGCCTCCCAAGTATTGAGAGTAAAGGATCAAGTCACTGTACTCTAGAAAATTGTTTTTTTTTTAAATTTTCAAGTTTTCTGGTGAGAAATTCTCCTTGGATGTATTTGAAAATGTCTTTTTAAAAGCTACTTAATAAATTTAGTTTGTGGGTATATGGATACAGAAGTCAGAGGAAAACCTGGGGGAGTCAATTCTTTTCTTCCATCTTATATGTCCCAGGGTTCGAACTCCTGGCCCTGAAAGTGGTCTTTGTCTTCATGTTGGAAAGAAGTCGTAGGAACAGGATTCTAGTGTGATGCTTACAGTGATCTAAAGATATCGTTCTCTGCTCTTCTGCCACCAGTGTTTCTTGGTGAGGCAGGCACCATCCCTACTGCTGCCTTTGCTATGGTGTGATCTGTTCCTGTGGAGACCTGAGGATGTTCTTCCCAATTCTTAGTTCCCTGCCACTATCAGGACCTTTTGTGTAATTTTCTTCCTATTATTCCAGCTTGGAGTTTGCTGTGTTTCTCAGTAAATTCACATGCTCTCTCTGTCTCTCTGTCTCTCTGTCTCTCTGTCTCTCTGTCTCTCTCTCTCTCTCTCTCTCTCTCTCTATATATATATATATATATATATA
>NC_022023.1:27053325-27067901 GCF_000317375.1 Microtus ochrogaster | reverse complement strand
CATATGTATGTATATATGTATATCTGTTGTAGCTTAAAGACAAAAGCTAGTGTTTAAGTGTTTTTAAGTTACAGTTGCCAGGCTACTCCACACACCTCCTAAGTCACCGAGGCTCTGTTTGGAAAAATCTTTATTTCTCTGTTTGTTTCTAATAAGATGGTTGGCATGATGCTGTCTCTGGGTGTGCCTTCTTTTTATTGTAGCCAGTCTATTCTTAATTCCACCTAATTACAAAGTTTTAGTTATTGTAATTTCTGTCTCATGTTTTCAGTTTGCTTTATTGTTTCTAACCATCTCTAAATCTCCCCCGAGACTCCCCACATCTTCACTCCAAGTATTTTTTTATCTGACACTCTCTGGTACAGCAGTAGGGATTACTACTGAGTCTTCTGTATTAGGTCTAGTATCCCGGTCACTTTTATGTTCGTAATGATTAGTTCTCCTCTTTACAATGGTTTACATATTCTTTTATTCGCATGTTTAGTTACTTTTATTGTATCATTATGTAATAAAAAAATTTATTATACAGTAAAAATAATCTATATTGTAGAATTTAGAACCTGCTGGGTTTTTTTTCTGAAAACTGTAAAATTCATTCGTTATAGCAGTGATTTAAGTTTGAATTTTGAGAGACTTATTCTTATTTGCTCTTGTACCATGACTTTGTGGTATTTCAGAAACCTGCAGTCCTGCGGTGCATAGTACTTGGAACATCTGTACGGCTTGCCCGGGCATGTGCGCGTTGTCTCCCTTCTCAAGTTTTGTTTCTTTTTTAAAGAACATTGCCTAGACACATATATTTCAGGGATGTGCCGAAGGATTGAGTGAACGCATGTCTTTCCCCACACCTGTGTCCTTTCTGAGGTTCCAGCTCTCAATTTCTCAAAATCCGTGTCCTGTCACTATTGACTTCTGGCCTTGGAAGAGCAAGGGAGAGCCCTGCCGAGGAAATCCATCTAAACGTGGACACCCAAGATAGTTCCCTCTGTTCAACCGCTGGATCTCTATCTATTTCTGCCCTCTTCTGGTTGCTTTCTGATGCCCCTAGAAATGCAGTTGTGTTTCCCAGGGTCTGGGATGATTACCTGTGAAGGGATGGTCTGCTACAGTCTCCTGTACCCTTACAGAAACTAACACTTGGAGCTCATAGGCTCTTTATTTTGATCTAGTAGAATACATGTTTGTTAGCCTTTGCCCCACAGCAATCATCTTAAAGAATAATTCCTTGCACAGTAAACACCTGTCGTATAGCAGATCATGTCTACGCTAAATGGTTCAGGCTCATGGTTGCTCTTCAAGGTGTAGCAAATTGCTGGATGTCTGTGATCTGAATGCTATACAGGGTAATCCACTCTCAAGACAGACTGCATGCGGCTGTTGGTGAGAGGCCTTTCTTTACTCCATGGCAGCTGTGGGCCGGGATGCTGGCTGCTCCATGTACGCACCTGTCCCGGTAGCATTGGAGCTAGCTCCCCTCACCACCGTTGATTGTTTTATGACCAAGGCCCAGGAATCACACATGTCAGCCATTCTCTTCCTGAGATGTGCGTCACTACACCCCAGAGTGGCAGGAAGCTAGGTTGCACCTTTGAGGACAAAGTGGCAAAGTATTTTTAGACTTGGACTAAAATCACGACAATGGGCTCTTAGGCAAAAACAGCCTATTTATTCAAATGGAGTAGATTTTACCAACTTTCTTTGTAAAACTGTATGTTTCTTGTAAGTTTCATCCATAAATATAACTAAAGAGAACAGTGGGTCCATCCAAATTATGTCTTATGAAACAAATTTCCCCAGCCACCAGCACCCCAGGTCATATTGTCATTAGGTGTGCCATCTATGTTCAGGAGAGATTAATTTCTCAGGGACCAATAGAGACATATCACTTTTAGAGTTGGGAAACCCTAGTGTGTTTAACCAATAGCCTCTAATGTATTTTGCTTTCGAAGATTTAAATTTTTTATTAAGTTCTTGAGCTACACATGGGTGACTTATGTTCTCTTTCTATGTGTAACATTCCAATAAAAACCTGATGAAATTTTTATAATGTCAAATTTGTTTATCTTTCTTTTATGACTCTGGAGTTGGGGAATCTAGCTTAAGAAAAGCCCACAAAAAAATAAAATTGGTTCTCCTGTGCTTCCTCTGAAAATGTAGTTTTTAGGACAATAATTTATCCGGAGCTTTAATGGAGTTATCTTTTATTTTTACCTCCGTATATGTTTTCCTATGTGTTTTTTTTTTCTTAAGAATCGTGAATATGAGGAACCACTGATGTCATTCCCTCGCAGGTTACTCTTCAGCCTAGGCGTGCACACAGTCTGTCCCATCCTGCATCCCCCGTGGACACAGGCTGGGCCCTGATGGTTCCTTCCTCCATCTCTAAGTTCTGTCAATGGCATGGTTATTATGTGGAGAGTCTTGAGTTTTTCCAATAGTTAACAGGGTGAATTTTCTCTTACAGTCCTTTCCAAAAAAAATATGACCCTGCTGTTCTTGCACGCTTTCTTTTTCAAGTGAACTTGAGAGTTTTCTTGTCTAGTTCCATGAAAATTCCTGTTGGGGTTTTAATTGGTATTGCATGGAACATATAGAATAATTTGGGGGAGAATTGACACCCTTCCAATAACGAGTCTTCCCATCTAGGCAGCATCATGGTATGTTTCTGTATTTTTAGGCTTTTTTAAAAAGTATAAAAAAAAAGAGATCACTTTCTCCATATAGAGCCTTAATATTTAATTAGATTTATGTTGAGTTTGATATTTAATATATATTGATATTAATCATCGCTGACACGGATATAGGAAGGGCAGTGTTGTTTCTGCTGGCCCTGTTTGAATGCTCTTGGTGCTATGAGGCTTTATGGCTTTTCTGTGAGTAAATAGCAGGCACCTGTGGCCATAGTGGTGGACTGTCTCTAACAACGGGGACTCATTTCTTTTTCCCGCCTTATGTCAGTTCATACAGACTCCTGATCATAATTGCTGAATGATCATGGCTTATGGGTTCTGTGGTCATATTCGATGCATACAGGAATAGTATTAAACCATTTATGGCTATCTTCTGTAAGTTTCCTCTTGCTGGCCTTTGTCAAATTGAGGCAACTGTATTTTATTCCTGGATTTCTGAAAGTTTTGATTAAGAGTGGATATTAAATTTCATTAGATGTTCCTTTAAAAGGCGTCTATAGAGATGATTATATTCTTTCTCACATGTGCTATTGAGTCTGTGTACTGTAATAAAGTGCATTAATATATGTATCTTTCCTTCTTGGAATAAATTCTATTTGATCACAAATATTGTTCTTTCAGCACACTACTGCTAGGGTGTCACTTAGGGTGATCTCGTGGGGTGAGTTAGGGAACTCTTTCCCCTGCTCTGAAGTGGTTGCCTTATCAGGGGCATGGCCTTTTTTGGGGACAGCGGTAGATCTGACCAGAGTCATTCTGCATGGTTACAGTCACTGTGTTGGTTTGGGGACAGTGGTAGATCTGACAGTTATTCTGCATGGTTACAGTCACTGTGTGTGTTGGTTTGGGGACAGCGGTAGATCTGACAGTCTTTCTGCAGTGTGCAGTGGTTACAGTCACTGTGTGCGTGGGCTTTTAGTTCCCTTGAGGAAAATTTGGTAATTAGATCTTTCTATAAAAGTCACTCGCCAGGCGGTGGTGGCGCACGCCTTTAATCCCAGCACTCGGGAGGCAGAGGCAGGCAGATCTCTGTGAATTCGAGGCCAGCCTGGTCTGCAAGAGCTAGTTCCAGGACAGGAACCAAAAGCTATGGAGAAACCCTGTCTCGGGAAAAAAAAAAAGTCACTCATTTCTGCAGAGGTTCAAGTCTGACATAAACATCACATATTCTCATAATTTAAAGGTATTTTCTATATCCATAGTTGTTGTTCTCAAATTTATTTATGATATCTATTTTACCCTTGATCAGTGAAAGATTGTTCTTTCCTATAAAGAGGATTTCATCAGACAACTAGATTTTTAATTGAATTTTTAATTGTATTTTTTATAATTTTTTTAATGCTTCATGAATTTCTACTTTTTCTTGTGTGTTAATTCCTTTACCTTACCATTATTATTATTTGTTTCTAGCTCCTTGAGGAGTATTTGTTAGTGTTTTTTTAAGTTTAGGCTTTTCTGTGTCCTAATGAATGAATGAACATCATCTGCATGTTCTCCCTGCCCCCCCCCCCGTCACTGGTTTCATTATACTCTGCTGTTACTGCTATTTATTTCTGAATATTTTTGAATTATTATTCTTATTTGTGTGCATGTGTGATGTGTGGGGGCATGGAGTGGGCACACATGTGGAGGCGGGGCCACGCGAGTGAATTATCTTTCTGTTGTGAATTCCTGGGGTTGAACTCAGGTCTTTGGGTTTGGCAGCAGGTGCTTCCACTGAGCTAGCTTGCCACTCCGTTTTGACAAACTTTTAAATATCGGCTTTGGTTTTTCTCTTTAATCTTGAAGTTATTTAGAAGAGACTTATACAGCTTTCTAACTGGATCAATCCCTTTGGTTCTCCGTTGCTGATGTTTAGCCCGTTGCTGATGTTTAGCCGTTGCTGTGGGGGCCAGAGCCTCTCACACTAGCAGGTGTGGCTGCCCACCAGCTCCAAGGAAACATGGGTTTGATCTGTGCCTCACGGTATTTTGTTTTGAACTTGCAGTCACAAGCCAAAAGAGTTCCCGTAAATTAGAATATGCAATAGTTGGGTTTACTCTTGCGGAAACCAGAGGCTTTGGCTTCGCAGGCACTCGCCTCTCAAGGCAACAGCTACTGGCAGCCGCATGGTGGCCATTCCTAATGCAAGGGAAAGTTCCCCCTCCATGTCATGGGCTTGTAAATAAAACTCGACACTTTGTCCCTTGATCTTGCCTTCTGGGTGCCTATAGACATCTGCATTTGTCACCAGAGTGTTTGATCAATTTAATGAATCATTTCTAGAGACTATCTTAATTAAATTTCTCTGATAGCTTCACATACACACACTATACATGTGTGTGTACTAATATATATTAATGTATTAATATATATAATTAATAATATATAATTAATATATGGTGTGTATGAAGGTCTCTAGAAATGTTTCATTAGATATCTATATATATACATACATGCATGTTATATAATTATATTATGTAACATATATATATTATCTGTTATATATAATGCATTCTGATTAATCTCACCCCCCATCTCCCTCACACTTCTCCCTATAAATCTCTTTCCCTCATTGGTTTTGGTTTTGTTCTGTGGCCCATTGAAAATAACCAGGGATATTTATGTGATCGTGAATTTGCAACTGTCCACTGAAAACAATGACTCCAGAATGTTTCAGTAGCCAGTAGCTCGGCAGCGAGGGATAGCATCCCATGAGCTCCTCCCATATCCGTGTTGACCAGGTCCAGTGGTGGTAACAGGATCCACTATGAGTTTGTGATTGTGATACCTGCATGAAGCCAAGAAGATGGCATTTAGCAAGCCTTCCCCATCTTTTGGCTCTTACATCTGTTCAACCCCCTCTCCCAGAATGGTCTTTGAGCTTTAGAGAGGGTGGCATGAATGTCCTATTCACAAGCAAGCACTGAACCATCACTTGTTCCTGACACCCTGGGAAGCGATGAGTCTCTGCATTCACTGCCATTCACTGCCCTTCACTGCCCTTCACTGCAAAGAGGCTTCGCTGATTAAGGCTGAGGGTAGCATTTGCCTATGGGCATAGTTATAGGTTTTTAGAAGGCAGCTTGGCACTGTATTAGTTTAACTAACAACAGTAGGAAGTTCCTCCTAAAGCCTGTAACTTCCCCGGTTTATAAGTATCAGGCAAGAGTTCCCATAGTCTAATGCTGAAGGCCATGCATCTCCGTGATAAGATATAAACAAATCAAGCAGAAACTGAGCTAGAAACTGCTTCCCCACAAACTAGATTTCACAGTGCTGAAATGGGCCATGCAGTGTACAGAAGAAGGAAAGGTGTCAAGGATCCTACCTAGAAGTGAATCCTATAAATTCCAGCACCGCCCTGCCAGTCAAGCTGTGTGTGCTCATGCTGTAGTGGCATGACTGTAACATAGGTAACCAACCACTCTCTGCTTAGCTCTGAGGTCCACTCCACAGCAAGGAACACAGGCCTGGTATTATGTCTTATTTTTTATCTCTCTGATCTGTTTCTCAGAAGGGCACTGGTTCTCCTTGACGGTAACAGATTTGTCAATTTCCTTATGCTTTAGCTGTATGAGTTTTACAGTTATGTTACACATTACCTAAAAGATATGTCTTCTTAGTGTACTGGATCTTCAGTTGGTATAAAAATTAATGTCTTGATATTTTGGCTAATAATATTTACAGATTTGCCAGATTATTTTATTGTAACTTTTATTGTACATTTTTTCTTATTATTTTTATCCCTGATTTTGGAAGCAGAATATATCTGGTTTTATTTTTTTTAAGTTATTTTTTTTTAAAAAAAAAAAAGCTTTTTTATTTTACATACCAATACCAGTTCCCTCTCTCTTCCCTCCTCCCACCCTCCCATCTTTCCCCCACCCTACCCCCATCCACTTCTCAGAGAGGGTGAGGCCTCCCATGGAGAGTCAACCAAGTCTGTACATCACTTGATGGTATGGGACAATTGTATTCTGTCAATTATATTTTAAATAAACACTGATTGGTCAGTAGCCAAGTAGGAAGTATAGGTGGGACAACCAGACAGGAAGTAGAGGCAGGTCAATGAGAACAGGAGAATTCTGGGGAGAGGGAAGCTCCCTCTGTAGTTCTGTCCAGACACAGAAGAAGCAAGATGTGACTATGCCGCTGAAAAAGGTACTGAGCCATGTGGCTAACACAGATAAGAATAATGGGCTATTGTAAGTTATGAGAGTTAATAAGAAGCCTGAGCTGATGGGCCAATCAGGTTATGATTAATGTAGACCTCTGTGTGATTTCTTTGCGACTTAATGACTGTGGGAACCGGGCAGGACAGAAACCTCAGACAACAACTTTGAGGCAGTATAAAGGCCTTCCTCTCTGTGTCTAGGCTGAGCAAAGTATCCCTCTATAGGGAATGGTCTCCAAAAAGCCAGTTCATGCACTAGGGATAAATGTTGGTTCCACTGTCAGTGACCCCACAAACTGCACAAGCCACACAACTGTCACTCATATTCAGAGGGCTTAGGATAGTCCTATGCAGGTTCCCCAGCTGTGAGTTTCCACTAGCTCGGGTCAGCTATTTCTGCAACAGCAGTAGTTGCTCTTAATATCCAATCAAGCCATGCTTGACATTTTGTATTGGTTTCCTGCTAGTTTATTTGTCCATTTTCTTTGCCTCCCTGAAGGGTGATTTAAGTATTGTTTATATTCTAATTTGATTTATCTATAGTATGTTTTGATGTATAAATTCCATATAATTATTTAGACTACAGATAGTTATTTTACAGCTTGAGTGAGGTATAGACCTCACTAGTCTCCTCCCTCTAAGGTATTTATAACTGTCTTAATATACACATATTAGAACCATATCAGACATTTTTGCCTCAACTGTCAACTATGATACAGAAAACTCAGGAGGAGAAGCAGTACCCAGTGAGTCTTTAAATTTGTTTCGTTTAAAAAATGTGGGTAGACTTTAGCCTTTGCATACCTTTCCAGCCCTTCCTTTTACGGACTCTGGTGACGTAGACGTTCGATCTTTGTTGTAGTTCATTGTCTTTCCTCCCGTTGTTCTGGTTGAGATTCCTCTGGGTCTGTCTTACATTCCAGGCTTCCTCCTTGTGCCTGGTTCTTACTGGGCTGTTGTTTTGATGCTAGTGCCTTCAGGTCTAATACTTCAACTTGACTTTTTTTTCCTTATGGTTTCTGTTTCTCTGCTGATAATTTCCATTTCTTTGTTACTGTCCTCTCATTTGGGTCAAGCGTGTTTGTAGTTCTTGCTGAAACATTCTTGCTACGTCACAATCTGTGACTCCACTGTAGCGTTTCTCTGCGGGTGCATCACTGTCATTGCTAACATGTGGGTCATGTGATATATGGTCTTCTGAAGGGTTTTGGGGGTGGGGTGTGGATTTATTTTCAAGACAGGATTTCTCTGTATAGCAGAGTTCAAGCTGTCCTGAAGCTCACTCTATAAACCAGGCTGGCCTCGAATTTCCAGAAGTCCACCTGCCTCTGCCTCCAGGTGCTGGGATTAAGGCACGTACTACCACACTATATGTGATTTTCATTAGAAAGTTGTGCGTTTTGTGAGAAGACTCTAGTCTTGTTTAAGCCTCCCATTTTTGCTCTCTCTTAGATGGCTCTAGCAGGGAAGGGGCAGCTGCTTCATTTTGGCAGGTGTGTGTGAGCATCCACGCTCCTCTTCATTCATCCTGGGCATGCTGGGAACTCTAATCTCCATGTGTCTTCAGTGATGTCACTGTGCGGGGTATCTCATTACTGTGGCCAGTCCTCATCAGATCTTCTAATTCAACTTTAGGGAAGACCAGGAAAGCACCAGGATGCTGCCTGGTTGGAGGTCAAGAATGGGCTTTTCATGACTGTGTGTCTTCTTGAAAAGGGCGTGTGTGTGTGTGTGTGTGTGTGTGTGTGTGTGTGTGTATCCAGAATGATAGCTCTGCTTTATTTCTGACAGCACTTGGCTTAGGGTGGGGTGGGGGCTTGTTACTTCTTTACAGGGAAGGAGGTCCAGGCATGCCACCCAACTATGTAGGCTGGTCCTATGGTTTCTCTGTACTGTTTGGCTGGGGTAGACCAGTTGTCCAGTAAAAGTTTCCTGTTGGATTACTAGGCTTTCTTTTTCCTGGTGCTTAAACTAGAGAAATAAAGTTTTTGTTCCTTTTTTCCCTTTTTGTCTGTTTGTAGTGCTATTTCTGGGTTGCCATCTTCATTTCTAATTCTGGTTTAAATGAGATTTTTTTTTTAAAAAAAGAAGATGGTTAACTGAGTTTGGTGGTGTGTGCCTATAATCCTAGCTCTTGAGAAGCTGGGGCAAGAGGGTGGGGAGTTGAAGGCCAGCATATGGGATGCATAACAATAGTGGCAGCAGCAGGGAGGTGAGGGTGGTAGACTCTACTCCACACTGTCATTCAAACAGACAGAGGAGTCCTTTTTCAGAGCCTTCTACTCTGTCAAAACTGGATCCCTGGCCGTGCTGAAGAAAGGATTTTCAGGACAAACTGATATGAAAAAAGTTAGAGTTTATTAAAAATAGAAAGAAAGGCTCTCGGGGAAAGAAAGAATAGGCAAACCTGAGAGAAGACGTGGGCTTCTCAGGGAAGGGTTGTCCTGTGTGAGCCTGGTTGTCACTTCTCAAGAGAGAGTTGCCCTTAGGTGGCTGGACAGCAGTTATGCATTATTTTGGTAGCTCCCATGTTACATCTTGCAGGGTTGTTAAGATTTTTCTTCCCCACTCTTTTTGGAAAAATAGGATTATAGGGCAGCTCTGGAGACACCTCAATTGGGATTACAGTCTAATAAAATAAAACCAGAAGCCACTACTAGGGTTAGGACACGTCATTTTACTCTAAGTGGGTTTCTTGTGAGATTCCTAGAAAATTGTGGGTTTACAGTTGGGAAGGGAGAAAGCCTTAAGCAAACGTTGTTAACTGTGTTGGAATTCTTGAGTCTCAGCTGGTGAAAACTTCAGCCGCATTTTTGGGGATGAGAGGAGTATTAGAATCCAGACCACAGCTACTGTAAGGACATTCCAAGCCCTGCCCCTCCTTGCTCTTGCCTCATGTGCTCATAAGTTTCCATCTTTCTCTCTTGTCTCAGCAAGACTCTGCTGCAAAACAACAAAACAAAGCACAGACACAAAGAAGATAAGATGGAGCTGGAGAGATGGCTCAGTGGTTAAGAGCACTGGCTGATCCTCAGAGGACCTGGGTTTGATACCCAGCACCCACAAGGTGGCTCACAACTCCAATCCCATGGGGATACGGTACCCTCTTCTTACTTGTGGGGTACCACATACACATAGTACACAAGATGTATGTGCAGGCAAAACACCCATACACACAAATTAAAATTGAAGAAGACGACACAAGATCCCACTACCATGTCATTCTTAACAGAACAAGATCCAGGACCAGTCTGCCTGTCAAAGTTCCCCTTTGTTTCATATACCACCTCCAGGGTTGGGCTTGGTGAAGCAGGAAAAAGGAAGTGAATAATGTCTCTCCATCTTCTTGGAAACAGGAGAGCTCTAACTGATTTTAACAGATGCTAAGACTATCATGCATCGTTTTGTGCATACTGATACTCATTTTGGAGGCCCCCTGCCTACATGTACTCTCTTATCCCTGTCTTTGGGGGAATCATCTGGCTTGTGGAGTTTCTTTGGAGACAGAATCCTGCTGTGTTGCCCATGCTGGCTCCAGACTGCATCCATCTTTCTTGGGCTCTGCAATGCTTGGGTTACAGGCATGAGCCATGCCATCTAGCTGTGTTACTTTCCAATTTGGTGTTTGGCTTTCTTCAGATATTTTCTGGGTCTGGTTGCACATTCACAACTGTACTCGCAAATCTTCTTGGCTATGAGTGATCATCAGTCTACTGGCAGAGGTCTACCTGTGATGGGGAGAACAGGGACCTGGTGCTGGAGGGCCCTCATCCCCTCCCTCTGGCCTTCCCACCATCTCCCCCTTGATTCATCTCTGAACAATTCTGTGCTGCTCTCTGCTCAGCCTGCAGGGATGCTTGCACAGGATCCCTGCTGACCTAGCAGCCCAGGCCTGCAGGGATGGATGTAGCTGTCCTGCAGGGATGCTTGCACAGGATCCCTGCTGACCTAGCAGCCCAGGCCTGCAGGGATGGATGTAGCTGTCCTGCAGGGATGCTTGCACAGGATCCCTGCTGACCTAGCAGCCCAGGCCTGCTGGGGTTTGTGCCCTTCTGGAATTGCTCTCCTTCAAACAGACTTGAAGCAGCGTGTTTTCTCCTGCCTCCTGCATCTCCTCTGTGCTGTCTCAGTTCCTCTGAACACTTCCCATGCCTATTCCAGAGTTGTTTTTTTCCTTCTCTTCTGTGTTTTTAGTTCTGGGGATTTGGATCCTGAGGAGGGGTAGGCTGTGTGTTCAGTTCACTCTCTGCTTGCTCCAGTCAACCTTCCTCAAGGGTTATTATTATTGTTGTTGTTGTTGTTGTTATTATTATTATTTATTATTATCATTACAAGAATAGCAGCCATTGCTGACTGCTTTTAGTTGGGAATGCTGCACCAAACTCTTCAGCGTTCTGTCTTTACATCTGGTCCTCAGAAGGAACCTGTGATTTGTTGTTATCCTGGCCTTGTCTCGCCACTGGAAACTAAACTGAGCTGGGAGGTGAACTGTCACCTGCAGTGTCCTGCTGTTGTTGAGAGGCAGAGGGAACAGGTGAGCGCAGGCCTGATGACCTGAGGGCTGGGGGTTGCTATCCTGGCTCTTTGATGCCAGGGCATAGTAGTGACACTTTGAGGTCAGCTGCCGCTGAGCCCAGTAGCTAGAAACAGAAGGGAAGTCCTTATGCTGTGGGCAAGTACATTGGTGATTGCATTCCTTCCGGCATAACTTGACCTCCTTCTCCCTCCCAAGCTGAGAGAGGATAATGGGACAGCACAGGAGGAAGCAGGAAGAGCAGCTGTATTCCTTGGCTTCCCTGCTCACTCAACATTTCTCCTCTCTCTCTCACTTGTCTTTCTGGTTTTTTTTTTTTAATTCTATTTTTACAAATTGTTCATTTTATTTTAAAATAATCTGGCATACCCAGAGATCGTCTCACCTTTTTTGTTTGTTTTTGTTGTCGTGTTGTTTTTGGTTTTGCAATGCTTCTTCTTCCCTCCTGCTGCACCTGTTATCAGTTGGCATTGGTTTGGGGGAGCTGGCTGCACCTTCCAGCAGCAGTGTACCCCCCAGTCCCGATCCCCCACCCCACCCCGAGCATGGCCCATCCTGTAGGTGTGGGCAGAATGCAAAGGTCCCACTCAGACCATAGTTCTGGGAATGTGAGTCCACACGATACCAGGTCCTCTTGGCCACGGGCCGCATTCAGCATCCTCTGACCCACAGGCTGCATTCGGCATCCTCTGGCATAAGCTCTCTGGGGACACAGGTGCAGCTTGAGCCTGAGCTGACATTGCTGCCAGAAATGCTCCATAGTGCGGGGCAGGCTTTGGCCAGCACCTTGCGTGTGCGCTTACTCAATAAGACTCCAATTTCCTGAGGAAAGAGAGTTACCATGAGGCACATAGTTTAGGATCCCCCTCCTTCTGAGAATCATCACTAGCTGGAGGGACTGGATCCCCCAGACTGCTCAGGAGCTGGTGGCTCAAGGGTACAGAGCAGGAGAGGACCTGAAGACCCGAGAGTTTGGCTGGCACTTTGAAGCAGTATCCCTTGCTCAGTCTCCCAGTTCCTGCTGTGTCTTCCGGGAAGGAAAAGGAAACAGATTTCTGTTGGTGTTTTTGTTCTGTGTTTTGATTTAGGAACTAAATCATGGTTTTTTTTTCCTTTCATAAACATGAAATGTTAAGTACATAACAACTAAATTAATCTGTGCCACAGATTGGTTAATTATGTTCATTTTGAGTCACAGAATTCGGTCTCATTAGTGCTTCTATTAAGCAGTTTAGGCTTGCGAACATTTTAAGGGAGCCGTTTAAGCTCCAGATTAATCTTCAAAGCAGAAGGATTTAAAATGCGCAGGAGGCTTGGGAGAATGGGGAATGTGGAGCCAGTGCTGTCCAGGAAGAGGGGTCCCCACTTCCCTGGCCCTCACCACACACATTCTTGTCTAAAATGCCTGCCCGCTGGGCCTGAAATTCCCAGGCACAGCAAGAGGCTCCTGGGAAGGAGGAGGTAGACAAACCTTGGTGGTCATACCCTCCCCAGACAGCTCTCCTACACACACCTCTCTGTAGGACAGGGGAAGCTGGCTCTCAGACACCCTGTGCTGACCTGGTCAGAGCTCCTGAGGTAATTCCCCAAAGACTGAGGAGACACCATTCCTGGTGACCCTGAGACAGACAGACTCCAGTGGAGCCTCAGGCTTAGTGACCAGTTCTAGGGCTCACAGGCTCACGGATGTTCAACACCGTATTTCCACTGCCCCCTTGCCTCCTTCAGAGGCTAGCCTTTCCCTGTCTCAGCCACACACTCTGTTGGGGTTCCTCGCCGTCCTTACCTGTGGTGCAGATATGTGGGTGTACTATGTAGCTCTGGAGATTGCTGTCTGCCCTGTGCCCCGAGCTTCCATTTCTTGCTGAATTCCTAGGTCTCTAGAAATTCACTTCTGATCCTAACCCTTGTTCCATGAAAAAAATGCAGACATCAGCTCTCCGGGTCAGTGTTTCTCAACCTGTGGGCCTCAACTCCTTTGGGAGTTGCCTATCAGATTTTTACATTATGGTTCATAACATTAGCAAAATTACAGTTATGAAGTAGCAATGAAAATAATTTTATGGCTGGGGGTCACCACAGCATGAAGAACTGTATTAAAGGGGCGTTAGGAAGGTTGAGAGCCACTGCTTTAGACAATAGCGGTGGCTTTTCTAGTCTTCTGTTATTCTTTGAGACATCAACAGGACCCACTTATGAGAAGGGAGTGTGGTTTGCATTATGACTTAGGTTTTGACAAGTCTATCTGATGAGCAGATGGCTGCCATTGATTGAAAAGGCAGCTTGTGATCCATAGTTCCCCAAAGGACAGGCCACATCACACCAGGCCAGTCTCCTGGGGACGCTCCAGGGTTGGCCAGGAGTCAGAGGAGCAAGGAGAAGCAGAAGATTCATTGCAGTTTCCATGGGGAAGGCAAAGAGAGTAGCTGGGACTGGCTACCTCAGATGACTGCAGCAGGATAGCAAATGTCCCTAGTCATCTGTTAACTGCCACGGGACACTGGTCAGATCGCCAGGGCTCAGTAAAGGAAGCTGCAGGTAGAGACTGGATTGCTTGGTTTCCATGTGAAAGCCATACTTTTCTCTTTTTCTTTTCTTTTATTTTTATTGAGTTATATATTTTTCTCCACTCCCGTCCCTTCCTCCCCCTGCCTTCTACCTTCTCCCATGATCCCCATGCTCCCAATTTACTCAGGAGATCTTGTCTTCTTCTACTTCCCATGTAGATTAGATCTATGTAAGTCTCTCTTAAGGTCCTCATTGTTGTCTAGGTTCTCTGGGATTGTGATTTGTAGGTTTTTCTTTGCTTTATGTCTAAAAGCCACTTATGAGTGAGTACATATGATATTTGTCTTTCTGGGTCTGGATTACCTCACTCAATATGATGTTTTCTAGATCCATCCATTTGCCTGAAAATTTCAAGATGTCATTATTTTTTCCACTCTGTAGTACTCCATTGTGTAAATGTACCACATTTTCATTTATTCTTCAGTGGAGGGACATTTAGGTTGTTTCCAGGTTCTGGCTATGACAAACAAATCTGCTATGAACATAGTTAATCACATGTCCTTGTGATATGATTGAGCATCCCTTGGGTATATACCCAAAAGTTCACATGTCCTTGTGTGTAATTGCCTCGACGGGTCACCAGTCTAGGGTTAGTAAACCCGTCTGGCCGTTCAGTTATTCCAGGGTC
>NC_022023.1:27033360-27053145 GCF_000317375.1 Microtus ochrogaster | reverse complement strand
TACTGATTCCCAAAGTGGCTATACCAGTTTGCACTCCCACCAGCAATGCAGGGATGTTCTCTTTACCCCACATCCTCTCCAGCATAAGTTGTCATCAACTTTGATCTTGGCCATTCTTACAGGTGTAAGATGGAATCTCAGAGTTGTTTTGATTTCTCTCATGACTAAGGATGTTCACTATTTCCTTAAGGGTCTCAGCCATTTTAGATTCCTTTGTTGAGAGTTCTCTGTTTAGGTCTGTACCCCATTTTTATTTGATTATTTGTTCTTTTGATGATCAGTTTCTTGAGTTGAAAGGCATACTTTTCTATGAGAGTCATTTACCATGTCTAGAAGATAGTCAAGGCAGAAGAGGAAAGTCTCTTCAGGGTTAGCAAGACCCCCAAGTGTCAATGCGTCAGAAGACAGTTAACATAAGAACCTACTTGGAGATGAGCCTCATCTTGTTGGTGAAGGTGTGAAGCCCATGGGTGTATGTCCATGGTATGCAGGGCAAACCATGGGTACATGTACTTGGTATGCAGGTAAGCCCATGGGTGCATGCATATATACTGTATGTAGGTAAAACCGTGGGTGTATGCATGTGGTATGCAGGTACTTTGTTGGCTGCAACTACCTCTGTCTCTGGGAAGAGATGGATGCTGTGTTGCAAGATCAGGAATAGCATGGGAAGCTGAGAGAGACCCAGCTTTCTGATGATCTACCACACTGTCGTGTACTTCCTGGGACAATGGCAGATGGTAGGTGTGTCTTGACAGCTCTGTAGACCTCAGCTTCCTGGGTCCTTGGAAAAAGGCTGTCAAGTGGGGCGTGTTTAGAGACTAAAAGACTCTAAGGAGATTATGAGACTTGACAGTTCTGTGGATCTGTGGACATTAAGAAATGATTTTTATTTTATGTGTGTGACTGTTTTGCCTGCATGTATGTATGTACACCATGTGTGTGCCTAGTTCTTTTGGGGGCTGGAAGAGGGCATCAGATCCTCTGTAAGTAGAATCACAGGCAGTTATGGGCTAACAAGTGACTTCTGGCGACCAGATCCAGGCTGTCTGAGAGAGCAGCCAGTGCTCTTGACTGCTGAGCCATCTCTCCAGCCCCATTTGTGGCCTTTTGAACAACTGTTGAAACTCACCCTGCACAGCTACTCATGGTATAAAATGAACTATGGTTTTACTGGAAAACAGACAAACAAACAAACATTTCTCTGTAGATTTACTGAAACAAACCCAGGATTAATGAGTTGGATTTGTTGAGGAGGGCCATTTGTCACACTCGGGAAGCTACAATCTCATTTTCCTGGCTGCTGTTCATCGCTCCTGCGTTGCCGCTCATTAGCTAAAGGCGAAATACATTACTGCTCAATAAACAAAAGTGGCCCCAGCATGGCAGCCCCCCTGCCTTCCTCCAGACATTAACAGGCAGGCAGGCAATATGGCTGACTTCTCCTATGGGACCAGAGCCTGTGTGTGTGCCGTGTGCACATGTATGTGTTCTTTTTCTTCCTTCTCATGCTGAGCTCCCTCAGAAAGTAGTTTTCAGCTACATTGTGTGTTCTTCACAGGGTCAGCTACATGTGGCCATGTTTGCCTTGCTTTGCACAAGCCTGTAGTCCAGAAAATCACGGCATAAATCAGAAACAGGGAGGAAGGATGGATCACTATGAGAAAACTGGTGTTTTCTTTTAACTTGTACGAAGAGACTTCTAAGATCATTGGTTTCAGCCAGGTTCTCCCAGGGCATTTAAACAATGGGACTGGGTGCGTTACTGAAAGGAGGCGAGCCTGCCCAGTGCTCCCCAGGATGGACTTCTAGGGGTACCTGGAATCATCTTGTGGAGATTGACTCCTGTTTGCAGTCTCCTGTTCCACTCACACGTGAAGTCACCAGGCTCAACCACCTTATCTGTCTATCTGGAACCCACAGGCTCTGCCGTCAGAGTGGAGGGGTAAACTGTGTTTATGTGTCCTGTGCTCTGGCTCTGCCCACAGGAAAGCAGCCCAGCACAAGCTAACAACAGGAGTTAGTTTGCCATCCAAATGATCTGTCCAGATTATTTTTATCTCCAGCAATTTATAGTAAATGGGCCTTTCTTTTTTTTCATTAGAGAAATGATGACTGGTTTTTTTTTTTTTCCTCCTCTCCTTGGCATTTGCAGGGAGCCATTCACATTTGAAGCTAATGTTGGAACAGCAGGTTTCTACTGAAAATATTTACCTTTCTCTGTTGGCAACTGTCAGTGCTAGGGAAATAGATGCACTGTCAAAATCTCAGTGTGCAACACTTAACTTTGCATATGCCAGTCAGCCCCCTTCAGGATGGAGAGCATTGTGAGAGCTGGTGGGGTTCACTCTGCTTGTGTATTTGTGTATATTTTTGGATGTCTCTTTGGTATTCCATTCTTCTCATTTAGAAGTCGGCATCTCAGCATCTATAACCGGTATGAAAAACCTTAGAATAGCAGGTTCCATTTTCAGCACTAGAACCACAGGACTGGCTTTGGCCACCCACGTGACCAGCTAGCTCTCTTGCCCTAAGAGTCTGCTGCTGAACCTTAAAGGCAGAAGGAATTCTCTCCTATTTCTGTAGCCCCACTGAGAACCCAGGACATACCGGTCTACTTCCCATTGCTATGACAAAATATCCAAAGCTGAGTAACTCACACACGGGTCTTCTCCAGCTCTCCGTTTTGGAGGCTTGCAGTTGAGCCAGCATAGTACCAGTTCTGGTGGGTTTTCCCTTGGCTACATCAATAACATGGCTGGTGGCAGAGGAATCCTCCCCCAGGAGCATTTGCAAGAGAAAGAGACCGCAGGATGACGTAGAAGCCGGAGAACAATTCAATGTCAGTCCCCGCTCTTCCTTGAGATCTTCTTCAACCCTTTGAGTCTCACCCTCCTGCTTGTATCGCGTATGATCTGTCATTTTCTTAGGCTTTAGAGCTAGCAGGTATGCAGATGTCCCTCTTCATAGATACCAAGATACCATACGCTATATCATCAGAAAATAGGGAAGTAATTAGATACTGAAATTACGCCCATTTTCACAGTTAGGAAAACTGAGATCCAGTGGAGTCAAGAGCATTCAATGCCCCAGGTACTTTTCCCTTCATTTGACAGACAGCCCATAGTGCAGATGACTTCCTATATGGCCTTAGACAGAAAACCAAGTACCGTGAGAGATCCTCCAGGGTCCCTGTCTGGTCACAGTTGGCAGCCAGAGCAGGGCTCCCACCCAGGACGCATTCTTGTGTCTGCTAGTCAGAGGGGGGCCTGCTGCAGTGAGGGTCTCCCTGCCAGAAACAGGTGACCTGGGGTGGTAGTGTCTAAGTCCCTATGCATGACTAGCCATGGTGTTTCAGGTGGCGGGATGACAGGAAGTGGATGGAGAGCCAGAGAAGACAGGTGCCGCTAAGCCAACATCCATCCCTGCTGCTTTTTTTGAGGGGGGGGGCATCAAACCTTAATGGACAGGCTCTTCCTCTGAATCCATCCTCATTTTCCACTATGGTCTGTGCACCCCAGCTGACTCCTCACATGGCTCTGGGCACCACCCTTGGACTTCTGAGATATTGTATTATTATTATTATTTATTATTATTATCATTATTATATTTTCAGTAAATCTCTCTGGCACTGATTTTGCAGAGAAATCCCACACCTTCAGAGCAGATGTTTCCAGTTAAACCTTATACTTAAGTATAAGGCCGGGCTACTGTACCCCAGAGCAGCCCTCCTGCCCTACTGCATTGCTCATTACATTATAGAGCCTCCCAAGATTCCTCCATAACGATGCCTGCATCGACCTCTTGCTTATGAACATGGAACTTTGGGGCAGATGGTATAGAGAAAACCATAGAGGAACCTGGACCTTAAAAACTGGTTAAAGAAAAGGCTTATGAATCTTCCGATTCCACACAGGGAAGAAAGTCACACTTTGTTGAATGATAAAGCATATCTACTTATTTGTAACTTGTATGCTACTAAGCAAGAAGATACAAGGCAAAAAAAAAATGGAGGCATGTATTAAGGTTCTGAGCTCAGCAGCTAGTCGGAAGCAGGGTTACATGAGGATCTCCATGTGTACAGTGAAGTAGGACCCTGGGGTTTAATTCATATGAGGTACTTGTCTCTGGGACCTCTGCTTCTGTGACTGCTCCTGCTTGTGCTGGGAACCAGCTCCTGATCCCAGGGTGAAGTACTACAGTAGACCCACAGGGACTAGGTCCAAAGCCCATAGAGATGCCAAAGTGCTTGGGCTTAAGTCCTTTATATGAAATGGGGTAGCATTTACATAGAGCCTGCTCACATTCTCCTGTATATGTGAAATCACTTGATTCTGCATAATATATGATACAGTATTAATACTGTGTATAGTTGTTTATTATTGAGGAAATAATGACAAAAAAAAAAGTCTATCCCAGAATAATACAGAAAACAGTTGGTCTTTTTTGGGGGTGCTCTCAGGTGTTTTTCAGATGTGCTTTGGGTTGAGTCTGTGGGTACAGAACAATGGCCAAAGAGATGCCTCATCTCCCTGTCTGTGAATGGATGTCTATTATAGTTCAAGAACAGAATTTCAGCTCTTGAAGATGCCTGTGGAGGTCCAGGACAGGAGAGGTCCAGACCCCCTCCACGCTGAGGTCAGCTGCAGAGGAAGGGCTTCCTGGGCCTGACGTGGGTAAGGGCAGAGTGCAAGGCCATTCATAACCATGCTCTGAGAATAGCCCTAACCACACAGGGGAGCGCTTCACTTGGAGTTCAGTTTCTTAAAAAAGGAAAAAATTTGGGATGAAAGTGTGTTTCAGGTGAAGATAAATATTAAAAGAAAGTGAGTTAAGTGCCATCCTTGGTTATTTCTGTATTTATTAAGCTTCCATCAAAGAGTGTAAGCCGTGCTTTCCTATTATGTCTTAAGTAGCTCTAAGATGGAGAACGTTTCCGTGAAAGGCAGGGCCATCGCACACACAGAGCCAGACCCAGGAGGCTCTGGAGACGCTCAGGGAGGTGTTACTGGTGGCTGGAATCTGGACCAGCGGTTTCTCGGCTTCTCGTTCAAGTATGAACTAAAAGCCCGTTCAGGCTGTACAGTTTCAAGGAAACTTTGTTCCGAAGGAAAGCAATACTACATACAGATTAGAAAGAAATACGGTATGGAGACTGACAGTGGACACGAGTGGGGTTATTCAGGGGTCCTGATTATTGTTCGGGGCTGCCTTTTATGAGGTTCAAGAGAAGGAAGCCTTGCTTACTGAGGGTATAGTGGGGGATTCTCTGTTTGGATTGGCAGGCTTACTTTACCCAGGCCTTTTCACTCTGTGCACTAATCAGATGCGCCCTTGATTATACATATGTATAGGATGCTGAGTAGAAAATTCTCCCTTACCGTTCACTTAGGGAATAGATTTGCCTGACTGCATAGGTACCCCCAAACCAGTTCAGACCAGATAGGCCCTTCTAGCTTCAGACCAGAATGTATCAGGACTAGTTTGAATAGAAACTGTCCAAGTATGATGGTCATTAAAATACCATAACCAAAAGCACCACGGGGAGGAAAGGGTGCATTTCTCAGGTGTACCCATCACTGAGGGAATTAGGGAAGGAACTCAAGCAGGGCAGGAACCTGGAGGCAGGAACTTATGCAGAGTCCACGGAGGGGCTCTGCTTACTGGCTTGCTCATCGATGGCTTGTTGAATCGGCTTTCTTGTACCTCCTAGGACTACCTGCCCAGAGGTAGCGTCTCTAGCAGTGGCCTGGGCCCTCCCGTATCAATCATCAAGCAAGAAAATGCCCTACATAGGCCAGTCTGGTGGGGGTGTTTTCTCAATTGAGGTTTCCTCTTCCAAAATGACTATAGCTTGTTTCAAAAGGGCATAAAACTAGCAACTACAAGCGCCTCTTGGGAACCTAGTGGCATGGTGTCCTGGGATAAGCTTCCTGGCGCTCCCAGCCCTTGCAGGCTTCCTGGTCCCAGGGTTCTTCACAAGTCCCATGCTCAGACTCCCCAGCGCTGACAGTGAGCCTCCCCTTCTGCTTGCAGGCATCCGGATGCTGGACGGCGATGTGACCGATGTGGTTGAGGCCAAGTCCCTGGGCATCAGACCCAACTACATTGATATTTACAGCGCCAGCTGGGGGCCAGATGACGACGGGAAGACGGTGGACGGGCCCGGCCGTCTGGCTAAACAGGCTTTCGAGTATGGCATTAAAAAGGTATGAGTAACCTAGGACTACAGGGGAGTACCCAGGGTGGGGGTGACTGAACATCTTCACCATTTAAATATCAGAGTGACGTCAGCCGTGGCCTGAAACAAGACTGGCAGGAAAGCCCTGCAGTGCCGGAATGAAGGGCTCTGGGCTGCCCGCGCTGGTCCAGGGAGAGCCAGCCTAGCACTCCCCATCCATGACTGTGTAGGTGGTGGGAGGCAGCGCAATCAGATCTCCCGGCCTGATCCTTGAATTATGGAGGTGAAACAATGAGCGGAACTTTCCGTCTACCGTGGGGTGTGGGGCGTGGCTACTCCAAAGCCTCATGGCAGCAGAGAGCTGTCACCCAGACACCCGCACCCTTAGTACCACACAGCCAACACAGTTACAGTTTCAGAGACAAACATGGGGAACATCTAAGAGACTTACTACCTCCTCAACTGGGAGGATGGTAGGCTTATCCCAGGAGGCCTACCCTCTGGGTGTCACCCATTGTCAGTGTGGAGAGCTGGCGGGATAGGGGACTCAGGAGAATTGAGTTTGAGAAGAGCTAGCAGGAGATGAACCAGGTTTTACTACCCAGGCGGTGAGACAGATTTCCAGGTGAGGGCAGTTTCTTGGAATAGTCAGACGCAGTTATGGTCAGCATCCAGGAGGCCCTGAGTGGCCCAATAAGCCCCAGCTCACCGCATAGGGGTGGCTAAATGAATGTTGGCAGGCCTGGGATGCGAGGCAGGGTCTGTGAAGAAACCCAGGCGTTTCTGATTCCTGTGGAAAGCAGGAAAGCAAGGGGGCAGGATTGAGCCTATTTCATTATTTATATTTTATATGACTTAAACCATTTTTAAAAGATTTTTATTATATTGTAACTGTGTATAGTAATTCAGATGCAGTGAACAGTTAAAAAAAATACATCAAAAAGAAGCAGTTGTGGCAGTGCATGCCTTTAATCCCAGCGCTTAGGAGGTAGACGCAAGTGGATCTCTGTGAGTTCGAGGCCAGCCTGGTCTACAGAGTGAGTTCCAGGATAACTGGAGCTACACAGAGAAACCCTGTCTCAAACAAAACAAAACAAAAAACCAGAAACACTCAAAAGTTTATGCTGTAGACAGCTTTTCTGTCTCTGTCTGTCTACCCTCTCCCCTGCAGTCTTGCCCCAGAGAGGAACAATCCCCCACCCTCTGTGTCTGTGTGTGAGTGTGTGTGCACATGTGTGCCAGAGGTCAACATCAAATTTCTTCTTCAAGAGTTCTTCACTTTATTTATTTCTTGTGTTTAAAAATTTTATTTTTTATTTTAAGGGTTTTTTTTGCCTGCAAGCATGTGCATATATATATATATATACATATATATATATATATATATATATATATATATATATAGCCATGTGCATGCCTAGTGCTACAGAGGCCAGAAGAAGACATTGGATCCCGTGGATCTGGAGTTATAGACAGTTGTAAGCCTCGGTGTGGGTGCTGGAAACTGAACCTGGGTGCTCCGCAAGAGCAGAAAGTGCTCTTAACTGCTAAGCCATCTCTCCAGCCCTATTTCTTTATCTTTGAGTCGGGGTCCTACCATGTCACCCTTGATTGGCTGGGATCTCGTGTTGACCAGGCTGCCCTCAAACTCACAGAGATCTACTATGCCTCCCAAGGACTGGGATTAAAGACAGGTACCACCACCTTATTTTTTGAGATACAGTTTCTCATTAGGCGCACTGAACTTGGAGCTTGCTGATTGGCTAGTCTGGCTGGCCAGCAAGCCTGCCTCTATCTCCCAGCATTGGGGTTGTGGGGGTCATTCACCAGCTTTTTCTTTCTTCTTTCTTTTATTTTCACAAGTGGTTTCCAGCCGTCAAACTTGGGTCCTCTTGCTTAAGTGGCAAGTATTTTACTGACTAGACCGGTTTCCCTGCCCTCGTCTTTAAACTCTGCTCAGGGCTCTCTTTCTGATTGCCACTTGGTTTCTTTCTTGGGATGTATTAAGTTGGTCACTGTGTGTTATCTTTTCTGTGGCAACAAGAGTTTTGCCAGAGGACATCCTGCCTTGCCACCTCCGGCCATGCCGAATCCCTGGAGCATCTTCATTTCTCGACACTTCTCAGTTAAAGGGTGTGCCATGTCTTCACCTCCTGCCGGGCACACCTGTGTACAGCACGAGGAACGCCATCCTTATTCAGTACCCTTGCACCGTGCCACCCAGGGCCACAGTGCCTGAGAAATCAGCAATCAGGAACAGGGTGGTGTTCAACAGTTGGAGGGAGAAAGGTAAAAGAGGCAGCATACAAACAGACAGATTGTGTAAGACCCATGCTCAGGCTCGGAATACAGACTGTTCCACTCTGCTACTCCAGCAGGACGCAGGGGCAGCTTCCATTATTCCGCCGAGCACCTGAGTCTAGCCGTGTGCTGGGCCACGTGCTGAGCTAGGGGAGTACTGGCAGACTCAGGCATGACCGAGTGAGCCGCCGCCCTGCGAGGGATTGCTGAATAAATAAATCACTTTGTTTCCATGACTCAATCCCCTCCCACCATTAGATCACTCAGATCTCAGACTCAGTGACAAGTGAAACATCTTAAACATAAGCTGAGCTGCAGCTCCGAAGAGGCTGACTGCAGTCGGAGGTCGCACTCACTGCACCAAAGTCCGAACAGCTGGCATTTCTACGAGACGCTTTCTACAGATGTGGCTTGGACCTCTGCGTCCAGGAGGGGATATGCCGGTTTTCACGAGGTCACGTGCAGTGTGCTTGGGTTTTTGTATGGAGCCTACTCAAGCTGGAGCTGCAAAAAAGAGATTTACATTCGGAACCCTGAGCGGCAGCTGCTCCATCAGGTTGTCCGGGTAACAGGATGCATAGAGGGTTATGCAGAAACCTCCCCATTCTTGTCATGTTTTCTTAAAATACAGAGACCATTTAAATTTTAGTCATCTGAAGTTAAAGTATGTTAGACAGGCCCCTTAAATCACAGCTGTCTAGAGATGCCAGGAAGAATCCTCCGGAAATGTGATAACGCCCAACCAAAGCCCATCTCCCCATCCGCTACTCCTCCATGTCACCCCATTTGTGATCTGTTATCTTTTTCTGTAAAATGGTGGCTTTGTCTTCAGTAGATGATGTGGCAGGGTGGCAGGGGCCTTTAGAAGCCATTGTTGGGCCTAGGGATCTATTTAATGCCGCACTCCTCGCCCGAGTGTTCACTCAGAAAGGGAATTAAACATTGAGATAAAGAACAGCTGGCCTCGTCCAGATGACTGGGGTTCTCCTGCCCTCGGGAGGGTGGTCCTAACAGCCCGCCCCCAGGGAGGATACCAGTGCAGTTTGGAATTCAAGTTGTAGCTTTCCCGAATGGAAATACAAGTTTATGGCTGGAGTTGAAACATCCACACACCCTGGTCTCAGCTCCTGTTCAGATACAAAATGTGGGAAGTGAACCTAAAACCTCCAAGAACAGCCAAGGTCTTTCTTCACAGCCTGAGCCTAGCTGTGTTCTCTGCTCCTCCACCAAGCTCTGTCCCTTTAGAAACCCACAGTGAGACAGGAAGGAGGTTGCTGATGCTGCGGTGCCTATGGGAAGTAGTGAGGCAGTGAGTGCCCGGTGTCAGGGGAAGGGCTGGGATTGGCAGCAAGGTGTGGGCTGAAATTCTTAGGCGTGCAGAATTGCAATCCCATGAGCATGGTGCTACCCAGGGGTGTGGATGGGGGAAACTGGAAGAGGCAGGGTCTAGAAGGAGATCGGCTGGTCATTGCCAGCACACCTTGAAGGAGATTGTGGGGCTCCACTCCCCTACCCTCCTCCCCACCATGTGACAAATAGACTTCCTCTGCCGTGGTCTCTATGGTGGCATTGACATCAAAGGCTAAGACAATGGGCGCTGCCAGTCGTGGGCTGAAACCTACAAAACTGAATCAAATAAACTCTTTTTGTAATTGATTTACTTCACATGTCTATTAGAGTGCTGTACAACTAATTGACAGGCCACCCCAGACTCGCTGGACCCAAAGGTGTTTGTAACAAGATCCCCTTGTGATTCAGTGGGCACACATTCAAGAGTGGGGAGCACTATTTTAAGTTGTTCCCTACACTTCCAGAATAATAAGATTGTTGAACTTTACAAAATAAGAACATTTTATAAACGGTTCTGCACTGGGGATGGAGTTGAAAGTGACAGTATCTCGTGTCTGGAATAGATAGGCTCTCCTGGGCTAAATGCCTTTTCATTTGGATCTTAGTCCATTTAAGCTGGCTGCTGGTTAATCTTTTCCAACAGGTAATTATAGTCTTGCTTTGCTTAATGATGAGGACATCCTCCGAGAAAGCCATCATTAGCGCTTTCGTCGCGATGCGAGCCTCATGATAGAGTTCTTACTCACACTTCGATGGCACAAAAGCCTTCCACACGCCTAGCTTCTCTGCACCTGTGTAATCCATTGTCGATGGAAGCATCCTGGCACAGGGCATGCCCCAGTTCACACAGACACACCCATTTCCTGAGTTTGTGCCTTTCTTCTAGAAGTTAACCTATTTCTTAGAATGTTTTTTAGTTTATTTTGTGTGTGTGTTAATGTCTTTCCTGCATACGTCTGTGTACACCACATGCACGTCTGGTGCCTGCAGAAGTCAGAAGAGGGCGTCAGATCCCCTGGAACTGAAGTTACGGATGGTTGTGAGCCATCAGGTGGGTGCTGGGAATAGAACCCAGGTCCTCTGCAAGAGCAACAAGTGCTCCAAACTGCTGATCCATCTCTCCAACTGCAGAAGTTACCCTTTGTTGCTAAGGACAGGTAGCCTCTGTGGAAAGCTCCTGGGCATTCAGAAAAGCCTGTCTTGAGATGGAGGAAGCAGAGAAAAGGAGCTGCCCTGACATAGCAGGGCCGGGGGCACCAGTAACCTCCCTGTGGGTTTTGTTGGGAACCTTAGCCTAGAACTGAAGTCTCTTAAGTCTGCAAAATCGAGTGTCACAGGCCTCCAGAGCAGGTGGCTCCTCTTCCCCCAAGGAAAGCCCTGAACTCTGAGGAGGGATTCACGCATGGGGTTGTACAATCTGCTTGAAAGCCGTCTTTAAATTGACCAGTTGCTCAGACTCAGGGTCGGTCCCCTCCCTACATTTGAAAGGGAGGGTTCTCAATTCTTAAGAGCCTGGGAAGTACAATTCATGGTGCGCCCTCTGAGTCCAGCTGTGGAGACTGACTCAGTCGAATCTTCCATGAGCTAATCAGTAACTAGTGTTTGTAGCTGGGATGACATGAAGTTTGGTCAGAAACCATTGATCCCATGGGTATAGTGTGTACCAGGGCTGCAGGAACCTGCCTGACTCGCCACTGTCATGTGCTTTCTCTCTTTCCCGTTCCCAAGGAACAAGTGAAGTCAGCAGCCTGAGTTGATTTGACTGCTTTAGCACGTATCCTTTGGTCCATGGCATCCGCCTCCGGGAACTCCAAGGGGACATCTGCAGACATAGAGCAGTGTTCTGGAGCATGGCCATGTTTTTCTAACAGTTACATACAGAAGCCACAATCTCACCCTCCACGCTCAGCCCTCACCCTTCACCTCTCACCCTTCACCCCTCTTTGAAGAATTAGCTGGACCTCTGAGAAGCTTACCTCTGCGACTGTATTTTCAGGAAAATCCCTGCTCTTCCCTCTCGAAACCAGCTCCTTTGACCCGTAAAACTGAAACAGTTCCAAATTTCTGCCATCGTCTGTCTCTAATCGTGGTCTTATGCTGAGTGCCCTTGGTCCTTGGCTACTGCAATGGAAATTAGTGATGTGGTGTGAACTGGAGCTGCTTGCTTTGGGGTCTGGGGTTTCCTGTGAAGAACTGCGACCTTAATGCTGTCACCACAGGCAAGATGGCTCCCCTGAAACCCAAATGGAACCCTTAGGCAGGCCCTCCGTGGTTTCGGTGCACCGTCACTGCCCTGTGGAGGACATGCTGAAGGCAGGATTGCAGACCCTCCCCCATGGGATCCCACCACAGCTGCTGACACCCTCTTCTTCTTGCTTCATGTAGGGCCGCCAGGGTCTGGGCTCCATCTTTGTCTGGGCCTCTGGGAACGGAGGAAGAGAAGGGGACCACTGCTCCTGCGATGGTTACACCAACAGCATCTATACCATCTCTGTGAGCAGCACCACGGAGAACGGCCACAAACCCTGGTACCTGGAGGAATGCGCCTCCACCTTGGCCACCACCTACAGCAGTGGGGCCTTCTATGAACGGAAGATTGTAAGTTCTCTCCTAAGGTTAAAGGGCTTCCTTTTCCCAAGGGCAAGTTTAGCCAGGACCAGATGTTGTTGGATCTCAGGTACCAGCCTCATCCCTCTGTGGACAAGCTGAACCTAGAGGTCAACCCCAGTGCTTTGGCAGCCAGCCTCAGGCTTTACTGTTTTGTAGGATGCTTTACTCCTCTGTGCCCAGAAATGCCAATGAATCCCTCTCTGACTTTAGAGACCTAAAAATGTCACTTAAGAATGGGGTTCATCCTTGTCATATCTCCTTTTAGCTCTCTGGAATTCTGTGGTCACATCCCAGAGTCCACTGTTCTGATGCATAAAATAGAAAGTCTTGGTTTTATGCTGAAACCTTCTGGAAACCCGAGCATTCTAGGCTTCTCTGCTGCCAAGGGACATGCCCCAGACACTTGGAAGGGGAGCCACGGCTTTTGCCAGCTCTGCTCACTGCAGTGAACAGAAGTATTGGTTTTCTGTTATTCTTCTTTGTGGTACTCAAACCCCTGGTAGGCAGGAACGCCACCGCCGAGCCACATTCCCAGCCCCTGATTTATCTTTCAAATGGTAACCGTTTAAGTATATGGCTGGAAATTTATGCTTCTTCCTTCTGTACATACTTTCCTATATTAAAAAGAGAGAGAGAGAAGGGGGGGGGGTTTCCAGTCTAAATTAATGCAGAATTCAAATGCATAGTCATTAAGCTGGTGTGTAGATATTTTGAAGATGAGCCCGTGCAGCTGCCCAGACATGGTTTGATTTTAATACTCACCAGCGTCTTTTCATTCCTCCTGCTGCTAAGACACAAATTATTTTCAAATTTATTTTTACATTTTTTTTTCTGGGGAGCACATAGGCTTCCTGTTCTCTGCTTGCTGTGTGTCTGTGGAAGGCCAGCCCCTGTCATCCTGCTGCAGGCCTGGTAGTGGCCCAGGTTGGTTCACAGAGGTGTTAAGATTTATTTTCCCATCCCGCAGGATCACCCAGCCCTGGGATGGGCAGCTGAGACTGCACCATGCCCTGCTTATCTCCTCTTCCTCCTCATTTGGGCACGGACTCGTTGAAGCGTTATTAAACAGATGCTTTGGCTGAAACCAAGCAAAGGCCTCCTGGCTAACTGGGTTCAAGTTGAGGTTGGCATTTTTGGATGCATTGTGCTAGGGCTGCGTCCTCGGGGATGGCACTCGGCTCTGCAAGGAGGACTCATGACTTTATTTACTTACTTATTGTGCTTGAGTGTGCACACATCGAGCTACAGAACACCTTCATTCCCTTCACACGCACACACGCACGCGCGCGCACACACACACACACACACTTTTTTTTTTTCTGAGATGGTCTTATGTAGCCCAGGCTGGGTTTGAACTTACTGTATAGTAGAGGTTAACTCCTGTTCTTCTCGACTTCATCTCACAAATGCTGAGGTGACAGGCATGTGCCGTCTCTCTTGAATTTTTTCTTTTCAAATAATTTTCCCTCCTCTGAGCAGTATTTATGGATAAGAAGGATATGGTTGGGAGAGGGGAAAAGATAAAATTGAGCATCAGACTTGCTGTCCTGGAACTCTGTTTTGAACACGATGAGCATTTTTGTCCCTTAGCTGGAGCCCAGTTTTTGCTTGAGGCAAAAATGTCCTGCCAGGGGCTCAGCAGGTGCCTCACAGCCTTGAGTTCAGGTGAGCGCTAGTGTGTAGGAGGAGGCCCACATCACTGGTGTCAGTCAAAACCTCGCCCCCTGCGTGCTTCCTTCCTGCAGCATCTGCCAGGAGTGAGGAATCCCTCATGGATGGACAGGGCTGTTGATCAGAGAACTAAAACCTTTACTCTCCCCTTGGGGACTAAAGATGAGGGTCAGTTCATTGATGTGAGCAGCGTTCCAAGCAGGGCCCTCAGATGTGGGAGGGCTCTGCCCATCTTTGTTCTGCTAGCTCACAGGGTTGACCCTGTTCCCTCCCTAAATCCCCTGTTCTGCCCCTGGAGGGCCAACCCTGGGCCTTGCTTGCTCACAGATCCCACCCAAAGGCTATTTACCAAGCCAGAGCAGGGGTCGATGCCCTGCTGACCTGTGTGAGCAACAGAAAGGCAGGGGTCACAGAAGCCCTTCCTGGGTTGGCCCTTCATGCTTCCTCGGGGTGGTTTTGTCCTATTGAGTGCAGCGAGGAAGCTGGTTTCTGGTGAAGTACCCGTCAGATCCTCCCGTGAACGTATGACCCAGGCTAGATACCCCTCCCCTGGGGGATCGTGAGCCTCGCTGACCAGAGGACACCTCTGTGTGGAAAGATCCGACCTTTAGTGCCGGAGAAATTCATCCTCAGGGGTTCCAGAAAATGGCTGCATGAGCTTCGGGTGAGCTCCTTTCCTGTCGCTGCCCTATGAGTCATCATAAGCTTAGCATCCCCAGGCGGGCGCCGATTGGCTTCTCCCCACTTTGCAGCTCAGAAGCCCGGCCACCTCTCTGGCTCTCAGCTCCAGATGCCCAGGCTGAAGTCAGCATGTCAGAGGGGCTCTCTGGCCTCCTGGCATCCCCGGGGAGGTCTTCACTTATGTAGTTTCAGGTCCCTGGCAGTAGGACTAAGGTCCCCGTTCCCTGATGGACATTCTTGTTTTTAAAGCCCCTCTTTCCCTACACCTTTGGTGTGGGTCTCTCCGGCTCACTCTTCAAAGCCAGCCATGATGGCTGGAGTCCTCTCATGCCTCACCTTTCCAACAGGTTTTTCTGCTTTCCCTCCTACCTCTAAAGCCTTCTGATTCTATCAGGCCCAGCAGGATAATTCAGAAGACTCTCTCTGATTTAAGGTCAGCAACCTTGATTCCATCTGCAGAGGGCAGAGAATTAAAACGAGGAGCACAAGTCACGGGGGCCATGCTCCTACCCAACACACCCGAAATCAAGTGTCGATCTCACAGCCTCTTCCCCTGTGACCTCCTAGGGGGTGTGCATGTCAGGTTGGGCAGTTGTGAGGTTCTAAGTCCATGTCCCATCCTCCTGGAGCCATCGCCTCAGACGAGGACAGGCAGAGCCCAGCTGGCAGAGCCAGCCTCACCTTCCCCAAAAGACCAGCAGCCTTGTTGTCCTGCTCAGCAAGCCTTATGATGATGACAAGAGCATTTGGGTTCCCCAGGGAGGGTGTCCAGATCCACCATCCCAGTCCTTGCCTTGCAGCTAAAGGTAGAAACACTATCTGGGCTTCTAAGCATTTCATGACCAGAAGTTTTCTGCTTCCCTTAAGTCCAGAGTCACTGAGTTTAGCTCTGCAAGTGGAATCAGGTTTCATGCATTTTAGGGGCAGGAGCGTGGAGCCCTGCAGGAAGACGGGTCAGCGGAGAGCCCATTTTATCTTGCCTTACCATTTGTCTGCACTGACTTCTGTGGTCTTCAGGAGCCCGCTGAGCTGATCCCTCATGAAAGCACACCCAGTGTTTCTAGATGCTTCTTTTCCCTACTGTGACACTCTGGGATTAGCCTGATCTGTAGGAGCATCTGCAGTTTTGCTCCTGAGCGCAAAGCCAGAAGAGCCAGGCAGCATGCCTTTTCTGCCGCTGGCACCCAGCGTCACTCGGCAGCCTGCGAGTGCCTTGGGTCTCTCAGAGGGAGCCAGCCTCTGTCCACTGCCCTGCTCCACATGCCTCCCTCTCATGCAGGTCACCACGGATCTGCGTCAGCGCTGCACCGACGGTCACACTGGGACCTCAGTCTCAGCCCCCATGGTGGCTGGCATCATTGCCCTGGCTCTGGAAGCAAAGTAAGTTTCGACCTTCCTTCTTTTCCTTTGAAAAGGTGTTTATATGCTGGCGGGACACACCTAACCTGAGACCTAGCTTCCTGAGGATTTTAAGTGACAAGCTCAGCTGTGTGTTCCCATTGTCATTGCCGTGTACCCATCACTGTCACATGACCGGAGTTTTGTCATCTTCCCAAACTGAAGTTTTGTTCCCATTAAACATTAACTCTCTGTATTGATCTGCCCAGGCTGCCTTCAAAGGTTGCTCATACAATAGAAATGCATGACCTCAAAGTCCCTGCCTGGATTGAGGCAACAGCAGGGTTGGCATCTCCTTGGCTGGCAGTTGGCCACCTCCAGCTGGTACATGCTGATAGCCTCATTTACCTGAACTAACTTTCAGTAAACCCTGTTTTGAAATACAGTCACATTCTGAGGAGAAGGGCTTAGGACTTTAGCACGTGCCATGGTCCAGTGCGTAACACCCCCCCTCTCTCAAGCCTCTGACAATCACCATGCTGCTTCCTGTCTTTGAACTTGATGGGTCTAAGTACCTCACATAACAGAACCATACAATTCATACCAAGCACCCCAAATTCAAAGTGCTCCAAAACCTGAAAGGTTTTTAGTGCTGATATCATGTTCAGAGTGTTTAAGGTCTGGAACGGTTTTGGATTTTAGATTTTCAGATTAAAGATGTTAAACTTATTAAGTCTATGCAGATACTCCAAAAAAAATCAAAATCTGTGATTCCCTTTTACGTTTTGGATAAGGATGTCCTGCCTATTCTGTCCTTTGGTGCTGGTGTATTTTATTTAACGTGGTGTTATGGGTAAACACACATGTCTGTGTTGTAGTCCATGTCAGAATTTCCTTCCTTTTTAGGCTGTTCTCTGAGTAGTTTCTTCTCTTTGTAAAGCCTACCATCTCTTCTCCTTTGTAGGACCCGGGAGGCGCATGGGCCAGAGATCTCCACTCATAGCCATGTACCCAGACTGTCACAGCGTCTCTCTAACTGACAGTGACAAAGTTCCCCTTTGCCTGTCTAAGTCCCACAAATCCTAGAGTTACAAAATGTGATGGGTCAGTCAGCAGAGGGTTAATTGCATGAATGAGCCACCTTCTCAGCAGTGTGACAGGAAGTTCACTCTTGGCCTATAGTTTGGAGAGATGCCGTCCATTGTGGTAGAAAAGGCATGGAGACTTGGGCTCTGTCCGTGGTGGCAACAGCCCGTGGCACAGCTTGTTACTTCTTGGCCGTGGTGGTTTGAAAGAAAATGGCCCCCAAAGGGAGTGGCACTATTAGAAGATGTGGCTTTGCTGGAATAGCTGTGGCCTTGTTGGAGGAAGTGTGTCACTGTGGAGGTGGACTTTGAGGTGTCCTTTGCTCAAGCTCCTCCCAGTGAGACAGACCACTTCCTGTTGCCTGTAAGCCAAGATGTAGGGCACTCGACTACCTCTCCAGCACCATGTCTACCTGCGTGTCACCCTGTCCCACCATGATGATATGGACTGAAATTCTGAACTTCAGCAAACCACCACAATGAAATGTTTACTTTATAAGAGTTGCTGTCCTCATGGCGTCTCTTCACAGCAATAGAAGACCTAACTGAGACATCCTTACTAACTAAGGCATCCTTGGCAAATCAAGGAAAACTTTTAGACCAGGCCTAAGTTACCATCTTCAAGGTCCACCCCCACAACCTCCAGTGACCCCTTTCTTGCTGGTAGGCTCACCCTATGATAGGTTCTACAACCTTCCCCAACAATCGATGCCATCAGCCAGAGACCAAGTATTCAAACTTGGGAGCCCATCGGGGACATTCCCCATACAAACAAAAACACTCTATGTACAATTGTAGAGTCAGAAATAGTTTAGACATCAATTGTCACAGCGGGGCCCAACATTTGCAGTAATTCTTTGTTCTAGATGAGGTTTTAGCTGATTCCGAGAGAATATTTGAGATGTGTCAATCCTTGAAATTGTGCCTGCTTGCATGCTGATTTCTACAGAGCTAAACACCAAAACACTCAAATGCTACCAATTTAACAAAAGCAGCTAAATATTTTCAAATTTCAGGCCAAAAACAAAATGTTAGCTTCTGTGTCCTGGGGCTCTGCCATCATCAGTTCCTTGTGTGGAAAAGTTGCATTTTCTTACTTAGCAATTCATCACTCTCTATTTTCCTGCATTCCTTATTGGAAACATGCAAGGAATTTTGTTCGTCAGACCTAAATAGAAAACACGCCCTGCTTCATGATCAATTGTCATCCCAGTAAGCTTGCCTATGGGCCCTTGGGAGCCGATGACAGGCAGAGGGTTGCGGGTGCGATTCCAGCAAGCCCACTGAAGGGAGAACCTACTTAGAACTTCCTGGGATTAGGATTCGTTCAGGAAAGACCACATGGTGTCTAGGGACTCAGGTTGAATTTAGGGCACTTGGAGACTACAGTGTCCAGCAGGCTCAGGTGGTGGTTCTCAACACGTGAGTCACAACCCCCACGGGTCACATGTCACATCTTTAAATTATGATTCATGACAGTAGCAAAAATTATAGTTATGAAGTAGAAGCAAAATAATTTTATATTTGGGGGTCACCAGAGCATGAGGAACTGCATTAAAGGGTCACAGCGTTAGGAAGGTTGAGACCACTGTTGTAGAGAAAGATACTCCCAGTGGCGATAGGAGGACCCATGCACAGCAAGTGATAAGAATGACGCAGGCAGGCGACCTATGAGTTCCCCCAAGTTTGCTGCAGACCCCAGATGTGCTGCCCACCTCTGTTTCCACTGGAAGCATTTTGGGACTAGAGCGGTAGCTTAGAGATAGAGTGACTGCGGCCCAGGTTCAGTTCCTGCACAGGAAAGGAGGGGAGAAAGGTTTGCTTCCTCCTGATGAGATGGTTCCTACCATCTTCTGGCTGGCAGCAGCACGAGTGACCTGTGGGCATGGTTTGCAATTCCTGTGATGTGGAAGACCCCAGAGATTCATGCGAGTTGGGGGGCTCATATGAGAAAACCAAAGTGCCAGGCTTATAATGATGTCCATCTTTTTAAAAGCCCCCTTGTATCTGAAAGATGTCTCTTCCCAGAAGCCGTGTGTGTCCCCATGGTATTCATAGTGGAGTTGATGTCACATCACAGAAGCTGTGTGTCCCCATGCTGTTGGAAGTGGAGTTGGTGTCACTCCCAGAAGCAGTGTGTGTCCCCAAGCTGTTGGTAGCAGAGTTGGTAGATGTGACTGGGCTAGCCAGTGGGACTGATCACAAGATTGGTGGTCCCAAAAGGCAAGCTGAGGATTCGCCACACATGTGTAACAATGCATGCAACTTAGAGTTAACATGCAATTAACATGCTGAACTTAGAGCCTCAGCTGCGTACTCTCCAGTTGAGCCAAGTGCCCACGATGCTCCACACACTGCACTCACAGAGCACAAGGTCGTATCAGCCTCTCCTTGGCTTCTCTGCCACATGGAAATGATTCTCACCATAAGGAAACAGTGCCTAAGCTGGAAGAAGATACTTAGAGGGAAGGTATCCCCGAAGAAATAAAAACTCATGGAAAGAAATTCAGCATAAAACAAATGCAAATAAATGGGATAATGGTTTCTATAGTCTCCCTTTCTGTTTTT
>NC_022023.1:27013188-27033185 GCF_000317375.1 Microtus ochrogaster | reverse complement strand
CGCCCGGCTATAGTCTCCCTTTCTGGACAGAGTCTGTTTCCAAATCTGAGGCTCATAGCTTTCTGGGGTCTTGGTGCTAACTTTCCAGGAAGACTGGCTTCAGCATCCTTGTATTAGCCACACTGACATACCCAGATAGTTTACATCATGAGGTCAATGAGCTCCTGGACAGTTCTGAGGACTATCCTGGTTACCTTCATTTCAACAAGTCCTGAAAAGACAAAATGGAAAGGAATTATTTTTTGAAGGGAGTAAGAAGGATGCTCATTTGTCTTTGGCTGATTTTCTGATTGAGAGGTAACTGAGATGCAGACCCATTTAATAAAACATTGACAAATATTTCTTGGTTGGACTGTGTGTAGAACCGTGAGCTTTTCACTCAGCTGTTAGTTTCACATTGCAAAAATTATATTCCTCAGACTGTGGGGTCACTGGCATTGGCACCAGGATTTATACCTACTGCTTGTTCTTGCTTTTTTGGAACCTATTCTCTTTGTATGGCTATCTTGCTCAGCCTAGATATAGTAGGGAGGGCCTTGGACCTTCCCCAAAGAATGGATGGGGGGTAGAATGGGGAGCTAGGTGAAGAGAAAGGGAGGAGGGAAGGGAAAATAAACTGGATTGATATGTAAAAATGGAAAAAGATCATTTTCTTTTAAAAAGAGATAGACGATAGATGATAGATAGATAGATAGATAGATAGATAGATAGATAGATAGATAGATAGATAGATAGATAGATTCCTACTCTCTGGATGAGTCTGATGTAGCTGTTGCATTTAAGCATCCCTGTAGAGGGCTTACATATTCAGATACCCACATTCTGTGATAACTAATGCAGAAAAGAAGACAGGAATGGAGGTTTCGTTTTCTGCTTTTCTCTACCTGGTGATAGTATGAAAGGCACTGTTTTCACCAAACCGGGGACTCTGCAGAATATAAAGTACTCCGTGCTGCTAATACTGATGCTTTTCTATTTCTTAGATGTTGTACAACTAGTGTGATGTCCTTTTATTCTAAAGGGTGTTTCAGCTTGAAAGCGACAATAAGAATAGCCAGCACCAAACTCAGCACTCCCGAACACTGTAACACGGGCTTATTGCTGGGGGCAGAGCAATTATAACAGACAGAAGTATGCTGGGGCCTGATTTCAGAGGTGTTTAAAATCCAAAATGTAAGAAATATGGTCTGTGATTGACACTGGGGGAAAAGGGATGTGTTCTTGGATGGCATGTTTCTATGTCCAGTGAAGGGAAGTGTAGATTTAGAATCCCTACAGTCTGCAGCCTGTGGTTCCCTTGGGGCAGAGCCCAGCTTAGCCTACCTTGTACGTCATGACAAAGAGCTTCTCCTTCTACTTTATAAGCATTTTCAGTGACATTAAAGGTTTTCTTTTCTCCACTTTCCAAAGGCCTGTTACAAACTCAAGTGGGTTTGGCAGCCAGGCAGTCTCTTCTGCCTGTAGACTTTTAGATCTTTGAACTCTTTCAGCCTAGGGTTCAGCTGCTGCAAAGTGAACCCTTGTGGAGGTTTGCAAGCTGAGCCTTGGGCTGACTGCCCGTACCTCCCTGGAGCGGCCTCCCTGGCTAACAGCGCTGACTTCAATGGCCTCTGTTATGTCGTTGCAGCAACCAGTTAACCTGGAGGGATGTGCAGCACCTGCTCGTGAAGACGTCACGGCCAGCTCACCTGAAGGCGAATGACTGGAAAGTCAATGGTGCTGGGCATAAAGGTGCGGGCTGAGAGAGGCGCTCTGGTCACCCAAATAGCATTCACTCTTATCATTGACTATACGTTCCAGAAATTTAAAATACCTTGCAGTGCTTTAAGGGTAGTTTCCCAGAGCACACACTGGTTGAAAGGACAGCCTCGGTGTCTCAGAGTCCAGCTCCCTAAATGCCACAACCTTTGCCATGTCGAGGATTTGTGTCATAGCCCTGTTTCAGTCTGCCCCTTGATTTTTGTTTCTCACAAAGAAATGTGATGTGCAAGGCCATGTTAGAGCCACCCATGGAGACACATGCCGACAATCCAAGGACCTGGGAGACCGCAGTGTGAGCACCATGATTCACAGTCAGGCTCCGCCCTCTCGGTTCTCACCTTCAGTTTTCCCATCTTTTGTACAGATGTACAAAATTTACTTCTGATCTCTAAACCTGCTGCCAGTCAGCCCCGATGTTATAGAAGTAACTGATGGCACAGGGGTCCTCTGTCCCCAACACGGACACAGTACGGTAACACGGTGCCATGATCAGGACAGTCAGCCCAGCCAGGTATTTGGGGCCTCTGAGAAGAAAGTTGACAGGAAGTACTTGGAAAACATTCCTGTTGGCTGTGATGTATTAGAGAAAACTTGTCCCCTTTGCTGAAGCTCAGGTCCAACTCCCGTGACTCCAAGCCTGCTGCCACTCTCTGTACATATAGGTCAAGGCTTGCAACTGTGAGGAACGAGGGCCACTCCTTGGAATAAAGAGGTTATTGACCGAGCCTCTTGGATCTTCATTTGCAGTTGCTGGTGGTGTCCCATAACATTGCCTTCCATGTCCATCTTGGTCTAATTAAAAAGAAAAATAGATTGTATCAGATCTTGACCTTGCCCTGAAACTAAGCTTTGAAACTTTCTCTCTTGGCCAAGTCTAATCCTGGATCCAGCCAGCCCGACCGGCACTCCTGACCGTGTGCTGTTGTCGTAAGAACCCTGACAGTAGCAAAAGGAAATTATATTTGAAACAACAGTTGGCCTTGTTTCTATGGTATTTGATGCACATCACGGTCATGTGCCTGGATTTTTAGGGAATGTGTGCTGAAGCTCATACCCAGGGTCTTGTGCAGGCCCGGCAGGTGCCCAATACCGGCACCCTGGACTCTGAGACTTTCAGGTTGGTTTCTCTTGTCTACTCCGAGTTTCCATGTTGGCAGGTCCTCCTAACAGAAAGAAACCTAACCTTGTCCTCTCAAAAGAAAGTTCTGGAGTCTGTCCCAAAGTGGGACACATGTCCCAGCCATTTTTCCTGAGCTGAAAGAGTTCAGTTCAGATGGTAATGAGGCTGGACCCCTAACCAGCTACCAGGGGAACATGTCAGCACCTTGGACTGACCTTGAGGTGGCGGAGTACTCGTGTGGCTGTGTCCTCCCAAGAGCCATGGGACTGGGGGTAGCTTCCTTGCTGGTGGAGGCAAGAAGAGCTGGCTCTGAAGGCTCTGTTTTTTCAGTTAGCCATCTCTATGGATTCGGCTTGGTGGATGCCGAAGCTCTCGTCCTGGAGGCAAGGAAGTGGACAGCAGTGCCATCCCAGCACGTATGCGTGGCCACTGCAGACAAAAGGCCCAGGTAAGGTCTGCTCTGACCCCGGTGATTTCTAAGGTACCCAAGACCTGGCTGTGCAGCACGGGTGGGAGGGAAGTTGTTCAACCCTGCATCTCTATGTACCCAGGCAGGAAGGATCACATGGGTAGTGCCCATCTCTATATGCCCGAGTTTTCTCTTACGTATTGTACAGCTAGGAGAAGATGCATTCCTACATGTGCTACTGTTTAGAGGCCTCCTGTCCTTTTGTAGCAGATGGTGTCAGTGTAGGGGATCTATTTCTCAGCCTGAGTTTCTTGGCCTGTTATTGGAAAGTCTCATCCATATGTTTAGCATAGCCAGTGAGACCAGGGATTTATTTTGCCCATGGGAAGACAAGAGTAGCGGTCACAGGGTTCCTTCTGTTCCACCTGATAGAGGTTGGCACCGTAGTTATAACCCAGCCCCATTGCCCGAGAGCAACAGGGTCTGCCCCTCCTCAGTAGCAGGCTGGAGTACGGGGGCTCGTGGACCACACAACATCTCTGCATATTTTTTTTCCATCCCTATAAACCTTCCTAAGGCTTAAGCATTAGAATGTTTAAACAGGCTCTGAGCAGGCTGTAGGACACTGGCTTTGTCTCTTTTTTTTTTTTTCTGTGCTATCCTGTGGAGGAAGTGTTTTTAAACCAGTTACATGTGTTGGTTGTGGATTTTTTTTAAAGAAAACAACAAAAATGGACTGTAACATGAATCAGATGGGAAGAAGCCTGCTCCTTTCGAAAATCAGATTATCCTGAATTTGTGTCATTGCGGCTGTGTTTTCTAAGAATGTGAACACGGTGTTTCGTTCCCTTTGGGAAATGTGTGCTTGAATGAGATTTGATGAAGTCATTAGCAGGGCTGGGGATGTGAACACCTGCCTGCCATGCGTACAGCCATTGGTCCATCCCCAGCACTGAAAAACGAAAACCCAAAAACGGGGGTCAGGGACAGCTCAGTCAGTAAAGCACCTGATGCAGAGGCATGCGGACAGAGCCACGTGATCTGGTGGTCAGCAGCACAGGCCTGTAACCTCAGCACTGGGAGGTGGAGACAAAGGGATCCTCAGAAATGACTGGCCAGCTAGTCCAGGCTTCCACGTGTGTGTGTGTGTGTGTGTGTGTGTGTGTGTGTGTGTGTGTGTGTGAGCGTGCGTGCGTGCGTGCGTGCAGGACACACTGTTCTCTCTACAAATACAGACCTCATCTTTGAGTTCTCCTCTTCCATGAACATGTACACCTCAAAATACTGAGAGCTGTGTTTCTTGAGCATTCCTTGAAAACTGTGGGAGTTCAGAGAGTATTTGCAGGATGAATAGCCACTGAAGGACCTCCCAAAGCATATTTCCACCCTGTGGCTAATTGTACCCACTGACCACTGGGGCCATGGCTCTACGACCAGACAGGTCTACCGGCCGGCATGCAGGCCTCCCCACTGTCTTCTTAAGACCTCGTTTCCTCCAGAAAGCTTTTGTGCTAAATCTAAGTAGGAGGGGGCTGCTGTGAGTTCAAGGGGGGCTTTGCCTAGGCTGACTTTGTCTGCTGGGAGCTGCCTGCTACACGGGTTAGACGAGCCCATCTCTTGCTCTGGTCCCTGACCTATGGTGTTGCCGCTTCCCTCCCACCCAGCTTCCCAGCCAGGGCATCTCCTGAATGAAGCATTCTTTTCCTGCCAGAAATCTGTTTAAGATGATCGAGCGGTCCCTAGCCACCGAGTGCTTGTTTTTATTTTTATTTTATTTTGTTTCTTTGAGTGAAAGCACACAGAGTCTAGACAGCATAGAGGTTGAGGGAACCCACGCGAACATACAGTATGACATTGTTCCTATCCTTTGAGGAAAGTAAGGACCCTACCAACTCCGAAAGGGGGCAAGAATCGGACTTCTGTTTCTAAAGGAAAAATCCTCTTCCCCCTTTGCTGCTTCTGACTCTGTCTGGAATTTTCAGCTAACCTCCTGTCTCAGACCGCTTGCCCAGCTTCACCTAAGGACATAAAGGCCTTCAGAGGGAACAGCTAGCCCCTCTCTGTCAGTGTGTCTCACCTCCTACGGAGCTACAGCTCTGCAATCAGGCTGCAGGGGGGGTCCAGCTGTCTGCACCGGGCTGCTGACCCCATCTCCCATCTCTTGGCCTCATGCTTCCCACCCCCGGCTTTGCTCAGCTGAGGTCACCTGGCTTTACATGGACAGGAAGTTCCCCCCATTTCTGCTTTTCCCTCTCCCTGCCGCTCAGACCCATTGACCACTCTCTGTCTCCTTCTGAGTTCTTTTGTGGGTGAAGCCCCTACGTCTTTATGTCTTAAATCTGGGCCTCTGCTGCTTCCCATGGCTAGACAGAGTGAGAGCAAGGTGGGGGAGAGAGAACGGGAGAAGGCGAGAGGGAGTGGTGGGGTGGGAATATTTGTAATATCACTGTATATTGTGTAGGGCATGTTTACCTGCCGTTCCCCTTGGTGAAAGGAAACGCTACCCTGTTGTGACCAGAGGTCCCAGCACTATGTTTACTAGACTTTCAGTCCAGGATCTGGAAGGCATTGTGGCTGCATCTGCTATGTCTATGGTGATGTTGTAGGGGGTCCTGGGTCAGAGTGGCTAGGGTGTTTATTGGGGCACCCATCCCTTTGGTCGTATAGGGCAGCAACCCCTGAGTGGGATACATCCCTCTCCTGAACAGGGTAGGTCCTGGAACTCAGAGAGACAGAAGCTCTGACAAGAACTCCCCTTGCTACAGAGCCTTCCTGATCACCCAGCGTTGCTTAGAAACTGGCATCATGTCACTAGGCCCAAAGGACCACACGGCACTGGCACTCAGTGGACCCTAGCATCCCTCTATTGCTCGGCTTTCTCCTGTGCCACCCAGCTGGTGTGCCACAGCCCCTGAAAGCTTAGTCCAAGATGAAGGGGACAGAAAAACCAACAGCCAGGAGTGGGAAGGGCTGGAGCATGTGACTTCACCTGTGATGACAATCACAATACATGACTTCACCTCCCTCTCTAGGAGAAAGCTACCCTTGGTTCTCTGAAATCTGAAGAGAAGACGTCTCTGGTGTGGAGAAGGACTGGCCAGTGGGGGCTCAGGGCATTTACAATCCGGACACTGACCATTTAGGGACACTTGACTTTACATAGATGCTCCTCAGGTTATCATAGGCAACCCATCAGGGAAGAGGGTGACAGGAAGAGCGTCTTAGGTGACAACCAAAGGAGCAGGACCTCTGCTCTTACTGGACCTTGTTGAGTAAGCACTACAGCCCATTGTCCCCAAAGAACCCACAATACACAGAGCTAAAGCCAAGGCTTCCTCTGCAGGACCCACAGTGCAAGACTTTCATGGACCGTAGTCTGCAAATGCTAACTCTAAATGCCAGAACAAGGGACGATCACTTGAACCTAAGGACAAGTAGAAGCTGCTTAAGCGTCCTGTGGATATTATTGGATGAGAACCTAAGCGTGACCTGGGTAGCAGCTCCTGTGATATCCAAACACAATGTAGGTTCAAGGCATCCTTCCCTGTTTTGAGGCACAAGACATTTTAATTTATTTAGAGCCTTTCTTCCACGAAGGGATGGCAAATAGGATCATAAGCAGTGACTTTTGCCTGTGCAGGCGGGTAAAATGAATTCTTTCATAGCTTCTATTCAAGTGAAAAAAAAGACAAGCTTTGTATAATTTCTTTGAATTATTAAAATCACAGTTGACCCATTGGGTTTTTCTGGCCAGTACTTCCCTGCATTTTAAAACATCCAGACTTCTGTGGAGCAGTCTGTGACATCCACGGCTCCCGACTTGAGGGTGGCGAGGTGACAGCAACTGGAGTCAGCTAAGCCGGCAGAGAGCATGGGAGCAGTACCTGTGCATCTTTTCCGCTTTTCAAGATTCCCATCCAGAATTTCGCTCCCATCGACCTATCTTTTATTTCAAGCTTCTTTCTTATTTTATTTCAAGCTCCCCCCTCTCCATCCTCCTTCTTCTCTCCCTCCCTTCTTCTATAGACATTGAGGATAATCTATACAGAAGATGATCAATTACAGATGTCTGTCTAGAACTGACTCTAGGTTAATTGCCTGCTACCTTTTCTGTATTTCATTATTTCTGGGATTTCATTAAGCCACACTGCTTATATGATACTCTCTGTATGTCTGTGAATGACAGATAATGGGTGACAGTTTCATTGTTTGCATTGCTGTTTCCTGAGACTGAGAAGCTTCTGTAAAGATGCCTTTTTATTGACTGTTGCTGACTCATTGACATTGAACTCGGAGCCTCTGATGCCTTCACTAGTGCCAGAATTAGATGCGGTTCATCTATTCTCCTATAAGACACACCATAGCCTTCGAGGACCCAAGAGCAGCTCAGCCTGAGCTTGAGGTGTTTAGGGTCAGGGCTTGAAAGTAGCAAAACCCCAAAGAAAGTTTGAACGTGGAAAGCCCACTGTTACAGAAAGTGTGAAATGGGAACCTGTGTGTAGTGTGAGAGCTGAAACAAGAAACCAAGTGGCCCGACCTCAGCTGGGACCTGTGCTGGGTGACTCGGACTTCGCTGCTCTGTGCATGTCCACAGATGACCACAAAGGTGCCATGAGTCTTAAAACTGATTATACAAATATCTTCTAGTGAGCAGGCAAAATGGCAAACTCATAATCTGAACCATAAGAACTGACTATGGATTCTAATGTCTGCTTTAGCTGCCTATCAGACTAAATCTCAGACTGTTGTTAGCACTGGACATAGAATAAAAGGGTGTGCTATAAATACACATTGTATGCTCTGTAGAATGATGAATTATGGATCAACTAATCTAAGTTAGTTGTGGAATATGTTCATTTTCATTGCTAAATTTTATTTCTAGCCTAAATGTCATGCTGTGGTTTAAAAATCAAAAGTAATCTCATCTAGTTGGATATATAATCCCAACATTCAGGAGGTGGAGGCTGGAAGGTCAGGATTTCAAGGTCATCCTCCTGCACATAGTTGGTTCAAGACCAGCCTCAGTTATATATAACCTTGTCTCAACTTTCCCCCAGTCCAAAATATACATGCTCATGTGGCATATCATATGTCACTAGAAAAATGGTCTTTCCTTGGATGATTCTGTTGGTAGCATTAATTCTCAAACACAGATCTAGGAAGTGTCTCACTGAGCTGTTTTCCCATACTCGGATTTAGTATGTAGACCCTAGTGAATACTCCCACCTACCAACTCACGAATCTTGAAAGGTCACTGAAAATAGTCCCTGGACCAGCTTCTTCTCTATGGGCCCCAGTGGATCAGCTACCCCTTCTTCCCTATGCAGATGCCAAATATAGCAGAGGGAAGATCTCTGTTATCTCTTAATGTCCATGGGTATCTTCAGAATTGACTGATGAGAAAAACAGGAGCTCCAGTTCTTGCCCCCCAGTACTGCCAAGTGGAAAGACAGCATTGGCCTGCCAATGCAAGGCTGCAGGAGCTGAGTGAGGACTGGGCTGCCAATGCAAGGCTGCAGGAGCTGAGTGCCAACCGAACTGCCAGTGCAAGGCTGCAGGAGCTGGAGTGAAGTCTTCAGCGTGAAACTAAAAATCATGGCTTCTAGTAGCTTCTTGGTTAGATCAGAAAGATAAGTGGAGAGTCAGACAGCACCAGCGGGCCAAGTTTCTACCAGGGGTCTGCCTTCCTCTGATTGTCCCTGCTGCTTAGTTACTTGAAGATATTTATCTTTGACCTCGAATATCATTCTGTTACAAGTGCCAGAAAATTAGGAGTTTTTCTACATCTTTATACATTGGGGAAAACTAGGAAGCCAGCATATTCATGGTGTGGGTGGAGATTATGTTATGTTATGATGGCTTTCACCTAGTATCCCTCTGCCTTCTTGGAATGGAGTAGGTCTAGAGTCTTAAGGATGCAAGGAGGACTTCTGGTGGTGAGTAATGGGAAGTGGCATTTCTGTGTCATTAGGGATCTCATTCAAGTCCCCAGTGCCCCTCAGTTAAGCGGAGACTGCTCCTTTTAATTTATTGAGTTCCTCCAGGACTCTGGGACAATGACCGCACACAAGACAACAACTTCAGAATTTAATTGCAGAAAGCCTTTGCAGTCAGGAGCTTTAAGATCTTCCTAAGTCAATTTTTATTATTAAAGAACAGTGTACACGGGACAATCATAGACCCTGTGATTCTTAAAACCAAGGTAAAAAAAAAATTAAATTTACAGTTAAGTTATGTTTTCTGTATTGTCTTTGCAATGATTGCAGAACAGGGAATGGTTCCCATTGTTTCTTAAAGCTCTATTCCTTTTATGAGTTCACTTACGTTCTGTCTTGGAGTTAAGTGAACCTTACAAGTAATGGCTTTTGTCACTTGGCTTCATGACTTCGAGTTTCTGTCAAAAGCCAAGACAATTGCAGCTCGGATGTTTTGACCATTTCCAAAGCCTCCTTTTTGCTTTTCATTAAGAAATGTAAAAGCCCCTTATTTGGGGTGTTAGGTTATTTGCTTCAGCAACAGCAGCAGAAATAAAGGCCAGGAAGGACATCGTACCCTTGCAGTGAGGAGTGTCCTGGGTACCAACCTTTCTCTAGGACTTGCAGGAATGAGGAGCCCTGGTAGCCGAGTGATTTCACAGTTAAGAGATTTCACATAAAAACTAATTGTTACAATTACTTTTGTGCCCCGGGCAGGCTGGTCCCCAACCCCAGAGGAGCTTAATATCTTGGCTGTGAAAACCGAGACAGGAGACGCCATTAATTCCTGCAGGGGCTGAACTGCCCACTGGCCCGCCATCCTGGCACAGCGGCAGAGTGGCTCCTGTGGGAGAGACCAGCCCAGACTCCTCTCTTAGTGCTCACACTAAGACAAGAGAGGCTGAATGGAATGAGTTCTTCCTCTAGATTTGGGTGCATTGAGCCCCGAGCTGCGACCGTGGGCATTAGCCGTGGAATGGTGTTTAGCTCTGTTTTTTTCACTGTGTTCCTGTTCACTTAAATCTTGTGTCCTCATCCTTGGGATCCAGCTTTCCTCAGTAGGTTCCATGTCTATTTCTAGAGGGTGGTGACTGTTGTCAAAAGACTGAGGGAGGGAACAGGGCTTTAATACTGGTCAGAACCTTGTTGGCTTCAATGTTGCTTTCTCCTTGGGGAAGTGTTAGAAGGTTAAGAGTGAGGTCATTCCTGGGTCTCACATTTCAAAGCCCTGGAGGGACACTGGTGGCCCCATGAGCCCACCTTCACTAAGGAGACTCTTGTCATCAACTCATTCGGTTTGCATTTTGAGTACATAGGCCAGGTACTATAGGTGAACACTAGTTGGTAGGGTACGTGGGTCTACTATGTGAGCCCTGCAAGGCCTGGGTCTCTCTGGAACTTTGTGTTTGTGCTGTGTGCTGCCACAGTGCTGGTGCCCTGGACCAATAAACCCAGACAGTAAAACCCGAAGAAAGTGATGAAAGGAGCCAGCCTCTAAGTCAATTTATGGTACATGCAAAGTGTGTTTTTCAAATTTTTATAGAGTCTCGGGGGCATTACGTCACTCTTCCTAGCTGTTTTGAATGGTTTCTTGTGACTCAGGCCCAGTAGAGCCCAGAGATACCACTCCTAAGAGACTCCAAGCACGCATTTGTTCCAGGCCTCTCTAAAGTAAAACCCTGCACAGAAGGAAAAGCCTTCCTATCATAAACCCAGCTCAGGCCAGGTAGCAGGGAATTCCTAATGTGCTAATTGGGTGGCAATCAGGTCTCTACCAAAGAATGCCATCTTTATTCAGTTTACAAATTGGTAGGGAGGGGCCAAACTTTTCGAGTCGTAAACCCTCAAAGCAGCCTGTGGACCACAGGTTTGGGTGACTGGAGATGTAGAGGTGTGCTTGCCCTCATCTTCCATCCCATGTGACAGAAGGGCCATTGGATTGTGAAAGTGCCATCATTCATTCCATTCATGGGCCAGTGGGTTGGTAATCTTCCAGCAGGATAGCTGGAAGTAGACCAGCTGCGCAAATTCGGTCTCTTGAATGTGAGTCTACCCAAGGAGACACGGCACAGAGATTGAACCTTTGCCTCCGTAGCCATGTGACGTTGAGTGCAGTCCTTACTTCTCTCTGAATGGATGATTTAATCCTCATAAGCTTTCCAACCAATGCCTTGTGTTGGTTGGTCATCATTCATAATGCTATCTCCAAGGATAAAGCCGGGTAGTTCTTAAAGCTCTTGAGACAGCGAGTTGACTCCATGCTATTTAAAGAGGGGTACCTCCTGGGTGCCAAAGGGAAGGTCTCCAGATACAATGGCCCCAAGTGTACATGAAGACCCATAAACAAATTCTAGAAATACAAAGTTTTCTGAGCAGTGGCCAGAATGGAGCACCCAAGACTGTGACCCTTGGGGACTCCCAGAAGCCACAGCACGGAAGGAACAGACTAGGGCACTGGAGCGCATGGCCCTCCTTGTGTGGGACTAAGACTTGGGTGTCCAGCACTGTGCTGTTTTCCCTCCCCAGGAGCATCCCCATAGTGCAGGTGCTGCGGACCACAGCCCTGACCAATGCCTGTGCGGAGCACTCAGACCAGCGGGTGATCTACCTGGAACATGTGGTAGTCCGCATCTCTATCTCACACCCACGCCGGGGAGACCTCCAGATCCACCTGATTTCTCCCTCTGGAACCAAGTCTCAACTTTTGGCAAAAAGGTAAGGCCACACTCTCTTAGGATTTGCTCCTCACCAAGGCCCTGCAGGCTCTTTGAATCCCTGTATGATCCCCTGAACAGGGAAGTGGGGATTCTCCCTGGGTCTACACAGGCAGGACCTACAACTCTGAAGAGCAGGCCAGGGTCTTTAAAACAGACCCGTGAAACCTTAATCTTTGAGAAGTGATAGGAGTTGTTGCCTGTTGGTGGGGTGGGGTGAGAGTAGAATTCGCGTTATGTCCCCATTGTTCCTTGAAATGCCTTAAAGGTCATGACCATCCTGTTCAGTTGGCACTTAAGTTGAGGTACCCCAAGGTTTGTTTTTCTCTGGGAACATCCCCCACAGTTCTGGAATGCTCCCAAGGGCCAGGAGTGACTGCTGAGGTACAGGGGTGGTTCTCAGGCTCTTCTCCACAGCCTCCCCTCTGCAAGGGCTTGAGCTCCAGTTTGGGACTGCTGGAGCTTCCTCGCTTTCTGCAGGGTTGTGGAAGGCTGTGCTGTGCGGTCATGTCTTGGATGTCTTATGTGCACTTATGACATGAAGGCAAGTGCTCAGATGGGCTTTAATAGCTTGCAGGAAAATAGAGCAGGGGCATTTGTAGGAACCTGGAGGAACTTAGGGAGAGCTAGGGCACATATAATCTCTTTCTAGCTACAGAGAGGGGCTTTGTTTGTTTTTCACAGACAAACCAATATTTCGAGAACTTGCATGTGTCCCTCAGCCCTTGAGGAAGTGCCTGTGCCTAGGTGTACCCTGTCTGTCATACCCCTTTTTTTGGGATATAGGAAGCCTGGGAAATTGAGAAGCAAGTTGTATGGGAAATGCTCACACACGAGTCAGGCAGTAGCCACCATTTTCCTTAACACTGTAACCACTCTTCTTAAGTAAGACAGCTGTAGGAGAGCCATGAAGGGTTTCCCGGAGCACTGTCCCAGGAAGAGAGGTCCGTTCTGTGCCTTCCACCCCTCTATGTGGCTTCCAGTGTCAGCAGTCCACAGATGGGGCAGCAAGCAGTGGGCCACGGGCCTGGCATCAGCTTTGTTCTCAGTGCAGTTGAGTCAGAGTTGACAGCAACTGTAGTGGCTGGGTTCCAGGAGTCCCTAGCAGCTCCCACTTTCCTAGCAGAAGGCCAGCATAGAGGCATCTCCTCTCCTGAAGGCCACCTCAGCCGTGTTCAGCCACACTCATCCTTGCTCAACCTCTGCACAAGGGCTGGGGGGGGGGGGAGGGGGACCAGCAGGGACACGCAGTTGGAAGGTGCCAGCCAGCAAGCTGAAGCTTGAAGGCATTTGGCTTCCACATTTTAAACATGTTGTCTAAAGAGCTACATTTCTAGCATTTGCTAGACTTGGAGGCTCGCCCTCTCGGAACCCACTCTAGAACAGTCTAGTGGAGGACAGGTCTGCCTCAGGGGCACCCCGTGCTGCCTGCTCCATGCTCCAGCCTGGCTTCCATCTCCTCCCAGCTGTGTCTACATCTGGAAGCATCAGAGTTTGCGACCCCTTTGTGCCCTCCCCAGAGGCAAAGCCTGCCTGAGAGACTCTGGTGTGAATATTCAAGGCCACGGGGGGGGGGGGGTTAATGGCGAGGGGCTGGGGGCAGGTGGTAGGCAGGAGAGGTACGGTGGATACGTGGCTTGTGTCTTGGAGCACGGACAGGTAGGCTTATGACCCAGCCTCTGCGCAGCCCAGGAGCCAGGCACTTGGCCTCTCTTTATTGCTCATCTGGATATACCATCCCACTCATCCATAAACATTAAAGAATGTTATAAGAATCAAATATGAGAATAGAGATAAGAACGCTTGGCTACTGTTCATGTTCCGCTGAAATCAATCCAGCCCTGTGACCTGTGAGAACCTTCCAGCACCCAACAGGCCTACTGCCAGCTGTGCCTTGCTTCCCCTCTGACCTGTCAATCACCCTTATGTATTAGCCCAGGTGTCTGAGCTCCCTGCAACCCGGAGCAGGTCCTGTGGGTTTGTTCGGACCTCCCCGGTTGCTAGGAGTGCCTGCAAGTACTGGAAAGCATCGCCCCGGGGCCACCTGGCAGTCTTGGGAATTTGGGGTTTTGCCAAGAGTCTGTGCATGCTATCAAGATTGTGGTTTGGGAATCCATTACTCTCTACCTTACTTCACATCTTACTGGGCTCTGCAGGCATTTCAGCTTGCCAGGTTTCTTTTTTTTTTTTTACATTGAAAGTTGGCATTCCTATTCGACAAGACAGTTTGTCCTTGTCTTAGCTCTGGTGTGTCAGGTTACACTTGGCTTTGTATGAAAGTCACCCTTGACCTTGGCGGTTTCTTAGAATTATTTCCCCCTGAAAAGAATGTTTACTTAAACAGCATCCTGTTGTTTCCAGTGTTCAAGGAGCCCCCAGGCCAGAATGGAATCGAACGTCCTTATTTGATCTGACGGACATTAGGAGTCCGGTCCTGCAGGCAAACTCTTATCTCCAAAGAGAAAAATGCCTAGTTTTAGAGGGCTGGCCGTGTAGCTCAGTGGTAGACTGCTGGCCTAGCATGACAGGGTTTTGGTTCAATCCCGCAGCATCGAAAGAAGGGAAAATTAGTGTTAACAGTTTCTTCTGTTTCTGTCTGAACTAAATAGGAAAAATGGAGGAGGCTGAAGGTTCAGGGGCTAGTGGAGACAGCTGAGGGAAGACCGTCTAGTCTGGAAAGGGGGGAACCATCAAACCTCCAAAGAGTGCACTACCTGAGTGTGTGCAGAAAGCCTCTTTCTCCCCCCCCCCCAGGCCTCTCCCAGAGGACACACAGACCAGTTCCTGTTTGTTGTTGGGCACTTGAGGTGGACCTGCCTCACCAAATGCAGAGAGGTTCTATGAGCTAATGGCTGTGGGCCTCAGCTGTAAGACTTTGAAAACAGCCAGAAGAGTCAGTGGACAAAGGCACTTGCCCCCCAGCCCACCTGAACTCGAATCCTTGGAACCCACGTGGTGGAAGGAAGAGAGCTGACCCCTGCCCCAGACAGGGCCTTCATTTTCTAACGCAGCGTTTCCTATTGCAGATTGCTGGATTTCTCCAATGAGGGGTTCACAAACTGGGAATTCATGACAGTCCACTGCTGGGGAGAAAAAGCTGAAGGGGAATGGACTTTGGAAATTCAGGATATCCCATCCCAGGTCCGCAACCCGGAGAAACAAGGTCAGTGGCTCTCGGCATTCCACGGCCTCTTTCACGTGTCAGTCTGAATGGCAGTGCTGCTGGTCGGTCATTGTCGTAATCGTTTTCAAGTCCGGTAACTTGTGTACATTCATGATGACTGTTGCACAACCATCCCATTTAATTCCAGAACAGCTCACCCCCTCAGAGGCAAATGCTGTACTGTACAACAGTGGCTCCCATCGCTTCCCCTGACCACCTGCTGCCTCCAGTTTACTTCTTGCCTCTGAATTTTTCTATTTGGACATTTCCTATAAACGAATGCGTATGGTGTGTGGGTTCTTTCACTCGGCATTATTTTCAAGGTCAGTCTATGGCGTAGTATACCTCAGATTTCATTGCTTTCTTGACCAAATAATACTCCTTTGGATGGTATCCTGTTTATTGTTGGCCAGTCATTGACTGATGGAAACATGGATTATTTTCACCATCTAGCCATTGTGAATGGGACCTGCAGGAACATTCGTGCGCATGGACATGGGTTTCCATTTCTCCCAGTTTTAACCCGAGGTGTGGGGTCGCCGGGCCTGACGCGGCACTGTTTTAGCGTTCGCCAGTGTCAGGGAGGTGGACTGCTCCACATCCTCTCCAGCGCTTGTTGTTGACTTCTCTGTGCTAATCACCATCTGGTGGGTGTGAGGTGGTAGCTGCTGTCTTGATTTGCAACTCCCCGATGACTGAGGAAGTTAAATATCTTTTCATGTTCTTGTTGTTCATTTGGCGTATATTCTTTGGGGAGATGTTTGTTCAAGTTCTTCGCCTATTTTTAAAATTGGGTTCCTTGTTTTTGTGTTGCAGGAATTTTTATCACGTATGTGATTTTAAGATATTTTTCTCATCCCATGGGTTGTGTTTACTTGAGTGATGGGATCTTTTCATGTACAGAACTTTGTAATGAGGCCCAGTTCTTTTAGTATCATATATACATATATGTATATGTATATATATGTGTGTGTATGTATATATATATATATATATATGTTGCTGTCATAGTTTACTTTCCGTTGCTGTGATAAACACTATGCATGAGCAAAAGCAGTTTGGAGAAGGGAAGGGCTTTGGTTAGACTCCAGGGAAGCCAGATCAGGAACTCAAGACAGAAACCTAGAGGTAGAAACTGAAGCAGAAGCCATGGAGGAGTGTTGATTACTGGCTTGCTCCCCCCCCCCCGCTTCCTCTTATACAGCCCAGGCCCACCTTCCCAAGAATGGGACTAATCAGGAAAATTCTCCACATCATGATGAGTAGCTCTACTCAGCGTCAAGCTGAAACCAGCACCAATAGCCCAAGAATTTATCCCCGTGTTCCCTTCAAGGATTTTGTGATCTGGGCTGTTTAATTTAGGCATTGGCTCCATTTTAGCTCATTGTGATGGTTTGAATGAAAATGGCCCCCTTCTAACCTCACATGCTTGAATCCTTGGTCCCCAGTTTGTGGAACCGTTTGTGAAGGAGTAGGAGATATGGCCCTGTTAGAGGAGGTGTGTCACTGGGGGTGGGTGTGTCACTGGGGGGTGGGTGGCCTTTGAGGTTTCAAAAGTCCATGCCTGTGGATCAAGATGTGAGTTCTCAGCTACTGTTTTGGTGCCGTGCCTGTCATCTTGCTTCCATGTTCACCACCGTGATGGTCTAATCTTCTAAAACGATAGCCCCCCCCCCAAACTAAACACTTTCTTTTATGAGTTGCCTTGGTCATGATGTCTGATAGAAGCAATCATAAGACACCAATGCATGTGTTTTGAGGAGAGGTGCCAGATCATCCTTTTGCATAGGGCTATAATTTTCTAAGCACTGTTTGTTAAAGAGAGTCTTCTTTCTCCGTACTGTGGTGCAGGCACTGTTGTCAATATTCCCTGATACAAGGATTTAGTCTCAACTCCCAATTCCTGTTGCATCGCACTGCTTTATAAATTTGCGGTCTTCCAGCTTGGTTATTTTTCAAAATTGTTTTGGATGTTTTGATTCACTTGTAAATTTGTATGACTTTTAGGATGACCCTGTGAATTTCCTCCCCCCCTCTCTCTCGCATTAGCTTTCATAACATTTAAATAATTTTAGACATGTGGCCATCTTAACAGTAACTCTTGCCAGGTGGTGGCGGCACACACCTTTAACCCCAGCACTCGGGAGGCTGAGGCAGGTGGATCTCTGTGAGGCCAGCCTGGTCTACAGAGGGAGTTCTAGGACAGCCAGGGCTCCACAGAGAAACCCTGTCTTGAAAAGAACAAGTAAAAGAAAAGTAGTAACTCTCCCAGCCCATCAACATGGGTGCTTTCTCTTTCCTTCACTTTATTTCGCAGGCCAGCAATGCTTTGCTTTTCGTTCTCAGTGTGCAGGCCATGTCCTACTAACTAATTGCCAAGTATTTTGTTCTTTGGGGTGCTACTCTAAGTGAAACAATATTTTCTTTTTTAATTTAAATTTTTATTTTATGTGTATGGGTGTTTTGCTTACATGTCTGTCTGTGCCACACTTGCATGCCTGGTGCCAGTGGAGGCCAGAAGGTATCAGGTCCCCTGGAACTGGAGTTTACAGATGCTTGTTAGCCACTGTATGGATAATAGGAATTGAATCCAGGTCCTCTGGAAGAGCAGCCGGTGATCTTAACCACTGAACTCTCTCTCTCTCTCTCCCTAGTTTTTTTTGTTGTTGTTGTTGTTAAGATTTACTTTTATGTATGCATATGTGTACATGCCTATGTGAGTGTATGCCATGTGTGTTCAGGTGCCCAGGGAGGTGAAAAGAGGGCGTCGGATCCTCTGGAGGTGGAGTTGCAGGCAGCTCTAAGCACCAGCTATGATGCTGGGAGCTGAGCTCTTTGAGAAAGCAGCAAATGTTTTTAATTCCTGAGCCATCTTTCTAGCCCCTAGAGTTTTTTGCTTTCTTAGTTTTTGTTCTGGATGGTTTGTATCTCTGATAATTTTCACAGCTTTCTGTAACTCCTCCTAATTAATAATCTATTTAATGAATATTTACTGAGTAACTACTAGGGGCCAGGCACTGATCTAGGTGATGGAGTTAGACCAAGAAACAAAGCTGGGGTAACCATTCCATCCTGTAGTCCCCCACAGAGGCTCGTTAACTTGGCCCCACAGTTCTCTGTAGATTCATAGTTATATATGGGCCACGCTGGAATCTTAGTGTGGTGTGGAATATTTCCCTGAAGTTAGCTTTGCTCCTGTCCCTTTCCTATGAAGACACACACCTTCCTCAATCGGCCTATGAACGTCTAATATCCTCTTGCCTTCACTTCAACTTTTATAAAGCAGAGCTTCAGGGTGTCGTATTGTTGTTTTATGGGGGTGGGGGCAGAGGTTTACTTTAAGTGAGCAAGTCATCTGTGAGAACTCTCTCGATTTACTTTCTGACTTTAAAGTAGCTATTATAAGAAAATATTGATAAATTCTAAAAATATGAAAGCATAAAATTTTAATGACTTTTTCCATTTTCATAGTAGAGGCTCTTAAATTGTTTCTTTTATAATCCCCAAAACCTATGGGCCTAGCATTAAAATATGAGGTTGCTTTTCCGTGCCAGCCACCACTCTGGGTACCTCAGAGTTCCTGTCCCTGTACCAGCCCACCAGCCTGCTTGCCCACTGGCCTGCTTGCCTGTGAGGCTGGTTCTATGGGCAGAAGCACATGGAGCCTGATGGCATGCCTCTTCACCTCTCTGTTTCCTTTGTGGGGTGTGTGTGTGTGTGTGTGTGTGTGTGTGTGTGTGTGTGTGTGTGTGTGTGAGTGTGTGTGTGGCAGGGCGTTCAAGACAGGGTTTCTCTTTAGCTTTGGAACCTGTCCTGTTGTAGACCAGGCTGGCCTCGAACTCACAGAGATCCACCTGCTTCTGCCTCCCAAGTGCTGGGATTAAAGGCGTGCGCCACCACCGTCCGGCCTCTTCACCTCTCTGGGCCAGTCATGAGCAGAAAACAGTGATCCCTGCCCTGTCTAGGGCAGCTAAGAAGGCCTAAGGCTGACCCCTTTGGCACTGCTTCCTAAGCGCTGTCCTGTGTGAGCCTCTTTAACAGGATAGCCTCTATCTTAGTTAGGTTTCTGTTGTTGTGATCAAAGCCATAATCAAAAGCATGAAGAGGAGAGGGTTTATTTTCATCTTACGCTTTCAGATCATACTTCATCCCTGAGGGAAGTCGGACCAGAAACTGAAGGCAGGACCTGAAGCAGAGGCCATGCTTACTGCCTTGTTGCTCATGGCTGGTTCAGCCTGCTCTCTTATACAACCCAGGACCACCAGCCCAGGGGTGATACCACGCACAGTGAGCTGGTCCCTCCACATCAGTCCTTAAAGAAAATGAGCTAAAGAGGTACCCACAGGTGTTCTGATAGAGGCATTTTCTTAACTGAGGTTTCTCTTCCCAGATATGTCTAGGTTTGAGTCAAGCGGACATAAAAGCTACCCAGCACAGCCACCCTCTGCAGTGGTCACATGGTACAGTGGTTAAAACTCTGGTCTTGGGAGCCAGATCCTGCTGATGCCTACCATCTCGAGCAAAGCACTAGCCTTCCTGGGCTTCAGTCTCCTAACTTAGAAAATGGGATAACAGGGACTAAGGAGACGGCTCAGTCAGCTAAGTGCCAGCCTTGCAAGCATGAAGAAGCCTAGCACCCACATCAAAGCCAAGCACTGTGACACATGTCTGTGATCCTAGTGACGGGCCCTGTGGCCGGAAGATCCCTGCAGGCCAACCATCCTCACTGAATTAGTGAGCTCAAGGTTTGGCAAGAGGCCCTATCTCAAAAACTATGGTGGAGAGCAATCAGGAAAAACACCCACCACCAACCTCTGACTTTTGAACACATGCACGAATATGAACATGTACACAT
>NC_022023.1:26992390-27012732 GCF_000317375.1 Microtus ochrogaster | reverse complement strand
GAAAAGAAAAAGAAATGGGATGGTGATGTCCACCAGGTCAAGCTGTAGGATGAAGTCTGTCAATACAAACAGGATGCTGAGAGAAGGGCAAACCTCACCTCACAGACTCAGACCAGCTCCTTGGAGTTTCTCTTGATGCTCCCTCTCCTTCACATCCCCAGCATGCTACCAGGTTCCCTGATGATCAGTTCTGCCCAGGGACCTTATCCAGGGCTGTTCAGCTCAGTACCAGATGATGGTCCGCAAACCTGACTCTCCCTGACCCTCTTTATCCCAAGCCCTACAGTAGCCTTCTGAGCTCTGTGCTCCAGGAATCTCAGCCAGAACTCCCAAGCAGCTGCTCCCTGTATCCCCCATAGCATAAGCAGCTTCTCTATCAGCATGCTTATTCTGCCCAAACCTGAGTTAACCTTTGGTTTTTCTCTATCCTCCCTCATCTGCCTCTACACCAGTGGTTCTCAACCTGAGTCACAAGCCCACTGGGGGTTGAAGGACTCTTTCAGAGGGGTCGCCTAAGATCATCAGAAAACAGTTACATCACAGTTAATAACAGTAGCATTACAGTTAGGAAGGAGCAACGAAGTCACTTTAGGTTGGGGGTCACACCGCGTAAGAGACCGTGTTAAAGGATCGCAGCAGTAGGAAGGCTGAGAGGGCCTGCTCTACAGCATCAGTCTCCTTCCTGCCCGGACATTCACCTCCCTTGGACTTCCTGCCCCACATGCGGCAGTGATCGCCACTTACAGAGAAGCCCCCGAACCCTTATGGTGATCACACTTCTGTGACCATTTCTTGGCCTTCTACAGCCCTCAGAGCAATATCCAATCTCTTAGCCAGCCAGGAAACCTGGCAGGTATTCTCAGCACCTTCTGTTTCCTCTGACCTCCTCCTGTCCCTGGTTGGTCCAGCCCAGCACAGGGCTTTTCCATCTGCTATTACTTGCTCTGGAGATACTCTCCTCAAAGCCAGCTGTAGCCGTAGCTCAGACATGGCCTCTCATCCTGGTCCTGTCCATGTTCCTTCTGGAAAAACAGGTTGAGAACAAAAATAAGGAGGAATAAAACCTTGCTCGGATTTTTGCATGTACCAGTCAATAGATCACATTTGGGTTTTAGCACTGACAAACACATACAAAAATCAAATATTTTCATATAATATACAGATTGCCCAAATTTCAAAAGCTGATGCTGCCCTTCCAAATTACTAGGCAAAGGCAAGAGTGATGAAAAAAATTGATCAATGTGGGAAAAACTATAGGCTGACTTGGATAGGTGTGCAAAAATCCCAGCACGTTACTGAAGGAAGTTCTTCAGTTTCTTTAAATCCCACACTCCCTCCAGACCACAGCCTTTGTTCACACTCACTGTGTATGCAGTAGGAGAGAGTGGGGATCAGAACAGGCCTGGGCTCACTTCCCGGGGCACCGGGCCATTGAGCAAGATTCCCAAGCAGGAGGCTGCTGTCCATTTGAAGTAGAAAGCAGAGAGGAGACAAATGGATGGGGGGATGCCTTTAGCCACTGTAATGGTGCTGGCATGAGTATTCAGGGGCAGGTTTTTGTGTGGGTGTATGTTTGCATGTCTCCTTGTTATAGACCTGGGAGTGGAATTGAGGAGTCACATGTAACCCCGAATTTTACATGTCTGGAACAGCCCAGATGTTGGCTACATTGACTGTACCACATCACACACCACCAGCAGCACGTGAGAGGTTCAGGGCAGGGCGGAGTGGCTAGAGAAAGCCTCATGAAAGAGATATTTAAATAAATTAAGGAAAATGAGGGACTGAGCTGCACAAACAATCTAGTCAGGTGCAAAGGTCTAGGGGCATTTGTCAGGGCATTGCCCACACAACAGAGAGGCGGCAAAGCCACAGAATATGACACAATCACTTGCCAAGGGAACATGGAGTCAGTCTGTGTGGTCGTGTAAGTCATTACAGGCCTTGGTAGGAAGCCGCAAGTCATACTAAATCAAAATAGCACAGGCCTGAACTTTTCTGTTGATAAGTTGACAGTCAGCTCAGTTTGAATAGCCTGAAATGGGGATGGGAGAGAGGCAAAGACAGGGAGGCCAGTGAGGAGGTCACTGTAGTGAGAGATGACAGTGACTCAGCCCCAGCTGTAACGGTGGAGGTCAGCAAAGCCATCCGATTTGGACAGGCGAGGGACTTGATGGTCAGTGGGCTAGGAGAGGGGACAAGTAGACCAACGATTCCAGTTTTTGTCCTGCCCGGAGGAATGGAGTTGTCATTTCCTGAAGCAGGAGCATCATGGAGGACAGGTGCCGCAGAGGTCAAGAACTCCTTTGGGAAGGGTCAAGTTTGAAGACACTATGATAAATTCAGGAAAGGTGGAGACCTAGAGGGCAAGGCAGGCTGGAGGTCGTGCCATCCCCGTGCAGGTTGTCAGCTCTCTAGGGCTTATGGGCAGTGGGCATCTACTGTTTGCCTGATCACCATTAGCATGCTTTGGGCCTGCTGTGCTGGTGTGCCGAGTGGACGTCAGTGTTTTGATGGCACATAGGTCACAGTGACGTGCCCTGCACAGCCACTTAGGTTCCTGCCCAGCCAGGTGCTGCTCATCAACTGCATGACTCTGCCTTGCAGGACCAACCATCTCTTGCTTTCTTGTCAATACTGCCTGCGTTTTGACCCCTGCTATGTCACTGACCCTCATGCTGACTCATGATAGATAGGTACCTCATAGGTGCTGGGAAATTAACCAGTCCTGTTAGAACTGGCCACAGTCACCACGTGACCAGATGCCCTACGAATCACAGAGAACATAGTCCTTGGGCACAAACGGTCCCAAGAGTGGGCCCAAGTTATGTCTTGGAATGAGCTGGTCTCAGGGCTCAAGCATGTTTACATGTAGCTCAAGCATGTTTAGCATGTAGGCCTTCATATGTAGATTGCATGGGAGCAGAATAAAAGCTCACGAGTTCTTCTGACAACGACCTCCTGTGACTTACTAGAACACATCAGTTGTCACAGAGAGCCTGGATGTCCCTGTAGCAGCTCTGGGTTGAGCTGGCTCTGTATGGGTTTTCCCAGCTCTTCCTCAACATAGCCTTCGCCAGAGAAGGAAAGAGCTGGTAAGTGTCCTGCCTGGCTGAGGCCCGCAGGCGCTTCATCTCGGTAGGACGTTCCCTTCTCTGAGTCACACAGCCAGCACCCCTGACACCTGACAGCCCTCCATATAGCTGTTGGCAGCCTCTAGCCTCTCCTAGTCTCTCCACGGAAGGAGCCCATTGGTTGCAATGACAGCTGAGCCTCCCCGACACCCCACTGGCCTTGCCTCACTCACCTGCTCCATGGGCCTCTGACTTGGGTGCTATAACCTTCCAGGGTACATGGTGAAGAGGTAAACAGAGGCTAAAACTGAGGCAAGGTGACCCTGTCTTTGGCTGGCATGGGTCCAAACACATCTGAAGTCCATCTAGGGTAAGTCGCCTTCTGCTGCCAAACGAGGCAGCGTTTGCTGCGTGTGCTGTTTGCTATTTAGCCCTCCTCCCCTGATTGACTGAGGCAGCCCCCCCTACTTGTCAGATGCCGCACAGATGTTCAGGGACCCTGACTTGCCACCCCTGCCTCTGATGAGCAGGCTAATCAGGAAGGGCTCAGTTTTGAGCAATACCACATGTGAGGCCCCAAGGGCCACCCCAGAGCCAGAGGGGGGGCTCGAAGTTTAGCACAACAAGCAGCAACTCTGGCTGAAGGAACAAGGAAGGGCCCACTTTAAAGCTTGCCGGACGTGCCACGTGGTTGGCTCATTCCTGTGGCCCCAACACTACACACATTAGGATGTCAGCGTGAGTGCATAATCATCACCTAGAAGGACAGAGAGGAAGGTACCTGCTCACATCCGGTGTGCTGTGTAAGGAGACGACACTGGAAAATTCAAGTCACTCCAGGGGTGTCTGCTATGACCTTAGCCTGAGAAGGTGACATCGTGATTCTAGGATTTAGAGCCCAGGAGAATCACCGCCAATAGGCGTTGTCAGGGTCTGCTGCCCTGGCGGTAGTATTTCTGTGCAGTGTGAATCGGCCCCAAATGGAAGATCTTTCCCTCCTTGGTGGGGTGGCTATTGAGTTGAGGTCTCCCCTGGCTGCTGGCCTCAGGGCACGATTCGCAAACCCAGGAAGAAAAAGTTCTTTCCAGGAACCTGAGAGCCTGCTTTGAGGGCAAGGTACCTCCTGTCTGTGTTGTTCACTGTGGTCTTCCTCTAGGCTCTGAGTCTCTACAACACAATGAAGAAAGAAGGAAAGAGGGGGCGGAGGGACAGAGGAAGGGAGGGAGGGAGGGAGGGTGCGAAATGTGGGAAAAAAGAGCTCAGTCTTAAGGATCTGCTGGGCAAAAAGTGCTTGAAAAATCTCAGCTAGGAACAGGCGTTTATTAAGCAATTAAGTCATCTGAACACACTAGCTGGAGTGCTCAGCTGGCAGACGGAACTTGCTTGGCTTATGTAGTTAGTTTTAAAACTATATTCTAAACCTGAGTAGAGATGAGCCATCCATTTCCCCTTCAGCTCCCCAGACAAGGAAGGGGCGTGGCCTCTCCCAGGAAGGCTGTCCTGTAGGAGGAAGTCTCAGAATGGAAACCAGTGCTGCCAGTAGCATTCCAGCACAACTCAGTGCAAAGTTGGTTCATTTTTCATTCAGCACGCCTTTACTGGACTCAGTGCTGGAGGCCGGACTCTTGGACCACACCCCTCGGGCCAGGGCTTCTACTAGTAGAGGCCTTGCTACAGGCTGCCTACAGGCTGGAGACTGGAAGTTTCAGTAGCATAGCCAGAGCAGGGTGACCTGCGCCTCGCCTACAAACATCTGTGAGGCTTCATTTCCAGCTGTTTCTATCCAGAATGGGTCACAAAGTGAGGGTCAGGCACCAAGTGTAGGGAGGCTTCAGCACCCTGAGAAGTGCGCAGTTCATCCTCCAAGATGCAGAAACCTGTGCTTGGGTCCTCCTCCCTCCAGTTTCACGAGCTCTCTAGCCTTGACACTGGGCTTCTCCTGTAGGCTGGCACTCCACAAGAGGCGGTGGCCCAGGCTGCCACAGAGAGTTAGTGCTGTCCTTTCCCGGCCTTCCCATTACAGCGCCCTAAATAGAAAAAGTCACACCTAGGTCACAAGGTAGCTCCCTGCACCTACTTAAAGTCAGGCCAGACTGCCTGCCCAGGTGTGTGTCCCTTTCACACCCTGTGGCTAAGGAAGGACACTGCGCCTCCATATAACCTGGTACTCCTGAGCTCCTGGTGCAGATGAAGTGTGGGTTTTCCTACTCAGAGACTGGGCTTGGCTTGGTACATCTCTTCAGCACACACCCTGATGAGGCGCCTACCGCGTTCCAGGGATAGGTGTGGGGCAGAGGCATGCACCCTCATTCTTTGTTTCCACGTTCTCTGCCGCGTAAAGGCTCCAGCTCAGTGCCTGGCAGACGTGTGGTTCTCTGCTGTGCAAAACTGCCACTATATTGATATCTTCATCCCTTGCTTGTAACCAATCAGAGTTGAGCACCTCCTAGTATTTGCCTTGCCCTGGGAACTGTGAGCATCAACATTCAGGAGGAGCAGGTGATGAAGTGTGCCTTTCAATGCCTCCTCATAATCGAGCCCAGGTATCTCATTCCTTAGCCTGATACTTTGTATTCACACAGTAATAAGTAGACAGAAACAATTGGAGATGATTTTAAAATTCTGTCATTCTCTTATACTGGCAGTTCACTCTTTCTGATTAAGAATTCTCTTTTCTCTCTTATTTTTTTTCCAAAAGAGCTTCGATACATGCACACTTGCAATTGCACACGCACACACACACACACACACACACACACACACACACACACACACAAAGTCACGTTATTTTCCATGTACCCAACAGCATTATTTTCACCAATCTACAAAACAACAAGAAGAGATTAGGATGATAATGATGTTTTTCACTCACACTTTTGACCTCATTGTTAAAATCAGTATGGAATCAGGGGGTCTTAAGGAGTCATAGATGTACAACCCTATAGTCCCAGCTACTGGGGGATCTGAGGCAAGAGGATTACAAGTTCAAAGCCTGCTTGAATTATAGGGCAAGTTCATAGCCTTGCCAGTCAACTTAAAAAAAAAAGAAGCTTAGGATACATCTCCATGATAGGATGTTTGCCTAGCCTGTATGAAGCCCTAGGCACTAGGTTTGGTCACCAGAAACGCAAAAATAAATAAAAAATATGTTTGTTGCTGGAGTGCATATCCTAAATATTCATAAGTGAAATATTTATATGTTTGGGGCTGTTAAAATTATCTATCAGGGGCATAGCATGGAAAGGCAGGAAACAAACGGTAAAAGCAGACTTCACACAATGCAGATGGTTGCCATGGCCACGGTATGGGCTGTGGGTGCCTATTGTACCTTTTCTCCCACTTTGTGTTTATTTGAGAATGTCCACAGTGTGAGCATGTCATTGGTTTTCTGAACGGCTGGAAAAGGCCTCGTCTCTGTTCAATCATGACATGGTTTCCATTTCCTTCCAACTGCTGTGGAGTTTCGGGTTTTATCTCGAGCCCGTCCCTCCATTGTGAACTGATTTTTACATGGGGTGAGAGATAGTGATCTAGTTTCATTCCTGTCCCCGTGGATATCCAGTTACCTGCCGCATTTGTTGAAGAGGAAAGTGATTGTGGCCTTGTTTATAGGTTCCCACTGCTGCCCATTGATCGGCCTGTCTGCTCTTAGGTCACCGTGCTGGTTTTGTTATCAGAGTTCTGTAGAATAACTTGGAATCGGGTACGGTTGTGCGATGCCTTTGTTCTTTTGGCTCAGGATTGCTCTGGCTACTGCTTTGGGGTGTTTGTTTTTCCTTATGAATTTTAGGAAGGCTTCTTCTATTTCTGTAAAGAATGGCTCTGAAATTTTGATGGGATTGCATGGAGTCTATAAATTGCTTTTGATAATATAGTCATTGTCACAATATTCTGTCAATCCATGAGTATGGGGGTGTCTTATCTTCTGGGGTGTCTCTGTGTAGCCCTGGCTGTCCTGGAACTCACTCTCTAGACCAGGCTGGCCTCAAAATCACAGAGATCCACCTGCCTCTGCCTCCCAAGTGCTGGGATTAAAGAAAGGCATGTGCCACCACTGCCCAACCCTCTCTGGCTTTTTTAATGGACGCCCTCACAACTGTAGAATTCTTTTGGAACTGTTTTCATTGTGCACCATGGTTCTGGTATGCTGTGTCTCTGTTTCCTTTGACTTGGGGATTTTTGACTTTCTCTCACGCTTTCTTGGGCACATTCGCCATCCAGCGGTGTATTGTTCATCCTTCATGACTTTAGTTCTTTAGTTCATCTTCCTGTTGATTTCCAAATTGGTCCATAGGGTATAAGAAATTGTTTCAGTTTTCTCTTATTTGTGAGTGTGTGCTTGCATGTGTGTCTGTGTACCACACGTGTTCCCCGGCAGTCAAGGAGATCAGAAGAGAGCATCGAATTGCCTAGAACTGGTGTCATGGATTCCCACCACCCATCATGTCAGTGCTGGGACCTGAACTCAGGTCCTCTGTAATAGCAACAAGTGCTCTTAGCCATCTCTCTGGCCTCATGTTGATTTTAAATGAAGACCATGTTTCGGCAGTCAACAAAGGACTCTCTATAAAGGATTAAGTACATGGCTGTCTCTCTTGAGGGTAATATCCTGTAAGGCAGTGGTTCTCAACCGATGAGTCTCAACCCTTTTGGGGTTGAATGATCCTTTCTGAAGGGTCGCCTAAGACCATTGGAAAAATACAGATATTTGCATTGCAATTCATCACAGTAGCAAAATTTCAGTTGTTATGAGGTAACAATGAAAATAATGTTGTGGTTGGCATCACCACAACATGAGGAACTGTGTTAAAGGGTCACAGTGTTAGGAGAGTTGAGAACCTCTTCTGTAAGGGAAAGTGTTTAGCTTCTGACCTGGACTCAGACCTTGTCAGTGCTCTGCCACCTGCCAATCAAGTCCTCGTTTACTGACTAGAGAGAGACTTTCCAGTTAGCACCTTAGTCTCTTCCTAGGACTATAACCCAACCATGAGCGCTCAAGTTAGTTGGCTCACTTCTCCCCAAGACCAGCTCTCCGGTCTATTTGCCATTGGCTTAATTGTCTAGTATGTAAATCAAACTATTTACCTGAGTAAATCTTGCTAATTGACCATCCTCTGAATTCTTAGTATACAAAGTTGTTTGCTTTCAAAGACAAATATTAAAACAACAGTACAAAATCCTCTAATACAGAGCAGGATAGTGGGAGAAGGGCAGATACCTTTAATCCCAGCACTCAGGAGGCAGAGGTGGGTGGATCTCTGAGTTTGAGTCCAGCCTGGTTTACAGGAGTGAGTTCCAGGGTAGCCAGGGCTACAAAGAGAAGCCCTGTCTTGAAAGAGGGAAAGACCCCAAAACAAAAACAGCTTTAAAAAAAAATCAAATATCCAATAAAGAGGTAGATATTTTCTTCATTTCTAATATTTCAGAGTTCAGTTGTTTAGATGATTACACATAAAACTTTGTATTTTGTTCTTACTTTCACATATAAAGAGCATTTAGAAATCGCTAAGTATGCACAAAACACTTAAGTAGAAAGATAGAAAAAGAGCCTGAAGGCTAGAGAGACAGCTCAGTGGTCAAGAGTACTTTCTACCTTCTCCTGATTTCCACAGGCTCTCTATGCAGGTGTTGCACATACAGACGAGCAGGTGCACGTGTGTGTGCATATACACACACACTTTTAAACGAATTTTAAAAAATAAGAGCCTGCAATCAATCTGCAAGGAAAAAATACAAATAACTAACAAATGAAAGACATTCAGCTTCTTATTAATCACTGAAAAGTATAAATTACAACAGAAGACGTGAGTATGATGGCAAGCCCTCAAACACAGTTCCTGGGATTGCAAAATGCCAGGATGGATATGGCTGTCTGCACTCGGGATCCCAGTGTAGACACAACACCAGTTACTGACTGGGAGACCTTGGAGTGGTCCCAGCTTCCCTGCTGTCATGCTGCTCGCTCCCAAAAGGAGTCAACTTTTCCAGTCCAACTTAAGTTGGTTGCCATGGAAACCAAGGTCGTCTTTCTCCCTTCTTCCCATACACCAACCACAGGAGTAGGTTTTAGCACAAACATTAGGAACTGGTCCATTTGCTTTCTAGGGCTCCCGAGCCCAGGGGTCCCTTTAGACGTCTTCCCCCACGCCTATGAGAAAGACTACACAGCCTGTGTTTCTGGGAAAGTCAGAAGTTTAGAGTTAGAATCTAGGCCGCCACACGGAAAGCAAGCTGAACTTCAGATAACTGACTCCATAGAAAGTTCCCTCCAAACCCCACAGCTGTACACCTGTTCTTCCTTTCTTGTCCTCAAGCCATAGTTTTCATCTCTGTTTTTTTCCTTTGTTTTCTAATCAAGCGCAAGCAGAAATGTGCTAATCAACAGCTTTGCTTAGGAACTGCTGTGAGCAGACATCAGCTGGGACCCAGCTTCTGGTGGCTTCCTGTGTGTTTGGCTATGTTCCCCAGGGTCAGAGCATTATAGCAGTTCCCACAGATCTTGGCTTTCTTTGGCACTCAGCCTGGCACACCTGACCTCTACCTGCATGCTTCCAAGGAGTGGAATCCCATCTTTGGTTCCCTCCTTCCCACAGATGCGGAAAAGTTAAGGCTGGGACCACATCAAAGAGCCCCGGTGAGAATGGGAAATGCTTTTGCCGAAACATTCAGCGTGAGTTCTAGAAGCTCTGCTAAGCTAAGCAGATTGACCCACAGTCCAGCCTCCTGAGAGAGGCACAGGGTGGGGTCGGGACAGCCCCAGTGGTCACTACAGCCCTCCTGGTGTGTGTGCGCGCCCATGGCAGCACACCTGACAGTTCCACTCTGAATTCCAACTAACCACTTGCCAGCCTGGTCACAGACCCTCTGTTGGTTTCAGCTTCTGCATCCATATGGAAAAATAATTATGTTTTGGGGGGCCTGCACAGGGCTTTTGAATGCAGGCAGGCCTTATACGAACGCCTCTGTGAGGAGTTTGAAAAGCTTCCAGACAATAATTTATCTTATGGATGATAATTGATCATCCATAAGTATTTCTGTCTTTAAAATTTTTAAATTGGGCCTGGAGAGATAGCTGAGTGTTAAGAGCTCATTCTGTCCCCAGTGCCTATGTTGGGCAGCTCACAACTGTCTCTTAAATCCAAGGGCGTCTGATGCCTCTGGCCTCTGCAGGCCGGTGCACATACTTCTTCCCCCAACAACCCATCATATATGATTAAAAATCATAAAAACAAATCTTAGCCAGGCGTACTGACATAAACCTTTAATTCTAGCACTTGGGAGGCTGAGGTAGATCTGTCTAAGTTCAAGACCAGCCTGCTCTATATCATGAATTTTAAGGCCAAACAGGACTATGTAGAGATACCCTGTCTCAAAACCAAAACAAAACAGAAATAAAACAAAACCCTAAATAGTAAATAAATAACTGAATACAAGAATAAAGAACTGTTCTAAGTTGGAGAAATGGAGAACAAGCAGCCCAGCTAGTGAAGGCGATTGCCACACGAGCCTGGCATCCTGAGATTCATCCCTGGCACCAGCACAGAAGTGAAGAAAAGAACAGATTCCACGGAGTTCTTCTCTGGCCTCCACAGGCACACATCGTCTGCACATGTGCACACATACAGTTTTAGAAAAACTTTTCAAAGTTGGGTAGGGGGGTAACATAGACACTTTCATTCATACGTGTGAAGGACAACAGGGCAGGTGTCTTCCACAGTCACTTTCCACCTTTTTTTTTTTTTTTTTTGAGGCAGGGTCTCACTAAACCTGAATTTACCAATTTGGCTAGGCTGGCTACCCAGCAAGCCCCAGAGATCTACCTGTCTATGGCTCCCAGGGCTGGGTTATAGATGCACACTGCTGTACCTGGTGTTTTATGTGGGTTCAGGGATCTGACTTAGGTAGGTGCTCCTGCTTGTGCTGTAAGCACTTAACTTACTGAGCTGTCTCCCCAGTCCACAAGACACTACTTGATCTTAAGCTTACTGGGCATCAACGACACCACTTTCCTTTTTTTTTTTTTTTTAATTTATTTATTAAGGATTTCTGCCTCCTCCCCGCCACCGCCTCCCATTTCCCTCCCCCTCCCCCGATCAAGTCCCTCTCCCTCATCAGCTTGAAGAGCAATCAGGGATCCCTGACCTGTGAGAAGTCCAAGGACTGCCCACCTCCATCCAGGTTTAGTAAGTTGAGCATCCAAACTGCCTAGGCTCCCCCAAAGCCAGTATGTGCAGTAGGATCAAAAACCCATTGCCATTGTTCTTGAGTTCTCCGTAGTCCTCATTGTCTGCTATGTAAGTCCGGTTTTATCCCAGGCTTTTTCAGACCCAGGCTAGCTGGTCTTGAACGACACCACTTTTCTACCTGACTCGGCGTTTAAATCGTCTTAGAGAGGTGCTCTGCTCACCAAATGGAAGGCTAAGGAAAGCCTAGGAAGGTGAGACTCTTGCAGGCTTGACTCATGATAGCTCAAGACTTATGACATTTACTCCGCTAACGTTACATTGGACTTCTGATTCACCTCCCCAGAACTGCCCAGTGTGCTGCCCCCCAGGCCTCACCTACAGCCTACTTCCTTTCTCTGAGGCCTGAGGTAGAGACTGGCTTTGGCATGGTTGCCATCGTTTTCCTCGTTGGTCTCATGAGCTGTGGTAGCTCCAGCAGGTCAGATCCAAGCCAGCAAGACTGTGGCTCTGGCTTTACTTACCTTTTGGATAGATGTCGCATTTGCCCCGCCCCCAACATGCAGCCCCCTGGTGAAGCAGGTGACCCAACCCAGAAGGGTTATGAGACTGATCAAGACCAGTCTTTCCCTGGCCAAGCCGCCTCCTGTGTACTTTATTCTGTTGTTCAGTTTTGTTTTTGTTTTTGTTTTGTTTTGTTTTGTTTTGTTTTTTGATTTTTGAGACAGGGTTTCTCTGTAGTTTTTGGTGCCTGTCCTGGAACTAGCTCTTGTAGACCAGGCTGGCCTTGAACTCACAGAGATCCTCCTGCCTCTGCCTCCCGAGTGCTGGGATTAAAGGCGTGCGCCACCACCGCCCAGCCTCTGTTGTTCAGTTTTGACCATACCACCTTCCACTGGCTCCCCCTTCCTATCCTCCCTACCGTTGATTGTTTTGGGGGTGCACCATCCACGACAGCTGTAGTCCACAAGCTTCTCTTTAGACCCGTATCTTCCGGAGAACCTGGGCTAAAACACCATCAGGTGGCAGACTGGGTACAAGCTTCCCTGATCTCTGTGAGATAGTCCAGAGGGGCAGAACCCAAAGCCACCGTGGGTAGTACTAAGCCAGTGTGATTGCACCATGGTCTTGGGAAGTTGTGGGTGGAATCTGGTCTCATCTCCCCGCTTCCAGCTCAGCGCTGAGAACGTGGCTAATAAGTAGCTGTTGAGTGATTGGATGACGGGTGTGCGTGCATGTGTGAGCCTTATTTAAATCAAAGCTTGTGTGGTTTTAATCAACTCTGTTTTCAGCATGCATGCCCAGCAGGATGTTCAATAATCAGTTAAAGGGGAAAGAATGAGTCTCCTGGGGCTGCTCTTTTCCTTTCGTCTTCTTAAGAAGTTCCATGGTTCCTTGATTTCCTCTTCACGGCTCAATCGTATTTGTCTTGTTTTCCTAACTGCTCTTGTTTCGTTGCTTGTTTTATTGACCTATGTTTTATTGACATCTGTTTGGGGCTGATCTTTATTTCCAAAATGAGAGTTGGAATTTTGCAATCTGTGGCCGACGGCTCAATTTATCTTATCCTCTCTACTCAGAGGGAGACAGACTGCATGTGCCTGTCCTCTGTGCTGGCTTTAAACTCTTTAACTCAACTCCTTTCTGCAGAGAGCTACTATGGAGTGTCTCTCCCCCTTCCTTGGAAACAAAACTGAAGAACTTGGTACCGTTTCTAAACAGTCCCCAGACACATGGTTGCCACGGTTCATTTTTAACACTATTTGCATTAACATTGCTGCTGCCAACCACTTCTACCCACTTCTACTTTTCCAGGGATCGATAAGGAAATATTCCCCTCAAACCCTCCTAGTTCAGGAACAAAGGAAATACCTTGCTCAGAAGGTGAGGCACCTACCCCACCCCTGCTGGGCTCCTTCAAGGGGCACAGTGCATTTAACCAGTTCTTTTTCTCCTGGTGACAAAAGTGAAAAGAGGAGGCTTGTCTGTCTCCTCTTTCATTTGCAAATGACATGCTCAGGATGATGATGTGAAAATGGAAATAGACCCTCCTGGACCTGAAGAGATGATTGGTCGGGAGCTCTTGCTGCTCTTCCAGAGGACTCTACTTGACAGCTCCATGGGATGCTCACAACCACCTATAATTCCTGCTCCAGGAGCTAGCCTGTCCCTTTCTGGCTTCTGAGGGTATCCATATTCACACGCAGATGTATACACACACACACACACAAATAAATAAATAAATAAATAAATAAATAAATAAATAAATAAATAAAATCTTTAAAGAGAGAAAGAAAAGTGGATTTTCAGAAAAGGAAAGCTCCCCAGAGCCATTATCTTGAATTTGTTCTGCTGGCATTGGCAGTGAAGGCTCCCTTAGATCTGCCCACTGCCTGACTGGTGAGTGCTACAACCACCAAACCCTCCCCAGAATCCATGGGTGCTTTCACTGTTTAGACAGAAGTAATAAAATTTATTTTGAGAAACATGGCATGTTCAAAAATATATTTCTATTTCCATCCAGTCTTCCCCCCACCCCGTGAACATTGTACACCCTTCTAACCACATTACACATGTGACTTGACATTTCTTTTTTGTTACTCGCGTATCCAGTGATTTTAATGTCATGGCATAGCCTTTTTCAAAAATAATCTTGGCTGGAAAGATTGTTAGTGGTTAGGAGAACCGAGTGCTCTTTCAGGGGACTTGGTTTCAGTTCCCAGCACCCACGTGGCAGCTCCCAACCACTAGCAACTTAGATCCAGGGGCTCTGAAGCCGCCCTCTGACCACCGCAGCCACCAGGCATGCACGTGGCAAACTTACATACATTCAGGGAAACACATATGGATAGAAATATAAACGAATAAATAAACCTTTAAAAACTAATCCCAAATGTCTCCTACAGTTTGGGCAACTATTTCTATTTTTAAATTCTTATTTTTGCCGGTGGTGGTGGCGGCACACACCTTTACTCCCAGCACTCAGGAGGCAAATGTATCTCTGTGAGTTCGAGGCCAGCCTCATCTATAAAAGCTAGTTCCAGCACAGGCTTCAGAGCTACAGAGAAACCCTGTCTTGAAAAACCAAAAGAAAAAAGAAAAAAATCCTACCTTTATGATTTGTTTTTATAATTTGTTTATATTTTTATTATAAGTTAACTGAGGTTTCTCCCACGAAATTGCTAACAAATTACCTGAAAGCAAAGAATTAAAGTGTTATTTAGATTTCCTTCCGTTTCTATCCTTAGAAGACCAAGAGTCTGGAGGCCTCTCTGCTACAGAAAAGAATTTTCTTTTTAAGTATTTGTTGAAGGGCAAGCTGGTATCTGAAGGCAGCCCGGAGGGGCAAAGCTGGCTTTTCCTTATGGGCTTCTGCTAACATATGATGCCCCTGTGGATAGAGAGTTCCCCGCTGACTTTCCAACACTGGAACCTTGGAGGAACCAAAGGAAAGAAAGAGGCACAGAAAACAAGGTGCTAAGATCCAGACATTAGGTGACTGTGGGTGTACTCACAGCTTCAGGGCTTGCCTAGGGTCCCATCCTCAGAACCTCAAGGGGCTGGGGTGTCTGATAATAGTAGTAACTTAACAGAGCTAAATGGACTAATTATTTAAAGGGCAAACACTGTCAGGCTTGACTTTCAAAATGTATTTGCTTTTGTGCAAGGAGTGTTTTACTTATGCACAGTGTACCAGTCTGCTTTGGGAAATGGACCTCTTCAGAGATACCTAATTGAGTTATTGTAGAGTGGAGAACAGAGAGATGGGACTCTGGGGGATAAGTAGAGGAAGAGGAGAGACATGTCTTTATGATATTCATTCCTCTAGTCTCTAGAAAGCAACATCCTCGAGGTCACAGGCAAACTTCCTCTTGCTTATCAAACACTAGCTCCAAAGACCAGCATCCTCCCTCTGGCTTCCATAGGCCCCAAGGACCAGCATCCTCCCTCTGTCTTCCATAGGCCCAGGGGCCAGCATCTTCCCTCTGTCTTCCATAGGCTCCAGGGACCAGCATCCTCCCTCTGGCCTCCATAAGCTCCCTGGGCCAGCATCTTCCCTCTGGCTTCCATAGGCCCCAGGGACCAGCATCCTCCCTCTGGCTCCCTTTGGCTTCCATAGGCCCCAGGAACAAGCATCCTCTCTCTGGCTTCCATAAGCCCAGGGACCAGCATCCTCCCTCTGGCTTCCATAGACTCAATGAAACAGCATCCTCCCTCTGGCTTCCATAGGCCCAGGGACCAGCATCCTCCCTCTGGCTTCCATAGACTCAATGAACAGCATCCTCCCTCTGGCTTCCATAGGCTCCAGGAACCAGCATTCTCCCTCTGGCTTCCATAGGCCCCATGGAACAGCATCCTCCCTCTGGCTTCTATGGGCTCTGCTCATATAATAGTCTCTTTATAATAACCTTGGATTCTCCTAGGTTAATTGTTCTGTCTACTTCCTGCTAGAATTGTTATAACCATACATAAGAAAAGTATCCAACGACAAGAAAGTCAAAAATACGAAAAATAAAGTGAATGGGAAATATATATATGTAAGGCAAATAACCAAGTACAGCTATATTAACAACAGACCAACCAATGTGACTCTGTGTATCATCATTATGTCATTAGTAGCAAAGGACTTAGTTCATTTAGGAAATTCAAATTCTAGTCTCTTACATAACTCATAACATAGCTTTAATTAATATATTATATATATATCAAAATTTATCAAGACTATAAGAAGGAAGAACAAACTCACATAAAAGGGTGGAGATTGTTGAGTGACTCAGATACAGTTGAAAGGTAAAATAGCAGCAATCCATGAAGATGGTGGGAGACTTGAACACCTGTTCCGTCTGTACTTGAGAAGCCAGTGTGATCTTGGGTTGTTACGTACAGTTTCAAATTTGTCCTATTAATGAAATCAGTTCTATAGTTTGGAAGGAAACACAAGGCCAGGTGGAGTCTTTGGCAAATTCTACTAAACAAGTAAATGAAAAATAGTGTCAGTGTTCCATAAACTCTTCCAGACAGCAGCAAAGAGAGGAACTGGATCCAACTAGTTTGATAAAGCCAGTACAATCGTGGTAGCAAATACCAACAACCCATTCTGAAAGTGCAGACTTCTAAGCCAGTTCTCTCAAAAACCAAATACAAAAAATACTATAAATCAGTTTCAACAAATTAAATCCAATTACATTCTTAGAGTGATATACACAGGTCTGCTTTTCTTGCCATATTTTGGATTAATCAAATATTTTTAAAATTGTTTTATTTCCTGCACTGGCTTCTTAGCCACGCTCTGAGCAGTTGCCGTAGGATTAAAATGCACCAAATATTTTATAGTTCAGTTAGAACTGACAGAAAACGCCTCCCTCACCCCCTTCCTTCATCTGTGCTCGTGTGTGTGTGTGTGTGTGTGTTTGTGTGCACGTGCTCTGGTGTGTGTATATGTGTGCACATGCTCTGGTGTGTGTGTGTGTGTGTGTGTGTGTGTGTGTGTGTGTGTGTGTGTTGCGGAACTGGAGGAGGGCATCTTGTACCTCTGTGTGTCTTACCAGTTTCCTCTTCCAGTGATGCAGGAAAGGTAGGATTGTTTGGGTTTTTTGGTTTTTGTTTTCCCCTTTAAGATGCCTTAAGGAAATAAAGAGGAGGCATTGGGGAGATGGCTCAGTCAGTAAAGTGCTAGCCAAGCAAGCATGGGACCTTAACCTTAGTTCAGATCCCCCAACATTCATGTTTAAAACAAAAACAAAACAAAAAATCTAGATATAGTGGCACATGCCAGTAATCCTAGCATGGGTGAAGCAGAGCTAGGAGGACCTCATGGGGCTCACTGGCCAGCTACTCTACTCTTGCCAAGTTGGTAAGTTCTAGATTCAGTGAGGCCTTGTCTAAAAATCAAGAACAACAGGGCACCAGACAGAGACTACTGGTCTACCAACACAGAGTAAGAGAGAGAGAGAAATTGAGAGGGAAACACCACCCCCATTCTTCAATAAATACCACACATCTACCATTTCCATTGCTGCTTTTTCTTATTTTCTTTAGATCCAAATTCTTGCCTGGTGTCCTTTTCCCTCTACTTAAAGAATTCCCTTTACCCTTTGAAAGACAGATCCCCTATGTAGCTGGTAACTGGCCTGGAACTCACGTTCCTCCCGCCTCAGCCTCCTAAGAGCCAGACTCACAGGTGTGTTCCTTCACCATCACTTGGCATGCTGGTTTGCTGGTGGTAAATTCACTCAGCTTTGCTTGATTTATTTGTAAATGCCTTTGTTTCGACCCATTTTGGATGAGATGTAGACTCTGACTTCTTGGCAGAATGTTTTGTTTAATCTCGGCACTTTAGAGATACTACATCATCATCTGACCACTATTGTTTTCAATGTTTGCATTTGCCGTGCGAATGTTATTTACGTCTGAGCCAGCTAGTATGCTCACACACTTCCCTGCCCACGTTATACAGGCTGGCAAGTCTGCTGTATACAAGATGAATAAACAGACAAAAGGCACATTTCCATATCCCCGGAACACAGGAGAGTTCCCCATCAGCTTTATACTGCCTTGCTAGTAAATATGAGAGGACTCCCAGGAACCCACCAGGCCTTTGAGGGAGTGATCCAGTACTAAATCAGAAACAAACTCTAGCAGAGAATAAACTTGGCAAGGTAAAAGGGCAGTCAGGCAGCAAAGGGAAACTTTAGGAAACTACAAGCATTTCAGCAGTAAAACAGGAGCCAGCCGCTCGCTGCAGTTTTTATATGAGCACCGGAAGATAAATGCCTTTAAAATGTAAATATGATATGAAAATAAAAGCTAATCCAAGCTGGAATCCAGTTGAGTGTGGTGGCTTACCCCTGTGGTCCCAGCTGCTCAGTAGGCTGAGGCAGGAGGAACATTTCTGCCCATGAGTTTAAGGCTAACCAGAGCAACACAATACAGCAACAACCAACAAAGAAAGGTAGCTAAACTAGACAGTAAACTGGAGGGATTAGCCCCAGAACATGAGATGAGGCTGAATATCAGCTGAAGGACTTGTGTTAGAAGACAGGAAGGGAAGTGGGAGCTGAGCATGTGCAGGGTGGTGTGAGGGAACGCCTTCTCACACCTGAGGTGGGATGGCACCACGCAGTGTTTGAAACCAAGGAACGGGGCAGCGCAGGGGGACATTTGGAGTCTGGTGTCAATGCCAGGGAAGGCCGACCAGAGTATTAAAGGAAGCTCTATGTGGTGGATCAATGGGATCCCAAGGAGAAGGGAACAAAGAAGGACCTGTTCTAGTTATAAACCTCAGAGCATTATCTGGAATTTCAAACTATTAAGTTACTTTTTTTTCCAGATGGCATTCCCACAGGATGTGATAACATATGCTTGCCATCCCTAACTAGGAGGAGTTGGGGGAGGGGGGGCATAAAGGCTAAGGCTACACAGGACACCATCTCAACCCCTACACCTCAGGAAATCAAAGGATCTTAGGGTTAACACTCAGACAGAGCACTTACCTACTGACATGTGTGATGCTCTGGGCTCCATGGCATCTTCACAATATCAATGACTGCATTAGCTAATTAAAAGATGGCACTCCAAGCCGGGCGGTGGTGGCGCACGCCTTTAATCCCAACACTTGGGAGGCAGAGGCAAGAAGGTCTCTGAGAGTTCAAGGCTAACCTGGTCTCCAGAGTAAGTGCAGGACAGGCTCCAAAGCTACAGAGAAACCCTGTCTCGAAAACAAACAAACAAACTCCAGTGTCAGACTTCACAGGGATGCTAAGAAAAGCACTGAGTGTACTGACACACTCGGGTACAGCTTGTTACCCAGCACATATTGTGGTCTCCAAAGCTGCAATTTTGTTTTCCTTGGTGTATTCATTTCTTTTCTATTGCTGATAAAATACACTGACAACAGCCACTTAAGGGAGAATGGGTAGAGATGCCATCCACCATGCTGGGGGCAATGTGGCAACTGGCAAAGGAAGCTGGCTGATCACACAACATCTGCACACAGAAAGCAAAGCAAAATCAACCGGTGGGGCCAGGCTGTAAATCTTCAGAGCCACCCCCAGTGACAGACTTCCTCCAGCAAGGTTCATGACTGGCCCAAACCATGCCATCTGTTGGAGGCCAGGTGTTCAAATGCATGAGCCTATGGGGGACATTTTTCATTCAAGCCACGTTGCTTTCAGTTATTCATAATCAGCGATGCTCTGGGATCGTCTAATGAAAAATTCCATAAGTTTGCTATTCATACATTTTCAAGTGTATGGTCTTCTGAGCAGGGCGATGAACTCCTGTTCTGCTCCATCCAGGTGAAGGTGTGAGTCTTCCTTTTACCCAGTGTATTCACCTGAGTACATTCCCCTCTTGTTAGTCACTGGCTTAGGTGATCAGAATAACTGTCTCAGGGAATGAATACGGTGTTTGTGTTTCTGTGAACTGTTATCAAGGTAATAAAAGCCCTAAAGCATAAACAGAGTGTGGCTGGCGATTCAGATGTACCAAAGAGAAGCTACCAGGTGCTTCCTTTAAGCATCAAGGTGAAAGTTCTTCACCTAAGTCAGAAAAAGGTGAGCTGGAAAGATGGCTCAGTGGTTAAGAGCACTGGCTGCTCTTCCAGTAGGTCCTGAGTTCAATTCCCAGCAACCACATGGTGGCTCACAACCATCTTTAGTAAGATCTGGTGCCTTCTTCTGGCCTTCAGGCAGAGCCCTGTATACTTAATAAATAAATAGATCTTTAAAAGAAAAAGAACAAAAGGTCTACCAAGGTTGCTGTGCTCTACTGTAGGATGTCTTTTCCAGCTGTAAAACTGTGGGAAGGGAAGGCTTTTTCTGGTTTTGCTGTTGTCCCTTGTAGAAGTTACAGCCACCATGCAAGCCAGGTACTTAGTTCAGCTGGCGACAGCATTTCACGTGAGTGGGAACACACAGGAAGAGCAGTGTCTCTGCAGAACAGGGCTATCTGCAGTTCCCAGCATCCACTGGGGTTCCCAGCATCCACTGGGGTTCTCGGACCATATTCCCACTGATGCCTCCTTCACCCAAACAACTGGAGTCTATCTAGAATTCTTGGATCCTTCTGGCATTTAAAACACCAT
>NC_022023.1:26987619-26992290 GCF_000317375.1 Microtus ochrogaster | reverse complement strand
GTGTGTGTGTGTGTGTGTATGTGTGTGTGTCTGTGTGTCTGTGTGTCTGTGTCTGTGTGTCTGTGTGTGTGTCTGTGTGTCTGTGTGTGTGTCTGTGTGTCTGTGTGTGTGTGTGTGGTGTGTAGGCATATGTGCTCTCTTCCTAGTCACTTCCTTGATGCCCTTCATCTTCCTTCCTCTACTTTTCATAATGAGGCCTTAAAATCCATTTCACATTATGTGTTAGGTTGATTGAGTAAACACTGCTGCGGACGGCAACTGGGCGGATATAATACATACACAGTGTTTTGAATAGCAGACTTTTTGAGCTATAATTCACACATCATAAAACTGACCTTTGTAAGGTGTTCTTGTATACTCTTATAAATAGATGTGGGCAGCCTTCTTCATTTCTTTCACCCAAATCTTTGTGCTTAAACTTTGTGACTTGAGTGTAGCTCTTGGGTGACTGATTTCCTGGACCCCCGAGGAAAAAACAAACCATTCATTGAAGCATTGAACTGGAACTTAGGTACTTGAACTTCCAGCCCTTTCTTCCTTTATTGTATTTCAACTAGAGTATTTCTTCCTGCATGGGTTAAGTCTGGGAGTGTAGGAGATTTAATAGAGTCTTAATTGCTAATAACTTCTTGTATAAGCAAGAAAAAGCCAGGAATTCAAACTCTTAGTTGCAATTCAACAGAACCTCTACCCACGATACCCCATGTTGTCTCCAGTTATAAATTCCTCTCTCAGGGATATTTGAGGATTACTTCAAAAATCTGGGCAAAGAAAAGCTTCATTCCTGCTGGCACTTTCCTACTGGCGAGCTCAACCTCAGTCCTCTGTTAATATTGGTTCTTTCTTTGAAAAATAGGAACAATCCTGTTTGCTTGTTGGGAATTTAGCTCACCCCAGGGAAGTGCACTGGGAAGAGAATAGATGGAGATAAAGCTGTTGATTGGCAGCCTCCGGTGGCATTAACCAGGGATTATCCTTAGCCTCTGGCCATTGCAGTCACACAAGTTCCGTTGTTGGCACCTGGAAGCAGCACACTGCCAGTGCCAGGCCCAGTGTGTAAGCAGGTGGGTTTGACTGTCTTTCTCCTATGAACTCAGGAATCTGATGTCAAAATAACCCAAGAAGACAGGCATGGGGCATCTTTTGAGACCCCCTCCTGGAGACAGCTGTGTGGTACTAGCGGTGCCTTTTTCACAGTGGACTTGAACCCGCTTGCTGGTGGTCCTAAGGACTCATACCTTCCTGTTAAATGCTTTGCCCAAAGGAGGGCCAAATCCTACAGCTGCCTCTCAGCAGCGGTTCTAAGGGTGGAATCAGGCTGACATGGATGAGCCCTGGACAGGCCTACTTCTCTTCCTTAAGTCTTTTTTGTTTTCATGTCTTCCCTTCCCAGTCGGAGCATGGCCTCTAGGGAACATAGAGCGAAAACATCACCAAAGTACAAGAAAAGGGGGGATCAATGTGGTCCCTGACCTTGAGACAGGTTGTGGAATTCATACCTTCTAATAGAAAGGCGTTGTACCGTTGGGGACCCATGAGAGTTCCTGCCCTACTGCCCTTCCCTGCAAACTCGTTTTCTGTGCCATGACTTCTCAGCATCCTCCCTGGGTCCTCGGAGGCACTCATAAATATCTTGCCAGTAGAAGGAACAACACTACAGAGCCAGGTGTGAGCAAAAGCACCTCTTGTGCCCCCCTTGGCTCACTGCTGATGTAGCTTCACTGTGCTGTGACACAGCTTGGAAGAGTCATCATCTGTTTGGAGCAAACAGTGCAAGTAAATCAAGTAAATCTCGGCGCTTAACAAGTGCTTACAGTTTTCTCATCCAATCAAATCGGGAAAGTGTTTGTACTTAGCCACTTGAGAAATGCAAGGTTAACCTCTCAGCGTTGTGACGCTCACAGTCTCAGGCTGTGAGAGAGCAGAGAGCAGACTCCCTTTGACACCCACTCTTGCTTCCCAGCGTGTAGCCTACAAGGACTCTTGGGAAGACAAAAAGAGAGCTGAGCATGGTGGGGTGGGGTACCAATGTCATCCCAGCACACAGAAGGCCTGGGGAGGAGCATCCACCGAGACCCCACCTTAAAACAAGATACAAAGTGACAAGCTCATCAGATTGTATTTGTCTACTTGGTGGCAGTTCCTGTGTGGCAGCCGGTATTCTGGGGCATAGAATTGTGACGGCTCTTCTGTCGATGCAGAAGCAACGAAAGAACAGAGATGAAACAGCAGCTTCATCTACCTAGCCAGGCTGCATACTGTCTGTCTCTCTATGTTCCTCCTAGGATCACCAAAGTTACACCATAGGCTTCAGGGTCACAGTACTATATGCTGTTTCACCAGTTCAGAAACAACCGTAGTACCCACCCATGGGGGACCATGTAAGTGGATAACACCCGCTGTCTGCAAGGCAGCACCGTAATGGCCTCCATGGTACACAGCTGGTAGAAAAAACAGGGCACGGGGTAGGGGTGGGGCTACAAGATGTGTTAATAAAGGGGGTGAGACACTCACTGCATGTGATCATATGTGCATGGATGAAGATAAAACGCTTGGGAGGTTCAGAGGCAATGGCTCAGTCAGAAGAGTTCTTGCTGCATCAGTATAAGGTCCTGAGTTTGGATCACTAGTGCCTACCTAAAGGCCAGGTGCTGCAGGTGTATCTGAAACATAGCCGTGGGGATGGTAGCGGTAGGCAGATCCCTGGAACTTGCTAGCTAGTCAGTCTTGCCCAATCAGTGAGTTCCAAGTTCAGTGAGAGACTCTGCCTCAGAAACAATTGGGGAGGAAGGGGAGCAACTGAGCAAAACACCTAGTGTGGCGCTCTGGACTCCACACTCACACATATACATGCATACGCATATGAACATACACAAACATGCATACAATCCAACACTTGGGCTAGGACTATATAGCTCAGTGGTAGAGGGCTTTCTAGAATGTGCAAAACCCTGGTTGTTCAACTCCCAGGACTGCAAACAAACAAACGAAGGATTCCTTGCAGTTCATGAGCACAGCATGAGGCTCCATAGTCACCCTCTGGCAGGGAGACTCTGTCTTGCCTTTGCAACTGGGTTTGAAGCATAGCATCCATTTATGCATCCTATTTGAAAACATAGACCCCCCCCCCACACACACACACACATGTACCTGCTGCTCTCTGCCGTTTTTTCTTTGACATATATCTGCTTTGTTTGTAGGTTTGTTTTTTTTTTTTGAATTATGCTTTTTGGGATTTATATATGTGAACAGGAAATTTGGTGGGTGTTTGTATTTTTAAGAAAAATTGATCCAAGGGCCTGTAATAAAAATGAAGCCTCTCTTCCATTCCTGAGCGTTAGCCTTCCTTCTGCCTCCCCTTCCTGCCCCCCCCCCACAGGGTGGTTCCTGGGATGATTTTCCTCTCTTTCCTCCCCCACACTGGACACTATTGATCCTGAGGACAGAATAACTCCTTTTGTTTGTCTGATTGAAACTGTCTCCTAAAATAAGACTCTAATTTCAGTGAGTTGGCTTTTTGTGGATGTTTTTGGAGACATCCTATAGGCCCGAAATAACTCCTGCCTAAATTACAGTTTAGAGAGTCCTTGGCCTCTGTCCTTCGGTCTTCACAGTCACTCTGTAATCACCGTGCACTGCTCGGTAGTTAAAGAGCCCGGGCGCCTTTGAGGTCTGAAATACAGCTTTACTCTGATTCTGAGGAGTTTGGGTCGGATAAAGTCATTGCCATGGCCGGGCTTTCTGTACCTGGAGCTGTGGGAGGCACTCAATGTGCACCTGTGAAACATGTACAGGGGCAGAGCCACCAAGAGTCTAAAAGAGCTAAACCATTTGGAAGCTCATGCACTGGGAAAAGGTCTGCTTCTCCAAGTGGAAAGAGCATGCCTGTCTACATCCTCTAATGCTGCCCAGGCCAAGCCAGCCTCAGGCAAGGCAGGGTCTGACCTGGGGCAAGGCCTAATTCTGTCTTGCTTGGCTATAGCAAAATACCTGAGGCTGAGTCATTCACAGTGATTAGAGGTTTGCTTGGTTTGTGGTTCTAGAAGCTTGAAAGCCCAAGAGGATGTTGCCAACTTCTGGTGAAACCGTTTTTGCTGCATCATGATGTGGAGGAGGGTATCCAGCGGTGGTGAGTCAGAGCTAGTGTGCCAGCTCTGCGCTCTCTTCCTCCTCGTCCTTGTCCTCCTCCTCGTCCTCCTCGTCCTCCTCCTCGTCCTCGTCCTCCTCCTCCTCCTCCTTCTTCTTCCTCTTCCTCTTTTTCTTAACTTATTTATTTTACATCCCAGCTGCAATTTCCCCTCCCTCTTCTCCTCCCAGTCCCTTCCTACCCCTCTGTTCCCACTTCCCAATCTTTTCCTCCTCTATTTCTGTTTAGGTAAGGACGGGTCTCCTTTGTATCAACAAAGATGGAGTTGCAGTCAGACTAAGCACCTCCTCATGGTGACCCAGTATGAGGAGAGGGTCCTACCAACTCTTTGATAGGATATTATTCTATTCTCTAACTATTCCCTGGGGACTTGCTGTTGAAGCTCTAGCTATATTCGTTTCTGGAGCCCCAATAAAAATCATTCTTGTATTCCTGCATGTTTTCTATTTACCTCAAATTAAACAATTTTCTCCTACCCCAAATCCCAATGAATTGTATCTTTATATAATTTATCCAACTAGTTC
>NC_022023.1:26952665-26987519 GCF_000317375.1 Microtus ochrogaster | reverse complement strand
TCCTCCTCGTCCTCCTCATCCTCCTCCTCCTCCTCCTCCTCCTCCTCCCACATCTCCTCATGTCTTTACAGGCCTGGCCAGCGTTTGCATCATCTGTCCCTAGTTATCTTCCCAAACGCATCTCCAGATGTTATTATGAATTTGGGCACTGTGTTTGCAACACCTGAACAGAAAGTAGACCATTTAGTGACTGTAAACTTAGGCCAGCCCAAATAAAACGCTGGTACAAATGAGCCACACTTGTAGCTGAGCGCCACCCTGTGGCATGGTGCTATCACTTACCCAGACCTTCTCCTCTTCTAGAACCCAGGGGGTCACAGGGGTGTGTGGTACTCTGATGAGCATGAGTCCTCTCTGGTGGATTTAGTGAGCCTGAGAGATGTCCATTGGAGCAAAAGATAAAGTTGTCCTGGCTGAGCTGCCCACATTGCAACCCTACCTCTGCACGTGCCTCTGGAGGCAGATGCTTGCCTTTGTAGCAGGATGGGGAAGGGAAGTGACAGCCAAGCTGCATACACCCCCAAGGATGAGCACAGTGCTACCCCCTCACCTCTGATCCTCCTAAACACAGTTGCTAGGGATGCCGTCGTCAGGAAAGAAACCCTAAGAGTGGCCTAGCCCACAGAAGTCTGTTACTTGTGTGTTTCCATGACATCAGGAGTTCGCCTGATGGTGTGTTGGTGACTCGATGCTAGAGCACTTGCTTCGTGTGTGCAAGGCCCTGGGTTCCACGCGCAGCATCACACGTGGATATGCACACCCACAGAATGTTCCTGGGAGTCTCAGGTTAGGCGTCCTATTCTCTTCACACTTCAGCATGCCTAGCTATGTGGCTGTTGTGTCCACCTGGAGGAGGAAAGTAGAGCACGGCCCCCACTATTCCCATCATAGGCTGGGTGCCCCACTATCCTACTCTGGCCTCCCCATACCTGGTACATGCCCATCCCACAGAGCCTAATCTTGCCACTCATCTTTCTGTTTACAAAGCTTTCCATGCATACCAGCTTCGGTATGCATTTGGACTTGTCCCCGGGACTTCTCTCACTTCCCACCCATAAACCCTTACCTGGGCTGGTTAGGGAGTAACAAGCCTGACACCAGATTCCTTTATGCTTTGGAGTACAGGACCCAAATAGAAGGTCCCTCGAATGCAAGCTAGTGTCCCATCAGAGGCCAACTGGCCAGACTTCTTACCAAGTCTGATACCCAGAGGGACCGATAGCTAGCTATTGCCAGTCTGGGGCCAGAGCATCTTCAAAGGCAGCTGTAGTGAAAAGAGTCAGGGAGCCAAAAGCACCTCTAGGATGGCAGAGTCCAAAACAGCCAAGCTCCCTCCATCAGGTTCAGGAAATGCAGGGCAGCTCAGGGAGAGAAGAACCCTGGCTTTTAGGAAGGAGGTGACTAGGGAAAGCAGTTTGTGGCCCGGGCAGTAGGCTTACCTGGTATATTAATCAGGGATCTCTAGAGGAACAGAACTGATGGGATTAATATACATATATGTACGTGTATATGTGTGTGTGTGTCTGTGTGTATCTATGTGTGTGTATGTATGTATGTATTATGTATGGGATTTATTAGAATGACTTACAGGCTTTGTGTGTGTGTGTGTGTGTGTGTGTGTGTGTGTGTGTGTGTGTGTGTGTGTATTATGTATGGGATTTATTAGAATGACTTACAGGCTGCTAGTCCAACAATGACTATCTACCAACAGAAGGTCCAAGAATCCAACAGTTGCTCAGTCCATAAGACTGGGTGTCTTAGCTGGTCTTCTCTATATGCTTGAATCCCAAAGAAGTAGACTCACCAACGGTGAGAGTCCACAGATTTGGTGACTGTATACACAACTTTCGACAGTGTGGAAAGCTAAGGAAAATGATGGTGGTGATTGGTTGCTCCTAGCATCTCTGAATAAACTGGAAAGGGAGAAGAAAGAGCTCCTGATTAAAGTCGCTACTAGCATCTCAGAATACGGTAAAGGACAACAAAGAACTCAGTGGTAAGACTGACCAGATCCAGATGCGACTAACATTCTAGAGATTTCTGAGTGTGCTCTGGAAGAGAATCTTCTCTCCACAGAGCTCAGGTTGCAGAAAATCAAACCAAAGCCCTCAAAGTTTGGCTGAGTTACTGTGAAATTTCAAGTCCCAGCCTCAGAGGGCGTCGGCAGTTAAAGGAAGGGCGTTAACTGGTAAAGAGTGGGATCCTGTGACTTGGGATGGGGATGTGGGAGGACCCTATTAAAGCTGAGAACTTTCAATCCTGAGATTCTCAAGGGTTTGTCTCACCTGAGGAAGGACTCTGCACCCTCAAAAGAAGAAACACTCACACCCCCCAGCCCCTGAAATATTGCCTTTTCTGCCTTTGACTGAGGAAATCAATCCTTCATTGTCTCCTAACCCAACAGTGACCTTCCCTGAAGGGGATGCCAGACAAGACAATCCTGATGTCCCTCGGTGCCTACCAATAGTTGCCCCTAGACCTACAACCAGACTTAAAGAAAATGAGGCTCCTAAAGTGGAGATAGAAAGTATAGTTCATGAGGAGGTGTGCTACACTACCAAAGATCTTAATGGGTTTGCTAATCCATTCAAGCAGAAGCCTGGGGAATATGTGTGGGAATGGATTTTAAGGGTGTGGGATAAATAGTTGAAGGAACATAAAACTGGATCAGGCCAGGTTTATTGATATGGGCCATCTGAGTGGAGATTCTTGGGTTAATATGGAAGCTCACATGGTTAGAGAAAAAGTTGTCAAAAACTTGTTTGAATGACTGGCTGAAGCATGTATCAAAAGCTGGCCCAATGAAAAGGAATTGGAGATTCCTGATATCCCTTGTCTTGGTGTTGATGAAGGGATCTTAAGGCTCAGGGAAACTGCAATGCTAGCGTGGATATGCTGTGTAAATCCTAATTCCCCACAATGGGAAGACCCAGAAGATGTGCCCTTCGTGATTCCTGTAGACACAAAAATGGCGAGAGGGGCATCCGCACCTTTGAAGAGCTTCGCTGTTGTTCTTTTCCTTGTGCCAGACCTTAGGGTCTGAGATGCTACTGCTCAAGCTGGACAAATTAAATGCAATGGGTTGAATTCAAGTGCCAGCACTGAATTGCCAGAGTCAAGGTGATCGTTGCTGTTGTAATGGGTAGCATAGACAGAGCAATCTTCATAATGGCCTGACCCGTAATGGGCAGCTTTTTATGACGGCATGACTCATATGAACCTTTGATACTGGTTAATCAATCCTGGTGTTTCCAGGCATGAAATAGATAAGAAACCTACAGAATTTTTGTTTGATCTGTATAAGCAGAAAAATTCTCAGACAGATAAAAGAAACACTGCATTGGATCGTGGCAAAAGTAAACCTCAATCTAGGAAACAATTTCCAGATTGGAGCTAGTTTGCAGACCTAGAACACCTTGAATGAAGGGACAGCCAATTTCCTGTAAAGAATGAAATGAATGAAATTTATGCCCTGGCAATACTGAAGAATGCATGGGTAGCCCAAATATAGTGGTTCTGTTGAACTTGTCCATATTGGGTTTCATGGTCTAAGTTGATGAGGACAACTGACCAGTTCTCTTCCTCAAGAGGGTATCAGATATCGTTACAGATGGTTGTGAGCCACCATGTGGTTGCTGGGAATTGAACTCAGGACCTTTGAAAGAGCAGGCAATGCTCTTAACCACTGAACCATCTCCCCAGCCCAGTTTCCTGTGAGGACCGTGATAAAATTCCCAAGAGTTTTACTGTTAACCTTTCCTGAATCCTTCCCCAAAGGGACCTACAGCCTTTTATAAGGGTAACTGTACACTGGGAGAAAGGAAACAATCAGACTTTCCACGGTCTGTTAGATACTGGTTCTGAATTAACAGTAGTTCTGGGAAATCCCAAGAAACAGTGTGGCCCTCCAGTTAAAGTAAGGGATTATGGAGATCAGGTGATTCATGTTATTTTGGCTGAAGTTTGACATACATAGATCTAGTGAGTCCCTAAATTCCACCTGTGGTTATCTCCCCAGTCCAAGATGTATAGTTGGGATAGACATAATTAGAAGTTGGCAGAATTGTCTCATGAGTTCCCCGACCAGTGGGTGGAAAGGCTAAATGAAAACCCTTAGAGTTGCCTCTGCCAGGGAAAGTAGTGGATCAAAAACAGTATCACACTCCTGGAGGAACTGCAGAAATTAGTGCCACCATCAAGGGCTTGAAAGATGCAGGGGTCGTGGTTCCCACCATATCTTCCATTAACTCTCCTATCTGGCCAGTACAAATGAAAAATGGATCCTGGAGAATGGCAGTTGTCTATTGAAAACTCAACCAAGTAGTGACTCCAATTGCAGCTGCTCTACAGATGTGGTGTCCTTACTTGAGTAGATTAACACATTGTATGCAGCTATTGATCTAGCAAATGCCTTTTTCTTGGTACCATAAGGACCACCAGAAGCAATTTGCTTTCAGTTGGCAAGGCCAACTATATACCTTTACTGTTTTGCCTCAAAAATATGTTCACTCTCCAGTCCTGTGTCATGGCTTAGTTCAATGGGATCTTGGTTGTCTCTTCCGAAAATATCAACATTGGTTCACTATATTGATGCCATTATGTTGATTGGACCAAGTGAGCAAGAGGTGGCCACAACTTTGGGCTTCTTGACAATACATATGCACATTGGAAGATGGGAAATAAATCCAACCAAAATTCAAGGAGAAATGTAATTGCTTCTACACAGTGGAAGTAAGGAAGATTATGTCTGAAGTGCAGGAGATCCTTTGCAATGGTTCTTGGCCCATGGGTCATGACCCCTTTGGGAGTCATACATCAGACATTATGATTCATAACAGCAGCAAAATTAGTTATGAAATAGCAATGTAATAATTTTAGGATTGGAGTCACCACAACATGAAAAACTGTACTAAATAAAAGTCATAGCATTAGGAAGCTTGAGAACCATTGCTTTGGGGCATCTCTTGGTGCTACCATGTTCTGTGGTTAAAGTCAATGGGAAACTACAATATCCCAATCAAGGCAGGTTGACAAAGGGCACAGACCCATCAGAAATGAAGGTAGAGATCACTCCTCCAAGAAAAGAGCCAAAGTCTGCTAGGGTGCTTTTTGAGGGTGTAGGAAATACAGAATGGGTAGTAGAGGAAGGTAGTCATAAATTATCTAGGGCCATGTGACTTATCTGTGCTACTGGGATTGTATTTAGGAAGTGATCTCCTGTGCCAATGCAATCAAGTGTACTTCCCACTTTCTCTTCTATGGGGTTCAATGTGGTTGGTTTTATGTTGAGGTCTTTGATCCATTTAGACTTGAGTTTTGTGCATGGCAATAGATATGGATCTATTTTTATTCTTCTACATGTTGATAATCAGTTATGCCAACACCATTGGTTGGATATACTTTCTTGTAGTTGGGGTTTCTGTCCTGCCCGGTTCCCGCAATTGTTAAGTTCCAAAGAAATCACACAGAGGTCTACATTAACTATAAACTGATTGGCCCATTAGCTCAGGCTTCTTATTAACTCTTATAACTTATATTAGCCCATTATTCTTGTAAATGTTAGCCACATGACTTGGTACCTTTTGCAGCAAGGCAGTCACATCTTGCTTCTTCTGTGTCTGGGCTGGGACTGCAGAAGGAGCTTCCCTCTTCCCAGAATTATCCTGTTCTCATTGACCCGCCTCTACTTCCTGTCTGGTTGTCCTGCCTATACTTCCTGCCTGGCTACTGGCCAATCAGCGTTTATTTAAAATATAATTGACAGAATATAAATGATTGTCCCACACCACTTTCTTTTTTCCATTTTATATTTTTAACTTCTTTGTCAAAAAATAGGTGTTCATAGGTATGTGGATTGATATCCAGGTCTTCGATTCCATTCCATTAGTCCTGCTGTGAGAATGTATTCATACAGCTACTTGTATTTTCTTTCCTCAATTCCTTTATCATGTAATATAGCATCAACTAAAAGAATATCAGTGGCTATCGTATTTAAGTTTGAGATACTATAAGACTGTCCCTCCAGGGACTTTGCCACCTAAATTCTTAAATTCCTAATGCATTTGTGGTTGTTGGAGAGATAGTTATATCATATTGTGTATAATTATGGCCTGGTTATTGTTTTCATTTGGAAATTAAGCATGATGTAAAGAAATATGATCGTGTGTCAAGTTGATTAGGCATGCACTTACGGTGGCTATTCTTGGTTGTCAACTTGACTACATCTGGAATTAACTAAAACCTATGTGGCTGAGTATACTTACAAGAGTTTTAACTAAATCATTTGAAGTGGGAAGACCTGTGTTAGCCTTGATCTTTCTGGTGCAATCAGTAAAAACATTGCCTCTTTAAGTTTGTAGAGTTGTTCACACCATGGACGCTCAGTACTCTTCCAAGAGAGGCTTCAGTAACTGGAGAGGCTTCAGTAGCTGTAGGAAAGCCTATTCTAGATACTATTTTAAAGTTCATCCTTAAACTTCTGTTGCTCTAGAACCACTTCTGGTACCAAAATCTGTATTAATGAGGGTTCTCTTAGAGGAACAGAACTTAAAGAATGAATGAATATATATAGAAAGGAGATTTATTAAAATGGCTTACAACAGTGGTTCTCCATCTAATTAGGTTCTCAACCTAATGCTACGACCCTTTAATACAGTTCCTCATGCTGTGGTGACCCCCAACCATAAAATTATTTTCATTGTTACTTCATAACTATAGTTTTGCTACTGTTTTGAATCATAATGTAAATATTTTGGGAGATAGAGGTTTGCCAACAGGGTCACCCCGTACAGGTTGAGAATCACTGGCTTCCAGGCTGTGGTCCAGCTAGTCTAACAATGGCTGTCTACCAGCAGAAATTCCAAGAATCCAGTCGTTGTTCAGTTCACGAGACTGAATGTCTCAGCTAGTCTTCAGTAGACACTGGAATCCCCAAAATGTGAACTCCAGTGCCACTGAAGGAATGGAATTGTCTCTGAGTAAGAGCAAGCTGGCAAGAGAGTGAGCTTCCTTCTTCTGTGTCCTTTATATAAGCTGCCAGCAGAAGCTGTCACCCAGATTAAAGGTGAATCTTCCCGCCTCAGAAGCTCTGGATTAAAGGTGTTTTGTCACCTCAAACGATCCAGTTTAAAAAATAAGTCAGAAGTGGGAACATAAAAGTGGGAACACTTTAAATGATTTAAGACCCCTCACAGGTCTACCCAGCTGCATGGAGTTTAGATGATTCCAGGTGTAGTCAAGTTAACAACATCTGGAACAGCCATCACACGTGGCCAATAAGCAAGTGGGCAGTAAAGTACCAACCAAGAGCCTACTGTGGGAGGAGAAGCCAGGCCACAGCTGATGCTCTCATGAGGGGATGAGTGGAGGCTGCTGCACAGGCTCAGCAGCCCGCAGGCACATCCAGAGCTTTAGGGGATAACTGCGGTGTTGGTGCCTTCCAGGAAAGCTGAAAGAATGGAACCTCATTTTATATGGCACAGCGGAGCACCCGTACCACGCATTCAGTTCCCATCAGTCTCGCTCACGGATGCTGGAGCTCTCTGTTCCAGAACCGGAGCCTCCCAAAGCTGCTGGACCACCTCCCCAGGCAGAGGCTCCTGAGGACGAGGAAGAATACACAGGTAATGGAACTGAGTGAGAAGAGATGGTTGGCCTCCCGACTTTGTTTTCCACCGTAGTTCTCGAAGATGGGGACCCTTTCAGGCAAAAGGTGGGGTTTTGATAGTAAGACATGTCTTGTCTGGAAGTTATAATAATGATGGTAATTTGCACTCACACAGCTCCTTCCACCCAAGGCTCTCCTAATACTTTACAGACCAGTAAGTATGCTTCAGACCAGTAAGTACTCTCTGACCTCCCAGGCTGCGGCACTGAGTTCCTATATGCCCAACCAGAACTGGGGCTTGCCCTGTATTCATTAGCTGGATTCAGGGTTTTCCCCTCTCTTCAAGTGCCCTCATCCCAGGACTCAGCATCCTGACTCTCTCGAGTCCATCCACTTTGAGCAACCAGAAGTGAGAAGAAAACTTGGGGTCCATAAGTTTGTTTCCAAGGGGCTGGTGGTTGAGAAGTGAGCACTCTCCAGGGCTGGTACTCAGGACAGTGTCAAGAAATGAACCAGTACAGACGGATGCTATGCATAAACATTTTCAACAGCTCACATGTAAAGACCCCTGGTACAGATGCTTCTATAGCTATCCCAGTGCACATGATGGCCTCAGTCTCTAGACTGCTGGCTCATTTGCAAGGTAGCTGGGAGCCACAGTAACCCAGAGATATCTTTGGATACCTCCAGCCTCTCAGCAAAGTGTCATTAGAGCCTGAAGTTGTTCATTTTCCTCTAAACCATCCCACAGCGATTTTATGACTCTGGTGTTTCTGGTTGGGCATATTTTCTTAGCTAAGTGTCCTAGCTACCTGACAATGATGGGTGATCTCTCAGAATATGGATAACTAAGTGGAAAATCCCACCAATACAAATCAAGCATAAACACTGGTCGATTTCATTTTAAATTTCTTCTGCCTTTCCTTTAAAACGAAACATTGAATTATGTATGGGCTAATATGCTGTTTTCCCCTGTGATTTATAAACCATGGCTAGATTCAGTAATTATTAATAAAGTACTGATTTTTTTTTTGTCCTCAAAATCTGCCACTGACTCCAGCCATGCACACTGGCATCTCACCCTGACGCTATTCTGCTCTGAGTCACTTGGTCTCTACACAGCATGGCCTGGATGGAGGAAGCGGTTTCCATGGGAATACGATGTGTTTCTGGCTCTTTGGAAAGCTCTCTGAAGTCTAGGGGGTAACCGGAAGGGTGACCCAGTCTCAGAGGCGAGCCAGAGTGACGGGCGGGGTGCCATGGTATGGGTGGCCAAGCAGGAGGAGCGAGGAATAGCCACTTTAGAGTTTAAAGAAAGGGCACGGGAGTCACGGGCTGTTGCTCTTAGAACATGGAAAGCTGGTCATTGACAAACGGTACATTTGTGGTGATGTCCGGACTGGCATTGACTCCACCTGGGCCTTGTGGATTAGCAACTAGTTGCCATATCAAGAAATACGGAGTCCAGTGGAGCAGTGGTCCCAGGGATCAGCGTCAGGGATGAGAGGCAGACAGGAGAGATGAGAGATGGAGGGCCACCACCTCAGCACTGAGGACCAGAGGCGGCAGCAGCAGTAGTCTCCACATGAGATGAGGGAAGTGGAGTATGAGCAATGACATTAGCGAGTGGAGCGGTGGACTAGAAAGCAAAAGAACCAGGGACTAGACGGCCTGCTGGAAGCAAGGGTAGCAGCCTCAGTAGGTAAGAGGAAGCATGGGGAAGTCAGCGTGTAGGGTACTAAGAGTGAACAGCTTGGAGTGAGGGCCAGCCTATAGTGATAGCCATGTGGTAGTAACAGTACAGGTAGACCCCACCATCACCACCAGAACTCATCAGGATACTTGATTAGCATGCAGACCCTAGACGGGCCCCACCTAAGAGACCAGGGGCACTCTGAAGTCTATACCCATAGCAGGTAAATAAGACACTCCAGGTAGGTTGTACCTAGGCAGCTAGTAGACTTGATCCCAGAAAGGATGGAGGCAGGACATGGTGGGGGAGGGGAGGTGCCTTACAAGCATGTGACCCAGCTATTGTTGGATTGAAGTGGGGCCTATCTTGCGGAAAGAAGCAGCCATTGAATAAGAAAATTAATGGCCCTCATGGTGTAGGTCTGTAATCCCAGGAACTTGGGTAGTAGGATTGTCTGAGGTAGGGTGATCCTAAGTTCAAGGCTTACCGGGGCTGCAGAGTGAGTTCAAAGCCAGTCTGATCCACTTGCAGTTTCTATGTCAAAACATAAGTCCAGGCGACATAGCTCAGTGATAGAACAGTTACCTGGTTTATGTGCAGCCCCGGATCCAATCCCTAATCCTGGAAAGAAAGGAGAGAGAGGAGGGAGAATGAAGGGAAGAGGGAGAAAGCAGGACCCCCAAGTTGTTTTCCTGACTCGTTGATTTGTTTGGTTTTGTTTTTTTTTCCCTAACCCCAGATTTGCACCACAAAGGCCTGAAAATTGGCATCTCAAATTAGCCTGTGTTAGTTAGCCTGGTGGGGTTGTGATCTACCTTAGCCAAGCTGTTCAGAACATTCAAACGCTCCTTCTGCTGGGAGCCTCTGCTTGGAGTGACACACAATCGCCCTGACTCAGGAAGCCAGGCCTCAGAGTCAGTTTCAGCTAACTGAGGAGAGATACAAAGCAGGCAGAATGGCAGATTGCGACAACAAAAACAGATGCTCGTGGAGAGAATGAGTTACAGCCGGACCCCAGCATTCCTGGGAGGGCAGCGGTGGTTGGGGGGAGATGCCTAGCCAGGTGGATCTGATTCAGTGTGTTTTGTGGGTGATTTGAAGCTTGATATTTGGCTTTTAAAAGCATCCAGAAAGCCACATGCTGGTTGATTGGTTGGTTGATGAATTTGATAGCTGCTCTTGGATGGACACTGTCATATCCCAGCCTCTCCAGCTGAGGGCTGGCGGCTGCCCACGGCCTTGATGCTATTCCAGAAGTCTGCAGGCCTGGCTGTCATGTGAACCCAAGCTTGCATAGGGCTCCTCTGTAGAGATGGCTAAGAAAACTTTCCACCCTGGGAAGGCCTGAGAGGGAGGGGCAGCTGGAGGTGGCAGGTGAAATCAGCATCCGGTAGACCAATGCTGGGGATGGCCCAGTCGAGGCCCCGCCCAAGGCCATTTAAGTTTAGGGACTTGCTAGAACATTGTTGCCTACAGATGGTGAGGGCATCTGCCCTTTCTCCCCTCTCCCTTTTCCAATACTGTCACAGTTCAGCCACCAGCAAGTATTTACCTACCGCCTGTCCCACACAGATACAGCCTAGGGACTTGCAGTGAACAAGCTAGACCCCATCCTGTCAGACCCCATTCTATCTGTGAGGAAATGGGACTCATGCCCCTGTTCCCCCAACACCCTTAATCTTCCTAAAATGGAAGACTGTTACTGAGCTTGGGGACATAGTTTGTACTCTAAGAAGCCAAGTTTGGCTACCCATCCTTAAGAAGCCAATTAAAACAACCAAATTGATGGTAAAAGGGCAGGAAAAGGAGATCTATTCAATGTAGCCACATCAGGAGAAGAGAAGAAGAAGAAGGAAATCCTCTGACCCCACCCCCAACAAGTCCATGTTCAAGGTCCTGAAGTGAGATTAAAGTTTAGGTGGATGTCTAGGGATGCGCACATCTAAGCAGTCCTGATCGGGTTGTGGTTCTGCACACCACCAACCCATCCTTGTCTGGGCTTCAGCCTCATCCTGTGAGGTGGTCTGACAAGCTGTCCATCTCTTCCCAGTCGACAAGATCCCCCTCTGGCTAATGCTTTTTCCTTCTCCCAGTATGCGATTCCAGGGGGTGTGTTGTTTCAACGGTCTCATGGCCAGACACAGACACAGTGTCTCTTTAGAGTGTATTCCTTTATACCTGGCTGGTTGTGTTGTTACCTACTGCCTTCTGTGTCTTATAGAGAAAGCAAAAGGCAAGCCCTTTAAGGGACTGGTCAACAAGGCCACAGCAGAATGTCACCGTGCCTGGTGGGTGGGAAAGTAGCCAAACAATATTGCGATGGGGTGGGGAGTAGAGGTGTCTCAGCAACTGACTTGGGGTGAGGCCAACAAAGTAATAATAATAATAATAATAATAATAATAATAATAATAATAATAATAATAACAGTCTTAGAAGGCAGAGTGAGGATGTGGCTCAGGCGCTGGATTTTGGAAGTGACAGGCATGTCTCTCTAGGATACAAACTAGGCCAGCCACCACTTGGAAAGACAATCTAGAACGTCCAGGAGAAGACCTCAGCTCTGCAGGGGTTCTGGGGGGAAGAGAGTCAGGTGGAGACCCACAATGAAAACTGGGAGGGATCAACAAAGGTGAACCTTAGGAAAGGAAGCCAGCTCTAAGGCTGGGAGGGCCTGCAGAAAGGGAGGGCAAAGGAAGAGACCTCTATGTTCCTCAGCAAAGCCCACTGTGGGCTGGGAGAATGAGGGCATCTGTCTTCATGTTCCCCATGAGATGAGGGGCTGTATCTGCGTGAATAAATGCAGGCAAATATTAAAGAATATATACAATTTTAATGATTAAATAAAACTTTCAGAACGGAAGTTCCCGCCCAGCACAGGAGGTAGGAAAGAAAGAGGAGAGCGCAGCCTCCATGCGGTCAATATATCAGTCAACAACCGCCCCAGGCAAACCTGCCCTAAAGGGGCTGGCTTAACCCTACTAGGGGCCCAGCACATCAACTCTTCCTTGCTTCTGAATTCACTCCCCATCTTCTACCAACACAAGCTTAGTCTTGTTCCTTCTGAAGTCTCAGAAGCCCCCACCCTGTGCCATGCCTCCTCTGCCCCCTCCCTGCATCTCCAGGGATGCTCCTCTGTATGCACAGTGGAAGCAGACCCACAGGAAAGGCAGGAGTCACCTCAGGCTGGCTTCAGCAGCTGAGAATCTGCAGTCATACCCACTGCAGCTGAGGAGGCAGATATTAAAACCTGTCTCCTCCCTGTGGGTCCCTGGGGAGAACCTAGAAGGTGACAGTTTTCTGGAATTCATAGAGCTCCCTGCGCTTTTGGATGACTTTCCAACAACATGGAGCCCACAGTTACAATTCAAGTCACCCGAGTAGACTTGAGGGAAGACATTGGTGGCTTACTGCTGACAGCTTGCGTGAGGGAAACCAGAGGGCAAAAAAATGCAGCAGGAAGAAACTCAGTCCACAGTCACCATAAGCTTCATCCAGGGCCAGGTTCCCACTATCCCTGTCTCCTTCTATCCTGTGCAAGAGCAGGCTCAGCAAGTGTGGGAATGGAGAGACGCCTTCACCCTTCCCAGGCATGTCAACACCACAGTGTCACAGCTCAGACCCAACGGTGTTGCTTTGTTTTCCACAGTGCCCATAACAAGGTGACTGGTCCCATCATGATGGCTCTAATGCCTCATCTCTAGGTGATGGAGCAGGGTCAGCTGTCTATGTGTTACTCTCATTGGTTAATAAAGAAACTGCCTTGGCCCTTTGAGAGGACAGAAAATTAGGTAGGTGGAGTAGACAGAACAGAATGCTGGGAAGAAGGCAATGAGGCAGATGCTATAGCTCTCCTCTCCAAGATGGACACAGGTTAAGATCCTTCCCAGTAAGCCACCACCTCGTGGTGCTATATCTGGGATCTCAGTTCCCATCTCTTCACTGGCCTTGGTCCCTCACCACCCCCCCATGGCTGTATCACTTGTTCTCATATGCCTTTCCTCCATAGAGGGTCAGGACGGCTAGACTCAGCCCCCTGCTGTGACCGCATCCTATGAGTAGGTCTCTGGTGTAGTAGCCCCTGTAAGAGATCACTCTTGACGGAAGTTCCCTGGACCTGGGGGCTGTGGTAACCTGACAAAGGGACCCATGGGCTGGACTGGATGGAGAAAGCATCTCTCTGGGTGAAAAGAAGTGCTTGTGTCTTTAAGGTGTGTGCCATCCTGAGTGCGGTGACAAAGGCTGTGATGGCCCCAATGCAGACCAGTGCTTGAACTGTGTCCACTTCAGCCTGGGGAACGCCAAGACAAGCAGGTAACAGGTGGCTGCAGCTGCTCTCCGCATGCCCTAGGGCCCTGTGTTGTAGCACTGGGGTGGCCATGCTGAGCTGTCTTGGCCCTCCACAAAGAAATTGCATCAAAGGGTTACAGCTCTGCATTTTTTTTTTAAAGTTTAGTATCTTGGTTCTGATCACACAGGAGATACAAGTCCCTTATGGAAAGGTGAGAAGATGAACAGTTTGCTGGCAGCACTTAGATATCATTCTGCATCCATACTGGATCGTACTGAATACACATGCCTGCTCAAAGAGGATTGTGGACAAGACCCTGTACTATAGGCCTCAGAGGACCAGCAGGGTGACATGGTTCTTGAACAGGCTGCAGCTGGGGCTATGGGTTTCCCTGGTGGCTTCCTAGAAAGTCTGTATAACTTCCTGTTCCTTAAATGAGGCCTCTGACAGACCTAACCTGGGATGACCAGCCTATAGCCAATTGTCCCAGCTTAAACTGTCCCTTCTGTGGGGAGTGTGCAAGCCTCAGACCCTTGTACCATGCCCTAACAGACTTGAAGCTGCCCTTCATATTTATCCAATGCACAAACCTTTCTGAGCCTCCACCATGGGCTGCATAGGTCTCACATAAAAGGCCAAGGTGACAGCAAGACAGTGCTGGACACCTTAAAGATCTGGATGGCAGATGAACCTCAACACTGCTGATGCATGTTCATAAGGCCAGTCGCGGGTGTGCTGCACACAGTGGTGGTGAGATGCAATTTCACTGTATCTGGCGTCCCCACCCAAGACCCAGGAAACACCCTGGCTCGGTACAAGGACAGTCATCTGCAGCTTCATTCACTGACCATCAGACTTGGTTTACGAAGGCATCCATGTAGGATTTGACCCAGTCAGAAATTCTGAGTCAAGCTGGGCAGTGGTGGTGCATGACTTTAATCCTAGCTCTAGGAGGGAGCGGCAGGCAGATCTCTGAGTTCAAGGCCAACTTGGTCTACAGAACAAGTGTCATGATACTCAGGACTACACAGAGAAACCCTGTGCCCCCAAAAGAAATCAACCCCCCCAAAACAAACAACAATGAAGTTCCTAGTCAACACCAAAGTCTTAGTGCCTACAGAAAACCAAGCGGTTTTCACAATGGGAAAGAATTCCTGTTTTGCCTTGTCTTGTTTAGACAAGGTCTCCAAATGTAGCCCAAACTGACTTTAAACTCAGAATCCTACACCTCAGCCAAGTGTTGGGATTATACTTGTGAGCCACCAGACCCAGCTTGTGGAATCGAATTCCTGTTCTTTAGACCTGCCTGTTTGTACCCAGGACACCTCCCCACACCCCACCCAGTGAGCAAACATAGGGGAACATACTTTTGACTTAACCTTACCCCAGGATCCTCTGTCCCTGGCATTTTACCCACCCAGCTATGCAGCCTCAGCCCGTGTAAGAGCCACACAGAATGGGCACGGGATGGTACTAAAACAGAGAGACCCTCACCTGCTCTTGGTCCCACAGGAAGTGTGTGAGCGAGTGCCCCTTGGGCTACTTTGGAGACACAGCAGCAAGACGCTGTCGACGATGCCATAAAGGATGTGAGACCTGCCTGGGCAGGAGCCCAACACAGTGCCTGTCTTGTCGCCGTGGGTTCTATCACTACCAGGAGACAAACACCTGTGTGACCCTCTGCCCTGCTGGCCTTTATGCTGATGAGAGTAAGTGGACTGTCCCCAGACGCAGAATGAGGGAATTGTCCACCTCCCTACCCCGCCTGTGCCCCTGGGGTGTGCTCCCTTCTTCTGGGAGGATTTGCTGGGCCCTTGGCTTCCTGTACTCTCTTGGTCTTGTCTGGGACTTTTCACCAGGCCAGGGGCTGGGAGTGGGCAACCACAGCATTTAGCATCTGCAGCATGCTGCATGCTCTGCCAACGCACTGTTGAAGTAAGCCCTGCACACTTGAATATACTCTATTAAGGATAGGATGCAGAAAAGGTAGCTCGTCCACGGGTCCACAGCTCAGCCTCCCTTGAGACACCAGAAGAGGATGCCCTGCCACCTGTCTTGTCATTTCTCATCCAGGAAAGAGTGCTGTGGATGTCAGCACAAGTTTACGTAATTGGGAGATGGAAGCCCCTAGGAAGTGCTATGAACTCAACTTGAGATTCAGAGGCAATCCTCTAAATGCAGCTGCCCCTGTTGACATGTGGGAGGCAGGACCAGGAGGTCTGGGGAGTGTCTGTGTGACTCTTTACAGTAGTGACCACACCCCTAAGAGGGGAACACTGTCTTCCTTGAGTTGAAAAGGAGTAAGAAGTCCCTAACTAGTAATGACACACTCAGACTTAGAGCAGGAAGCCAGATATCCCGCTAGTCCACCTGCCCGGGCAGATGTGAGGGATGGATGGGCAGGAACTCCAGCGTATGTTTTAGCAACCGGCCTCACACTCTGAAGAGATGGAAGAGAAGGTTTGTGTTAAATGGACAGGTGATGGCTCTCGAATATGCTGAAGACTCAGAGGCTTGGCAGGCAGCAACCCTGACCCTAGTCCTCCTGTTTGTGCCCCTGCGCTGATCTAGCCTGTCACTTGTCGCCGTGCCTGTTAACCCTGAGGAGAAGCAGCCAGGAAGTCGGCTCCCTTTAGAGGGGAAATGGCACATTACCCCTCTTCAGTTCCCAGCTTCGCAGTCTCTTGCCTGGGCTGCCAGCCAGGCTCACTTTGAGCCACACACACAGCTTCCTCACTTTCCAGGGCAGGTCAGCCATCCTTCACCACTGTCCTTCCTGAGCACCAGCTGGATGCTTGTGATGCCACCCCAGGACCCCAAGGAGGCTGCACAGAGGAACCAGCAAGGGCCCTCAGCTCATGGGCCTGGCGTGTAGCAGTAGCACCAGCTGGGGGTTGGTGCGGCAACAACAAAACTGAGCTAGGCCATAAAGCAGGGATGTGCAAGCGGGAGTTGGCATGACCCAGATGCTCCTTCCCGAGAGGATGCATAGAGCCCTGCCTCACTAAAGAGGTACCAAGCTCTCAGTGAAGACTCCAGTGAAGGACTCACCGGGAAAGGGGCTACTGGCCTCCAGCGTGCCCCGAGGTCTATAAAGACCTGCACCTGATTCGAGTGTGCTCAGCCAGCCAGGAACTGACTCTGGTCCATTAGCAGAATGAGAGTGTCTCCTCTAGGAAGGGACCACCTCTGAAGCCTGCTGGCCCTTTGAGGATTTGATTGACATATTCCAGATAAGGAATGTGGAATTAGCCACCCAGATCTGCTGGTCCTTAGAGGATTTGATTGACGCACTCCAGACAAGGGATGGGGAAGAGCTGGGTCCGTGGTTAATTTCCTGACCTGCTCTGGAGAGGGCCCTAGGGAGAACTGTCTTGCCAAGGCTGCCTAGAATGCTGGAGCTCACTCTCTGCTCTGAGCCCCTCCCCCACGCCGTCCTCTGCTCCCCATCTTCCTGCCTCTCTCCAGGTCAGAGAAACTGCCTCAAGTGTCACCCAAGCTGTCACAAGTGTGTGGATGAGCCTGAGAAGTGCACTGTGTGTAAAGAAGGATTCAGGTGAGCCTGCCCTGAGTGGGGGGAAAAAAAAAGTGACAGGGTCCGTTCTGTGTTTGATTCCTCAAGGGTTTACGTCTTTTTCTGAAAGCTAAGATGTCCAAGACCGGGAACCGAGCCCTGGCTGTCAAGTCAAGGGACTGTTGAAGAGAAGTTGGAGGATGGTCAAACTTTCTAGGCTAGGTTTTGAGAACTGGTTAGGTGACAGTTGAACACATCACGTAGGAATAGCACAAGTAATAAATACCTAGAGACAGAAATCGGGGTTAAACCAGAAAAGCAAAGCAATCAAGCCACTGGGGAAGTCCTACCTCTACCAAGGCTGGGTGGCCACAACTAAGCAGGCTAAGCCTCTCTCCTCCCATTTTATATTCCCTCTAGTGTGGAATTAAAGGCGTGTGTGACTCTCTGGGACTGGGATTAAAGGTGTGAGCCACCACCACCTGAATTTGTTTCTGCGTTGATCTTGTGTAGCCTAGGGTAGCCTTGAACTCACAGAGATCCATCTGACTCTGTCTCCCAAATCCTGGAATTAAAGTTATGTGACACCACTGCCTAGCCTCTAATGGCTTAGTTTTACCCTCTGATCTTCGGGCAAGCTTTATTTATTAAAAATTAATGAAATATCCCTACACTTTATCAATCACAACCACGTTCAAGAGTACAAATCTATTACGTTTGTGTCACCATTGATCTCTAGTGGCTTTAGCTTAGCCACTGGTCTTCAAGCAAGATTCATGTATCAAAATACAAAGAATATACCACTAGAACCAGGTACAATAGAGTTTGCTGTTGGGCGGTGGGGGAGATTTCTAGGAAGCTTGGGTCATTTTCCTTTGCAATAGTAAACTCCCTCTGCTCCCGTTCCCCTCCTGGCCCAGGTCACAGATGCAGTGACTGGCCCACCCTCCCTCCTGGCCAGCCAGTTCTCTGTCTTCTCTCTTATCACCCCCTCAGTGTTTTCCATCTTCAGCCAGAGAATGAGCTTGGCTCTCTGAAGATGTCTCATAGATTCTTGATCCTCCCAGTTCCACAGAACTCAACCCTTTAAAATTCAGTATTAAAACAAACAAACAAACCTCTTTTCAGGCTAAGGAATCTTCTTCAAACAATGTATAATCCTTTTGTTAGAATCATTCGGTGCACCTGAGTTACATTTAGTGACATCAGATACATATCACCAATTACTCTCTAAACGTTTAGAAAGCACGTATTAAAATTAAGCTTTGGACAGCCCATATAGAGGGCCTAGCACCATGGTCTTCATGGAAAGGAAGAAAGTGAAGGAGTCAGCATGGTCAGTACCTTGACAGACATAGGAACCTCAGGGGTTTGTGTCCAAATGACAGTGAGCCGAGGTGAAACCTGAGCCCCTGCGTTTCCAGCAGATGCCAAGTGAGGGGATGCTGTGATCCAGCCAAGGAGCAGCAGGTGCATCATCCTGAAGGCCACACCCCACTTACCCAGCTCAGCCTCTCTCCTCCCACTGATGCTGAGACTGGAATTCACAACAACAGTGAAGTTCTCTGATGAAGAACAGTGGAGGAGAACTCAGAGAGCATCTGCTCTTACTGCAAATGTCCCCACCAATGCTGCCCCGTTAACCTGTACAGCAACTTACGAAGTCTTTAGTGCTATTCATAGTTTTCATGCAGAGGAGGTCAATGGCTTTCCCAGGAGGCTCCATGTGGCCGCCTCAGTGACACCGCCCTCATCCTGCCCTTTCTTTTAGATCAGAGTTTGGGTGACAGGCAGGGAAAGGCTTCCAATGTGGCAAATCATACCTACCATTCTTTAAACCTGTTGGCCAGACAGGACAGGTTTAGAAGCAGAAGGATCTACTGGTCCAGGAAGATGTTCCCCAAAGGGAACAAGGTTGAAAGAGAGGAGACATTTTACTAGAGGCCTTGACCGGCAGCTGGGAGAGGCCAGCTTTAATATCTTGGGCCTCTCTAGCACTGGTATCTAATGCTATGGACCCTCAACCTCTAGGCTACTAGCTGAAGGTGTAAAGGACAGAAGACTCCATGAATCCAACTCCCCGGAACCCGTTTCCCAGAGGAAATGTGCCAAGGGGTCCAAGACACCTATTTCTATGTCCTGTGGAGAAGAGCAAAGTCAGGTAGATGCAGGGCAGGAAGCGCCTCTCCGGCAGAAATCCCTGGGCAGATGCGATGGTTGCAAGACCAATAAGCATCCATAGAGGAGCACAAACAAAGCGGGGAAACATCGCCGGCCATAATCCACAGAAAGCTTCCTTTTATTGCCCGATATCCTCTTCAGCTGTGACTTCAAATCACCGCCGTCACATCATGGCTGTGAGAGGACAGCCGCGCTGCGGCCTCCTGGCCATCCATCTCTTTAGGGGGATAAACACTGGAGAGGTTCACGGGGAAGTGTCGGTTATTACAAACATGATTTAACCGGCCTGCCGTGCTGGCCCTGGCACCTAGTGAGACAGGGTGTCAGGTGAGCATCGGGCCATCTGTGGAGAGGAGGAGAGGAGTTTGCAACCCTTTGAACATCACTCCACTGGATGGAGGTGCAAAACCCCGGGGCAGGAGGGACCTACATATGCAGCACAGCACACTTGCCCTCTGGTCATCAGAAGATGGATGGGTGGGCACCCACTGGATACCCTGTAAACCCCAGTGAATATCCCACAAGTTGAGAACTCAGTTCCCAATGCTGGCCCTACTTCTGAGGCTACTCCCAGGCCTCAGATTGCAAACCATTCTTGCTTCCAACTGGCTGTCGGAGTTTCCTCAGCCTCTCCTTGGTATGATTGCTTTGCTACAACCGCTTCTAGAATAGGGAGACACTTCCTTACTTTAGCCATTTATTATACAAGTCTTACAAAGGAAGTGGGTTGAAGTGGTATTACCCATAGCAACACTGGCAGGATCAGGAACTCAAGACCTTCCATTCCTGAGGAATTGGATGCAATACCCAACCATCAGGTGGATGGGTATATTCTTTGTCACCAAAATGGGTCTTGAACTCATGGTAATCCCCCTGCCTCAGCCTTCTCAGTCATGTATTTGTTCTTGTTTACCAACCTGAAAGCTCCAAATCATCTCCTTTGTCATTGCCATGGAGACTCCATTATGGAGGCCTGAGTTAATGTTAACATCATTGGCCATTGGTAACCGATTCGACCTTCAGTCTCTTTCCCCTCCTCTGAGGTAGGGGTGGTGGGGCCGGAAGTTACTGCCTCTCCGATCAATGGTCTCTTCACCTGCAACCAGTGCCCCACCATGGAGCTGCTGTAGAGCCCCAGCTACCAGTTATCTCATTAGCACTCAAAGAGACACTTATCACTATCGATTCTAGAGCGTTCTGGAGCTATGTGCCAGGATGAAGCCTAAATATATATATTTCTAATTATAAATCACATCACAGCAGGCCTTCTGGATCTGGCAGACACACCCCAGAGCCCTTGCTCAATCTGTTTATTGGCAAACCCATTTAAAACGCGTGCCTCAGACACAGTACAATCCCAGGAACCAAAGAAATCGTAGTCGGTGACATTTATTTACACGGCTGTGTGCCAGACACCGAAGGGTTATATACATTTGCTCGGCGCGTCTTCCAAGCAGTGTTATGTTGTAACAACCAATTACCAGGAGGAAGCGGGTGTCTTGCCCGGGGTTGCACAGCTGGGAAGCGGTGGAGCCAGATCCTGCATGGGCGGTATAAGCTCAGTTTGTGTCCATGATGCCTTGCTGGGCTGCCTGGCTAAGGGAAAGGTTTGTAGGCACTGATGGGGTGAGAAGGGAAAGCAGAAGCCACATGTAGCGGGCTGCCAGCTGCCAGGAGGGGCTCTTGTTTCAAGTTCATGGAAAACAGCAGAGTTTTAAGTAAGGAAGAATCCAGTGCAGATCGAGGACTGAAGTTCAGCCTTGTGGCCATTACCCTCAAAATGTAGACAGACCCTTTGGTTGCCACAGTGACAACCGCTCGATGCTCCAGTTTCTGAGGAGAGGGGTGTTTCTAATTCAGGTTTTAGGAAACGCTATGGAAAGAAGTCATCCTGATGTAGGAGAAGGCTGGAAGCTTTGGCCTCCTGCACCAGGATGGAAACCCCAGGACCTCCAACTGGCTTCAGGACAGCTTGGCCAGCTTGCATTAACTGGGAACCTCCAGTAACACAAAGCATGGTGCTTTGGTAACTTTCATTTCCTCCCTTGAAACGCATTTGAGGACAGATCATAATTTAATTAGACTTTCGGGACACACATGGAAATGAGCCTTATTATCTTTTTTACCAGCCTTGCACGGGGCAGCTGCATTCCAGATTGTGAACCAGGCACCTACTTCGACTCTGAGCTGATCCGATGTGCGGAGTGCCATCACACCTGCAGAACCTGTGTCGGTAAGCTGCCAAGGCTTTTGTCTCATTGGGCATTTGCATGCACGGTCACCAAGGTGAATAGGCCAGCTACCTTGAAATTCAGGAAGTTCTGTAACTCTGTGGATTTCTGCATTTATTACAGATGTAAACTCAAAGGCGAGGGGCTTAAAGTGGAGCTCAGGGGAGAGCATGTGCCTCCCATGTAGGATGTACCGGGGGGGAGGGGGGGGACAGACCATAAAAACACAAAGGTTCTCCCAGCCTCCTAGGGCTGGACAGGAAGAATGAGGAGTTGCTATTTAATGAATACAGACGTGTAAGTCAGAGGAAATGAAAACTGGCTGCCCACTGATGCGAATTCAGTAATGCCGCCCAACTTTACACTTTAAGATGGTTGAGATGATAAAGTTTATTAAGTACCTGATACCTACTAAGAGTTTTTTTTTATTATTATTAAAAACAAAAACAACAAAGAGTACAAAGACCCACTCTTAGCAAGCTGCCTGGGCTCCCCAGCCTTAAAAACAGCCGTGCCACGAATGTTTGTAGGCAAGAAATAAAGGCTGTGTAGCAGCTTGTGAGCTGGCTTGCCTCAAAACTCTACTCGTGCTGCAGAATTAAACTAAAATGCAGTACCATAAAGATTGAGAGGCTTCGGAAGGGGGTGGGGACAGATCTGGGCAGGGTGCGATAAGACAGAACTTCAGTCCTCTGTACCCATCTCCACTTGTTTGGAACATTTTATTCAGAGAGGAAAAGACTGCCATAAACAATTTTACAGGCATTATAGTTCCCCACTGAGATTATAGCCCAGATGTCTCCGGGCACAGTTTATGCAGAAGATAGCAGCGATTTCATTCATTTTATTGGGTTTCGTCTTGCAGTCATCCGCACGCATCGTGAGTTATGTGCGCAGATACGTTCCAGGTGAAGCGGTCTCCTCAATTCCCTTCCTGCCCCCAGCACTTCGCTGCCTTCTATGAAACTCACATGAAAAAGATGGAGTTTTTGCTACAGTGACAACAGAAGAATTAGGTCTCAGCTAAATCTCATTTGCCACAAAACCATTTATTAGAAGCGCCAGGAGGCAGGCGCTGTCATTCTCCTTATGTCCCGTGTGAGCCTCATGAAGGTATCAGTTGTGCTACCCAAGTGGACGTGCCAGAGATTGCAGCATCCACAAGCAACGGCTGTGGCTGACTCTAGCCTCCTGTGGGAGAGGTGCCCTCCTCCACCCCATCCCCAAACAGCCCCAGAAGGACCCAGGCTTAACCTTAGGGAGAATCCTTTCCACGGGCAGCTGGCAGCTTTTCCCCGCCCGGTTGTCCTGCTGCTTTTTATTTCCTGTGTTTAGTTCCGGTTTAACCCAGGTTGTTTAAGAAGCGTCTCCAGTGCCTCCTACTTAAATGTCAGAGTCACTTGAATCCATAGCATTCAGGCTTGTGGCCTATAACTCTTTTGACTTCGATAATGTAATTCTCTTTTATCTTTTTTTTTTTTTTTTTGGAGAACCCAGACTGTCTGGCAGCCAATGGCTGTATTGGGTCACTTGTAGGTTTTCTTATCTCAGTTCTGTATCTCCTCCATCGTCTGAAGAATTCAGTTCAACAGCAGGCAGTTGTAAAGCTCTCAGAGGAGAGGAATTCTCCGCATCTCCCCTTGCCCTCTGGGCTCTTTTTGTTTTTTTTTAAGATTTATTTATTTATTATGTATATAGTTCTGTCTGCATGTTTGCCCGCATGCCAGAAGAGGACATGATCTCATTACAGACGGTTATGAGTCACCATGTGGTTGTTGGGAATTGAACTCAGGACCTCTGAAAGAGAAGCCAATTCTCTTAACCTCTGAGCCATCTTTCCAGCCCATGGGCTCTTTTTAAACTCCCTAGAACACATGTAACCCACAGCAGCGACGGGGACCAGAGATTTCTTTCTCCACTCAGAGTCATCTGAAGCCCCTTGCTCCATGTCAGACGAGGTCTCCCTAGAAGCACGGTTGTCTGGTGACATCTTTGTTACAGCATGGTGGCCTAGCCTACAGTATTCTGAGTATACTGAGCTTTCTGAGAACAAGAGTCTTGACCATATCAGTTGTTGGTGCCCAGAGTCCTGGCATGAGGTTGTGATCCTTGGCTCAGGGTTGATGAGTCAACCTATAGGAGAGGGAAGTGCCACCCAGGATAAGTGGCAGCCAGCAGGCATGCCTACATGCTCGCTAGGGTTAGAAGCAGTGCCCTAGGCCCTTGGAATGGTTGATCCTGGCCTGTGCCTGAGAAGGCACAGTAAGCACTAATGAGTGAAAAGAATACCAGGGCTGGTCCAGAGAGGTTCCGAAGGAAAAGAGAGACTTTTCACCTTAGCGCTTCTCACAGCATGTTCTGGGCTTCTGAGCCAGGCTCTGTGTGTCTGTTTGTAACGGCCCTAGCACGATGGGTTAGCAGAAGCATGGCCCATTGAGCTGTTACCGCCGGTGCTGAGGGGGTTCCTAAAGCGCCTGGAGCCCGTAAAGACTGAATGGAATCCTTGAGGGGTTTTGAATATAACATTCATAACTAGTGGTTGTGGAAGTAGTTTCATAGACAGTGTGCTTATCAGCATTTTTTTTGTTGTAACAGACTACGTATAACATAAAATTTACCATCTTAACCATTTTAATACTTTTTACTTATTATTTTATTTTATTTGGGTTTTGTGAGGTTTTGGTTGTTTTTGGTTTTGGTTGGTTTTTTTTGTTGTTGTTGTTGTTGTTTTTTTGAGACAAAGTTTCTCTGTGTACTCCTGTTTGTCCTGGATCTCATTCTATAGACCAGGCTGGCCTCAACCTCAGAGATCTGCCTGCCTCTGCCTCCCAAGTGGTAGGATTAAAGGCATGCGCCACCACCAGTTTAAAAAAAAAAGTTAGTTGATATATCTACACTGATTTTTGAGACTCCATATTATAATTCAGTGCATGCATTCAATGGGTAACGACTAATAGGATCATTAGCATTTCCGAGTTCCCAGATACTGTCATTTGTATGTGTTGAGAACCCTCGAGCTCTTCTCCCTATCTGGAAACATGGCTGGGTGCTGGAGGCTACGGTTGCCCTATTCTTGCCATAAAATTGTTTCCATTACTGTTTTTCACTAGCAAAACATTGTAGCGAAATGCTTGACCAAAGCAACTTAGGGAAGGCTTGACTTTGGTTCTCAGTTTGAGAATGTCATCCGTCTTGGCGGGGAAGGCATAGGAGCATGAAAGGCTCTAGCCGTGGTAGCAGGAGTATGTCAGTTGGCCATGCTACATGCACAGCTAGGAAGGAGAATATTGGTGCTTAGCTGGCTGCCTCCTCCACTCCCCCCCTTTCTGTTCTGTCCAGCACCCCATCTCATGGGATGGTGCCACCAGCACTGGAAATGCCCTCAGGGATAAGTCAGAGGTGTTGCCGAGGTGATTCTAGATGCAATCGAGTTGTCGGTCAAGACATCACAAGCACATTAGACCAGCTTCTCCTCTGCAGTTCCTGTTATTCATACTCTCTCTATGCCTGCCATGCCCGCGTGGCCATTCTCAGATGGAGAGTTTAGTGGCATTAGGCACATTATTATATGACCAATACCACCATTCATCTTTGGGGGTTTTGTCATTTTTCCCAACTGAGCCTGCAACCAACAATTTTTTCTAGTTTTTTTTATTTTCTGGTGGTGGGGATTTAGCCTCGCAACTGGGCAGTGTTGGTACACACCGTGGATCCCAGCACTTGGGAGGCCGAGGCAGGAGGTTCTCTGTGTGTTTGAGGCCAGCCTGGTCTACAAGAGCTAGTTCGAAGACGGGCTCCAAAGGTATAGAGAAACCCTCTCTCGAAAAACAAATAAATAAATTTAGAAAACTGAAAAAAATGAAGACTCAGTAGGTTGTCCCTAAATTTATAATCCTCCTGCCTGCGCATCTTGAGTGCTGGGCCTGTAAGTATGCACCACCACATCCACTTCAGAGTAACCGTTCGGTTTAATAGACTCAGCATTATCTAGGGGTATTGCCTAGTGGTAATGAGCGCACCTTACGTATGTGAACCCCAATACCACCACCAAAAAAGTAACGAGCATTCAACTAGATACAAGCATCCATTTCCGTCAGAGGGACCTAGGCTGGAGGAAGGCCAGCAGGGCTAACAGTTGAGCAGAATGAGGCACAGGAGTAGGACAGTGTCGGGCACTAGTTGTCCCTGAGGCCCACAATAAAGTGACCCTTCCAGTTTGAGGGGCTGGGGGCTGGCCACACAACCACACCATAGGGAAAAAAAGAGACTTCCTATGGATATTCTTGTCCATTACAGAAGCCCAAAGATAGGAGGAGCCCTGGGGAATCACTGGTCGGCCTAGCCTAATTAGTGAGCTCCAGGCCAAAAAGAGGTCTTATCTCAAAAGAGGCAGGCAGTATTCCTGAAGATGACTTCCATGATTGCCACACGCACGCGTGCGCACACACACACGCGCACACACACACACACGCACACATGCACACACACGCCTTCATTCCCATGAAGAGAAGTAGGAACCATGTGGAAATAGTTTGCGTACCGTGCCCAGTTTAACCCAGTGAATCTCAGACACCATCACTTCAGTGTAATTGAAAAGTACGATTAAAGTCCAGCGTGTTTGGGTTTTGCCCGCCCAGTACAACTCAGTTCGGGCACCGCGCCTGTTGAGTAGCTGCTGCCCTGATTCTAGCTGAAAACTGACGGGAAAGGAAATACATAGAATCAGTCAGTCATGATGGCCCAGGTAGTGCTCCCCACTGGGCTCAGCTTAGGCCTCTGATGTCCCCATCTGTGAAGTAGGGAGGGTGATCTGTTTCCAGTCACATGGAGGGCTCTCACTGAGCTCCTGGAAAGTTTCAGCTGTGTGGGTGGGCTGGGGACCTCTGAAGATTCCCACAGATGTTCTAGAACACCACACATGTCCTTGACGTCTGCTTCTTTCCCACACCTGTCAGGGCCCAGCAGAGAAGAATGTATCCACTGTGCAAAAAGCTTCCACTTCCAAGACTGGAAATGTGTGCCAGCATGCAGTGAGGGCTTCTACCCAGAGGAGATGCCTGGCTTGCCCCACAAAGTGTGCCGAAGGTATGGTCTTCCGAGCTGTGGCCCGGGCTGGTGGGGAGTAGTGGTCATCTGGGCATTGCAGAAGGAGCAGCTGGATGGCCAGGTGTGGTGTTGCTTTTCCTGGAGCCTAAGGGACTGACATGCTTTGTCACCCGCAGCTGTAGGTGCAGAGGGCAAACAGAAAACCATTTACTGAGGAAGGGATGCCTACAGTTAGTGATTGCCAAAGTCGCAAGCCAGCTGGCAGCCTTCAAGCCCCTCTTAATGCCTAATTATTTGTGAAGCACTTACCATATGCAGCACCGGGTAGCTGTGGGCTAGGACAGGAAACAGGATTAACTAGGTGCTGCCACACAGCCCTCCCCAGCAGCAGATGGTACAGGGCAGTCCTGCTCAAGCCATGGTGCAGGGTGCTTTCACCCTGTAGGTGATCAAGGCAACCCCATGTGTGGGAGTTAACACTTTTTCTAAGTCATATAGTTTAGACAAAAATAAAACAACCCGGTCATGTCCTCATGGCAAAGCCAGTCCTGGCTGAGACACATGTGTTTAAACTTTCTTACTGTCTTTCCATTCCTCCATGAGTGCATGCACTTGGCGAGGTAGACTTAGCATGTCCCCTGTACTAAGGCCAGGCAGGGAATAGGTTACCAAAAGCCAGCCACAGCATTGGGGATAGCCACTGCTCCCATTGTTAGGAGTTACCAACTTGTAGTTGTGTTAGGTATGTTTTCAAGGTCAAACAGAGATGTTTTTTTAGATAGACAGGTGGTCTTCAAACACTTCAGAGATCTACAGAACTTGGCACTTAAGATGCTTTAATAACATAAGGTGTTTTATGACAGTGAGACATGTCTGCTCCTGGCAATACTGTGCGAGTGCTCCCTTGTACTGTGGGACACAGGCTGTTCAAGGAGCAGATGTGTGCTTTAGTCTGCACTTAGCTGACTGGGAATGATGCCAGGTGAGGACATCAGAAACAGGCCAGGAACTGGAAAAGCAGAATATGGTTTGAGAGCAACGGGGAGACATTGAAGGTGATGGTGCCGATGCAATGGAGGGGTGGTCTTGGAGGAAGTGGAAGTAGGGGACTTCTGTCTGCAAAAGGCTCAAAGCAAAGCCACTCTGGGACACTTGTGTCAGGACAGGTGTGAGAGCCCATGCCCAGTTCCCAGTGCCACTGGCAAAGCTCACAGTGAGAGCCCATGCCCAGTTCCCAGTCCCACTGGCAAAGCTCACAGTGAGAGCCCATGCCCAGTTCCCAGTCCCACTGGCAAAGCTCACAGTGAGAGCCCATGCCCAGTTCCCAGTCCCAGTAGCAAAGCTCACAAGTGAGGTCTCCCTCCTGGGCTCTTTTGAGAATGACACTGGGTTGTCACCTGAGCTCGAATGCATCTACTGATGCTGAGAAAGAGGGGTCAGTGGGGCGGGGGATCTTACATGTGTGCGAGGGCCCGCACCCTGCTGGGTTGGTTTGAAACATGGATCTTAAGCGCCTCTTCCTGCCACGCCAAGTCCTGTGTGCAGGGCCGTGGACACAGCTGTCTGTAGTAAACCTTTTATTTCACAAGCCAGCTGGTTTACTGATAATTAAAGCAAGGACAGCAGCACAGGGACAGCTTGGAACTTAATGATGATAATCACTTTCATTTGTCAAGTGCCCCAGACTCCCAGGAATGCCGACTGTGGCATCCAGAAGCCATGGTGTTCAGCTGCTAGGAGACAGAAGGGAGGCCAGCCCACAAATGTTGCTTGGACAGAAGTTCCTGGGTGCTAGTTTCTGTCTGAGGGGACACTAACAATCCCAGAGGGAGGTTCAGCCTCAGATTGGAGCTGATCTACCAGATCCTGGAGAAACACCCCCAGGAGCCTTGCACGGACCCCCCAAGTGATAAAGCACCAGAATGTCACATGATTCTGTGCCACAGAGCCTCTGGCCCTGAGGAGCCTCTTAAGTGTGAACCTTTCCTTAAAGGCAATACACATGGTTCTGGATGCTTCTCTCAGCTCAGGCAGCTGCAGATGCCAGCGAGCCACAGGTATCCTCCAGGCCCCAGAATGCTACCTGGTACCAAGCTTCCCCTGCAGAAGAGCCAGGGAAGCCACAAGGAAGACCTAACTGTCCAAGGGATAGATAGATGTGGAAGCCAGAATGACACAGGCCTGCTTGTCTGCTAACTTGAATACAAAGAAGACAGGTGGATGCTGAAGCTGAAGGCAGTTTGTGACAGTGTCTCAGGAGAACCATGAGCCACACTCAAGACCCAGCAAGGGGATCTCTGGCTCCCAAGCAAGGACCTCTTGAAAGAAAACGAGAGCAACTCTGAAGGATTCGCTCCAGGGGTAGACTCAATTTCCCTAGCCCCTGACATTCTCCCCATTCCCCCGTGGTTACAGAAGTCCTCAGGATGTGCTTCCTGCCTAATTTGTACCCAGACTGAAACTTGATGGGGGCTCTTGAAGCAGGTGGCACATGTCCCATTCTTTCCTGATATGGGGTGCCTCCTGCTGTGGTACAGAGAGGTCTGTAGTGAGCCCAGCTCCCCCTCCAGAATTCGGCAGAATAAAGTTGCCGTGGTGTTTTAGAGGTGAAGTAGGTACTACAGAAGAGCCATAGGTATCCTGAAAGCCTGCCTTCCATAGAGACAACTGCCAGTACAGTCAGGAGCTGGAAACAGGAGGCATTGGGGGAGTAGGGTATGGGAGGTATCAACTCTTTCTCAGGAAGCATGCTCAGTTCTCCAAATGAGCACTCCGGATGGCCAGCACCACTTCAGGGCCTCCAGAGACCTGTGCAAATACCCCAGCTGAGCCTGCCTGGGCTTCTGGCTGCAGAACCCAGCTTGCTCGGATGTGATGTTTCGCTGGCAGTTTGCGCTGCAGAAATAGAAAGCAGAAGCACCTGCCATCCCGCTGAGCTCAGTGAGCAGTTTGTGAAGAGCCGAGCTGTGTCTGGCTTGGGTTCTCACTGCAGGCTACTCCCTCCTGTAGTTGTTCATGGTTGAAACAACGTTCAGCCAGTATCTGGGAGTCCCTGGGCCCTAGCCTCCCAGACAACCAACATCCTTTGAAATGACTATCCGGGCATGCATGTGCATGAAAGGTGCCTGGAAGATCAAGGGACCTGTGTCCTCAGAACCCTGTGGGTACTATTGGGAGACAGTGTAGCTAGAACCAGACGCCAGGGACTTCCCAAAATTGCACAGAAGTAGAGAGTTCCTGTAGGCAGGTAGCAGCGCCTGAAAGTGGCTCCCTGGGCAACTTACACACTGATCTGAAACAAGGACTCTGGCTAGTCTAGTGTTCTCCATTGCATACGGAATAAACACCCACCTTATCCAGGCTGAGGAGATATTGCTCTAGGGCTTGTAGCTCCTACAAAACCCCATCAGGGGCATTTCATCACTGAAGGCCTCCTATAGGTGACAGCAGTCATCTGTCTTAAACATGGGACCTCCTAGGGCAGGCCAAATCATGGCTGAGCTAGGCTTCTTCCCCTCCCCCAGGCCTGTTCCACACTTAAATGGCAGTAGCAAAAGAAGTGGGAAGCAGATAGGAGCCACTATGGAGCCCTGGTCTCCTGAGGCTGGGCATAGCAGAGACAGGTTGGGTGCACACACAGCCCTGGGTGGGTATCATGCAGTCAGTTATGCTAAGTTGCTTCTGTCGAGAGCCATACCATATGTAATTCAGGCTTGCGCCACAGGGCTGCCTCTCAGAGCTTCTTAGCTTTACCAGTGTAGCAAAGAACACCCACAGATCAGGTAGCCACGTTCCCATGAGACTACTGAGTGTGACCTGAGGTCATAGCAGTCTGTAGTTGCTGGGGCCAGGCTGGGCCAGGATCTTCTATGGAAGGCACATGTGAAGAGTGGATTAGTGTCCACTATGATGTCCAGGCGTGCCACAGGGAGTCTCAAAGAACAAGGCCTGGCCTCCTCTCCTGGGAATGCTCCTAACAGCTGACTATGACTGCTTTCGCCTTCCCCTGGTAACAGGGAGGCTGAACAAGAATGATGTACGCTTGGTGCATGTTGGGAATGCCCACTCCACGGAGACCAAAGCTGAGGGCTTGGGAGTATATGCTGGGGGGGGTTCTGGAATAGGAACCCCATGTAGTAGGGTCTTTTCCTCGGACCTCAGGAGGAGCTGATGTCTTCCCACAGATGTGACGAGAACTGCTTGAGCTGCGAGGGCTCCAGCAGGAACTGCAGCAGATGTAAGGCTGGCTTCACGCAGCTGGGGACCTCCTGCATCACCAACCACACATGCAGCAACGGTGAGCACCAACAGGGTGACCCTCACAGCTGCCCATGAAGCAGTAAAAGGGGATGAGGAAGAACAGGCATGGCCGCCCAGAGTAGGGGTGCTATCTATGACTTGTTTGACCATCTAGTTGACTACATAACTTAAAAGAAGTTTTGTTTGTGTACCGTTCCCACCCTTCTGACATAGGCAGGCGATAGGAGCTTCCCCCTAGGAAAGGCCTGAAAAACCCCATCCTCGGGACTAGAAGAACTGAGTTGAGCCCCGCGCTCAGCAAAAGGAACCCAGCTGTGCTATGGGAGGGCCTTGGCTCTACAGACAGATGGTAGGGGGTAAGAGAACAAATTATGAAACTAGAAACGTAGAAGAAATCCTTAAGGCAGGAGGAGGGTCCGCAGAGGCCTCATACAGGAGCAGGTTACTGTGTCTTCTACTGAGAGAGCAGCAGGGAGGGGCTACATTGAGCCAGCGCTGTATATGATATCCTGATATGCAGGAGAAGGGGTCGACCCACTCCATGTGTTCAAGGGTGGACAGGTGATTCCCAGTTAAAATGCTGGCCTGGCCCTGCCATGGCAGAGTGCCCATACAGCCCTCTGCAGGTGTCCTGACTGCCAGGTGACCGACCTGCTTGCCTTGTTTACTTTTTAAATTTGCAAAACCCTGTCCTTTCAAAGACCAGGGGGGGCTTCCTGTTTAGGAAGTCCCTGCTCGGGTTATGTACCCAGCCCCAGAGAATGAGGCTGCCATAGCACAGTTTGCTCCCTTGTGACAATGCAGAGGCCGAGGACTAGCCTCCTCTGCTCTCCCCACTTTGCCATCCCTGAGTCCTGCCTGCCTGTCTTCTCCCCTAGACTACATTCCTGAAGCCTGCTTTCCTTCCTGCTCTAGCCCTGCACCTCTGTCTGCACCAGCCCTCCCTTCTTCCTAAGCAGCCACCAGCAGTGTCCTGGAAGAGGCTCACATGCACACCAAGGACCCTCTAGCACACCCCCATAGCCCCTTCAGGAACCCCCTCCCCCTTGTCACTTAAACTTAGCGGATGTTCCGTACCCTGGTGCCACCTGGGCCTCAATGGACTTTTGTGTTGAAATGACTCATAAGAGTCTGTATGCCCTGCCTGGTGCGCCATCGGTGCCTGGCAAGTAAAGAACAGTGGAATCTTAACAGTATCCGAAGTCTGATGCCTCCTTTTCCTTTCCTGTTGCCAGCTGATGAGACCTTCTGTGAGATGGTGAAGTCCAACCGGCTCTGCGAACGGAAACTCTTTATCCAGTTCTGCTGCCGCACCTGCCTCCTGGCTGGGTAGGGGTACCAGCTGCCCGCAAAGGGCAGGGTCCTCCTGTCTGCCCATTTGCCTATCCACCTTCCTCCAGATGGTCAGCCATAGCCTGTTCCTGGGGTGGCCCTGCATCTGGCAGCTGGATCTTTCCCAGAGCTGGGGCCTACGGCAGCAGCTCAGCACCTGAACCAGGTGGAGGTGGCCCTTAAAGGATCTGTGGCTAAAATTGCAACACCCCCTCAAACTCTGCTTGCTGGCTGCAGCCTAAAGTTGAACTCAAAGTGGGAACAAAATGAATTATAAGACTTAGAGCTGCAGCTCCGGAGTGGCTTCTGGGACCCTAGTTTACTGAAATTTCAAGACCAAAGCAGAAAAAGAGAGATGCCTGGTACCACATCAAGTCCTCCTCCCACAGTTTGTGTGACCGTGGCAAATCTCACCAAGCTGGCTGGCAGGACCCTCGGCTGTCCTCCCCTATGATAAAGGGCCTAGCCTCCTACCCATGTGTCACTGGCCACCAAACAGCCTGAGGGACAGTTTGGTCAGACTGTAAATACGATAGGTTTCAGGGCATAAGATGTATGACCACTGGGGACAGAATCTCTGGCGATGTAGTCAGCTCCTTCCAGAACTGCAGCCACCGCCTTGAAGGTCCAGCACCAAACCGAAACAGATCATTCTCTCTTCAGCATTCTCCTGAGTGAGCCAAGCTGTCCTCACGACTGTTCTTCCTGTGTCCCTGGGGCCTCCTGGGCCTGAGCCACCAGCCATCTACAGATGCAGAGCCTATGGAAGAGGGTCCAAGGAGGGTATTCAGGGCTAACCAAAAGGCACCTGATGGCCAAGCAATTCCTCCTTAAACGTGCAAAGCCAGCCCCTGAGTCACTAATCGCCAGTCCTCCACATTACCCAACCGCTTTTAAGTGCATTTGGCCTCTGCTCTCAGGACTCTGTTCGCGGGTGGATGCTGCTCTGGTCCAGTATAGTATGAGCCTACATGATGTAGCTGGATTGATTTCTGACGAGCCTACGTAGGCATTTTATAAGCTACGTGTTCTAATTTTTACCGATGTTAATTATTTTGACAAATATTTCATATATTTTCATTGAAATGCACAGATCTCCTTGATCCGTTCCCTTCAATATGGGAGTAACATTTGCCTTAAATTTCTTCCAACCTTGTCTCTCTCCATATTGTCCTGTGCCCCTCTCTCTGACTACAATGTGTTTTGCCACCTGTGAGTGGCAAGGACCCAGCTGTCGTCTGTTGAATCCACGACTTTGATGAAGAAATCAGTGAAGCAAATCTAATGTTAACCCTGAGTTAATAAAAGAGTTAACATCCCATTGCAATGGAGCCTGTATTTCTTTCCACGGTAAAACTTGGAGCCTTGGTTCTGGCCAGCAGATGAAATGGAGATCACTTTTTGGTTTGTTGATCTGTTTGATATCTTAGCAACAGGAAATATAATTTAAAAAAAATGTTTGAAAGGTCATAAGGATATCGAAGCCCACCTGTAGTTTGACTTCACCCACTTGTTTGCTAAGACAAGCTACCCCACTCCTGGTAACAATTTCTGTTTTGGTTAGGGTAATTAGTGCTGTGATGAAACACCATGACCAAGAGCAACTTGGGGAGCCAACAGGCTAATTTTGCTTACACGTTCATATCACTGTTCATCATCCAAGGAAGTCAGGACAGGAACTCAAATGGCTTGGATCTGCAGGCAGGATCCGATTCAGGGGCCATGGAGAACTGCTGTTTATTGGCTTGCTCCTTGTGGCTTGTTCAGCTTCCTTTGCGAGGTGGTTTTTTTAAAGATAGGGTTTCTCTTTTAAAAAGACAGTTAGCTGTTCTGGAACTCATCCTGTAGCCCAAGCTGGCCTCAGACTGACAGAGATCTGCCTGCCTCTGTCTCCTGTGGGCTAGGATTAAAGACATGTGGCACCATGGCTTAATCTGCTTTATAAATAAATGAATGAATGAATGAATGAATGAATGAATAAATAAATAAATGAATAAATATTTAAAAAAAAAAAAAAGATTGGGACAGCCTTCCAATTGTTAAGTGACATACTTTTGCAAATGGATTTCCCAGAAGACTCTGGTTTACATAATGTAAAAGTAAGCTAACTTTGGAGAGGATGTGGAGTAACGGGAACTGATATAGATATGAATAATATGCATTAGTATGAATCTTGCTTTACTGATACAAATTTAAGGTCAATTTTGTTATACTCTGTGTGTGTGTGTGTGTGTGTGTGTGTGTGTGTGTGTGTGTGTATTTCTGCTCTTATTAGGGTATTGTGTTTGTTCAGTTCTTTTAAAATTGTAATGTATAATTAAGAAATATAAATTAACAGATACTCATCTATAATAGTCAAGCTTTTAGTCATGTTAGTTGGATATATATATCCTTCTGAGTCTATTTTGATAGAGTTAAAGAATTTATAATTATAGTTTTCCTTAGTTATGATAAAAGATAAAGTAGATATAAACATTGTACTTAGGTAATATTATATCCTTCTGGAGTCTTTGATGGAGTTGAAAAAATTATAGTTATAGCCTTCCTTAGTTGTGATAAAAGTAGATATAAACATTGTAACTGTAATTCTTGTTTGATACCTGTTTTGTTATATGTAATTTTTCTTTTTTTTTGTTTTTTGTTTTTTGTTTTTCGAGACAGGGTTTCTCTGTGGCTTTGGAGCCTGTCCTGGAACTAGCTCT
>NC_022023.1:26919666-26952265 GCF_000317375.1 Microtus ochrogaster | reverse complement strand
ATGCCCTCAAACACTTTAGAAGGCATGTCTTATCAAGAAAAACATCTCAGCACTCCAGAGGCCAGCCTGGCTAAAGACACTGTCTCAAAAACACAGGTGACAGGTCTGGAAAAATGACATCCAAGACTGCCCTCTTGCCTCATTCATGCACACTCTGACACACATGTACACACACATACACACACGCGCGCGCACACACACATTGTACATGAGGTGTTCTATTATGTTTTAACTACCAACTTTTATTGCTTTTACTTTTATAATATGTGTAAGATATCAAAGAATATTATGGCCAGGTATGGTGACACATGCCTTTAATCCCAGCACTCGGGAGGCAGAGGTAAGTAGATCTCTGAGTTCAAGGCCAGTCTGGTCTACAAAGAGAGTTTCAGGACAGCCAGATCTGTTGCACAGAGAAATCATAGAAAGAAAGAAAGAAAGAAAGAAAGAAAGAAAGAAAGAAAGAAAGAAAGAAAGAAAGAGAAAGAAAAGAAAAGGGAGGGAGGAAGGGAGGGAGGGAGGGAGGAAGGAAGGAAGGAAGGAAGCAGAGTTACAAAGCTACTCAAATTAATAAGGTTTCAGGATACAATGTCAATATACAAAAATCAACTAATTTTAATATAGCAAAAAGTACTAATTAGAGCATGGGCACTGGGAGAGCTCTGGCAAGATTATCAGCTGGGTAAAGCATTTGTCACCAAGTCTAATGACGCGAGTTAGATCCCAAGGATCCTCTTGGTGGAAGAGAGCTGATTCCCGAAAGCTGTCCCCTGACCGACATATATGTCCCACAGTGGGTGCACACACAAAATTAATTAATTTTCATTATTTATTTCATAAAATACATTTTGTTCATGTTTTCTTCTCCCCTACTCTCACCCTATCTCCTTACCCACTGAACTTCATTTTCTCTCTCTCTCAAAAGAAAAAACACAAACAAAACAACAATAGGAGAAAATGCTCAAACACAGCAAAATAGCATGCACACACACACACACATGTGCACACACACACGCATGTGCACACACACAGACACACACACACGCCATGGAGCTCTGTCTTAGTTATCGTTCTATTGCTATGAGGAGATAGCCTGACCAAGGCACCTTTTAGAAGAAAGCATTTAACTGGGAGCCTGCTTACAGTTTCAGATAATTAGTCTATTATCATCATGGTGGGGAGTGTGAGCAGGCAGGCTGGTGTGCACTGGAGGGGTAACTGAGAGCTCACTTCTGATCTGCAAGTTGCAGGTGAAGAGTGACTGAGTAAGTGGTCTATTAAGAGTAGACGTGGTATGGACTTTTAAAAACACAAAGCCCAACTCAAGGGACACACCTCCTCCAACAAGCCCACCACCGTTGGGGGATATTCAATCACACTGTAAACCCCAAGTTTGCATTTGCATCATTTAAGTAAAATTAACCTCAGGGCAGGGGGCTTCATTAGCAATTAGTTGACAGAAGTAATCAGAGGGCATCAGAGGGCACCCGGGAGAGATAGGAAGTAGGAGGGTGGGGTTTGGAGGGGCTCAGCTTTTTCTGGTTTGGCCAAGCAGAAGCAGCATGGGTCTCTGGGAAACACCAAGAAAGAGGGAAGGTTAGCTAATTGTGACCCAGTATCTCTGAGCTATCAGGTTTTTACCCCAGGCTTTGAATGTCAAGTCTTATTTATAAATAGAACAACAGAGATTTAGTTAAAGCTGTCGTTAACAGCAGCAACAGCAGTAGCAGCGACAGAGCTGGTACCAGTGGCAACAGGATTCTCACCAGACTGTGGGAGTTAGGCCGCTGCCAGAGAAGCAAGCCAGTAACTGCGCAGTTGCAATTGCTGGATGAAATTAGGGCACAGCCACTAATCCTTGGCAGAGCCAAAGTTAAAAAAACACAACTAATCCTTCCTAAACAGTACCACTAACTGGGGACTAAACATATGAGCCTATGGGGACCATTCTCAGTCAAGCCACCACAGGTTCATCTTGTGTTGGGCAGTTACTCCTGAACATGGGGCCTGCCTGCCCTGGAGTGTGGTCTGATACACCCAGTGACAGTTCATTGGAGAAAACTGACTTTTTTCCTTTTTCAATAGGTATAAATTGCCAATAGCTTCTTGGTTAGAGGTGGGACCTCTTGTCCACTGCCCCTTTTCAATGGCAGGACCCTCTAACTTGAACCTGTGATTCCTTGTGCATGCTGCCCACAGCCTCTGTAAGTTTGAGTGAGCATCAGTCCTGTAGTGTCTGGAAGACACGGGCTCCTTGGAGTCATCCACCACTTCTCACTCTGAGATTTTTACTGCTGCCTCTTCTGCATAGATTCCTGAGCCTTAAGGGTTGTAGTTTGATGGCTATTTTGACTTTAAACTTAACTACATCTGGAAACAACTAAAATGGAAAAAAAAAATGGCTGATCACACCTGCGACAAAATTTTGCTTAATTAAATCATTTGAAGTGGGAAGATCCACTTGTAATCTGAATCATTGAGGTGTGATGACACACCGTTACTCTAGACCTTGTGAGGTGGAAAGACCCATCTGTTTTTTTTTTCCTTTTATTTTTTGTTTTTGTTTGTTTGCTTTTTCGAGACAGGGTTTCCCAGTAGCTATGAGTCAGTCCTCTTCTGTAGACCAGGCTGGCCTTGAACTCACAGAGATCCACCTGCCTCTGCCTCCTGAGTACTTGGATTAAAGGCGTGCACTACCACCACCTGCTGGGAAGTCCCACCTCTAATCTGGGTCACATTTTCTGCTGAAAGCCAATATAAAGACCATGGAAAAAGGAAGCCTCTTTGCCTGCTTGCTCTTCCCTTCAAGAACAAGTCCATCCCTTCACTAGCATTAGAGCCTACTTCTTCAGGGATCCTGTATAGACTTAAGAACAGCAGAGACATCCAGCCTGTGTACCAAGCAACTTTCCACTCATAGGCAGACACTGTAGGATTAGCTGAACCACAGCGTGTAATTCATTCTAATAAATCGTGTGTGTGTGTGTGTATGTGTGTGTGTGTGTTTGTGAATGCGGGTGTTCGAGGAGGTTAGAAATGGGCGATGAATCCCCTGAAGCTGTAGTTACAAGCAGTTGTGAAGCGCCTAAACAGGGTACTGGAATGTGAACTCGAGTCCTTAGCAAAAGCAGCAAGTGCTCTTAACCTCAACGCCATCTCACCGGCTAGCCCAGGTTTGAATACTTAAACGTGTAGAAGCCGCAAGTCCATCCTCTGAGGCTTTAAGGAGACAATACTAGCTCGGGTGTGGACCAATTTAACGCAGTCCAGCCGAATGGCCAGACCTTAGCTCTGCTGGAAGCCCAAATCCGGTTTAGAAACCTGACTCGCTGGAGCCTTCACGTAGTCTCCGCCCCTGTGGATGGAAAAGGGGACAATCCCAAACACCCCTCCCTCGAGGTGCACTGAAGTGAGAGTGCCTCTCGAGTGTTCTTATCTTTTGGACACAAATGTCTGGAATCTGGGCTGTCCACACACTCCAGGAGCGCTCCAGCCCGGAACCTTGAAGCAAAGACGACGATCGCAATGCTCGGCGGAGCCTTCGATTGCTTTCGCCTGGTGGTCGAGCTGCGCGCGGTTGCGATTAGTACTGCCTGGCAGCGCGGCGCGGTGCACTGTGGGACTCGGCACTGGCGGGAGGCGCAGGCCGGTGGCCGAGGTGAGGGGACTCTGGCGGCGGCAGGATGGTGAAGCTGACGGCGGAGCTGATCGAGCAGGCGGCGCAGTACACCAATGCTGTGCGGGACCGCGAGCTGGACCTTCGCGGTGAGTTAGGCGGAGCGCGGGCTGCGTCCCGGCTCGGCGCGCGCCCGAGAGAAGCGGCCCCTCCGCGTGCGCCGAGGCCGAAGCCTGGCCCGTGGGCCTCCCGCCCGGGTCCGGGTCACCTCGCATCGACTCCGCCAGGGCCCTTTGGAGCCGTCTCCTACCCGCTCCAGCTAGCAGACACGGCTCCTCGATTCCTTCCCGGTCCGTACCCGTTAGGCTTTGCCCGGCTCGTTCAGTAGCCTGAACTGTTTGAGGGCCAGGCAAATAGAAATTGGTGCGTACAGGATGGCGACCGGCTGGTTTTTAGCAAGTTCGTTCATATGGCACGTGAGGGTAGACTAGATAAAAGTGAAAGTTATCCTAATTATACAGTAATAACCTTTCTGATTTGTTCATTTGCTTTTGAGACAGGGTCTCCTGTCCCCAGAGCTGGCTTCAAACCGCTATGTAGTTCAGGATTTTCTCGAACTTCTGATCGAGAGCCTTGACTTCCGGAGGTGCTGGGTTTAAATGTTTATATGATGCTACGGATGAGGCCAGGACTTTGTGCGTGATAGGCAAGCACTCGCCCCAAAGAACCAGATCCGCAGCCCCCGCCAATTCACTGTTACGAAGGTGTTTTCAACATTGAACTGTTTGACCCGAGACTTAATCATTACTTCCATGTGAGGGGTGGTGGGCACCCTTCACCTGTTGAGTTGGTTTTAAAAAACAGCATTAGCCGGGCGGTGGTGGTGCACGTCTTTAATTCCAGCACTCAGAAGGTAGTGGTAGGCGGGTCTCTGGGTTCGAGGCCAGCCTAAACTCTTGTCTCCAATAAAACAAGACAACAACAAGTAACCCGGCGTATCATTGAAAGTGTAATTATCAACCTAACTTTTCAAGAGATGGCTTTGAAAGCTATTAGAGTTATTAGGCTTGAGATTATGTAACTATGACCTGAGACAACCACAGTCTCAGGGGACTGCTCTGCCGTTTGCTAGTATCCCTTGCTGACCTATAGGAAATCCTAGTGCGTTTGTTGAAATTAATGCTCTCAGTCCGTTAGAGGAGCATCTGGACCTTTTTACTGTCTTAGCACATTTTTGGTCTCTGCCCCATCTCTGAAGACCATGCAGCCTTGAGAAGGGTTATTTTGGTACCATATTTTATTGGACTCCTTCACAACTGAGTTGTGTACTAAATGTCTTTTCTTCCTCTGGTGTGTAGCTCGATGCTGATGCCCGTTAGATAGTCAAGGGGATGCTTGCAGTGTGATTTGGGGTTTATATAAACCATTTTCGGCTCTGGTGCAGAGGAGGGTGGCCAGGATAGACGAGGCTATACTGCCGAGTTATGTGAAAGGTTGAGCAGGCTAGTCACCAGTGCCTGAGCAAGGCTTGGGCACTGCCAGTAAGCAAGCCTAATAACTCAAGGACTTTGAGCGGTGTGAGTGCCTTGTAGGTGTTCTTATAAACAGTGGACACCAGTATTAGGAAGGATGCGCTTCTTGTTCTTGCCCTCAACCTCGTCACTTCTACTACACAACCACATACTTCATGGTTCTAAGGACCGGTAACTTGTTTGTCGTTTCTCTTCAGTATTTTTGTGCAGTACTTGACATGGCACCGGTGCCGGTTTAATACTTCTTGAAAGAATACTTCTAGTCTAATTACCATCAAATACCCCTACTATTTTCAGAACCTTTCCTTTATATTAATATTTGTTGTTTGTATTTTTCCCCTCTTACAGGATATAAAATTCCTGTCATTGAAAATCTGGGTGCTACCTTAGACCAATTTGATGCTATTGATTTTTCTGACAATGAGATCAGGAAACTGGATGGTTTTCCTTTATTGAGAAGGCTGAAAACATTATTAGTGAACAACAACAGAATTTGGTGAGTGTCTGCTAGCGAGAATACTTTCTTCTCTGAAGTAGATGTTATAACGTACCCTGAAGATGGTGTGTTGTTGTTGTTGTTGTTGTTGATGTGTTATTAGTGTTTTGCCTGTAAGTGTACCACATACCTGCCTGATGCCTTTGGAGGCCAGAAGAGGGTGTCGGTTCCCCTGGAGCTAGAGTTACAGACAGTTGTGAGCTGCCACATGCATGCTAGGAACAGAATCTGGAATCTGGGTCCTCTGGAAGGACAGCCAGCACTCATACGTTGCTGAGCCACCTCTCCAGCCTCTCCATGTCTCTTCTTAAAGGGAGAAATGAATCGAGCACTTTTCCTAAAAGATTGGGAGATTAACGTGGGCATTGGTCTGACTTACTGTTTACTCTTCAGAGATCTTTAATATTCGTAGTTGATACTAAACTTTGAATTTAAATTTAAAACATGTTGCTATGTATACATTTCAGATTCTGGAGCAGTTATCAACAGCATTGTAATAAAACAATTTCTAACGGCCAGGTGTAATGGTACCCCACCCCCAACCCTAACACTTGGCAGGCTGAGGCACGCCAGTTTATCTCCTTAGCAGGTTCCACCTGGTGCTGCATAGTGAGACCCTGTCTCAGTAAAATCTTTTTAATTAAATAAAATCACTTTTCACTGAGACGCTATATATCATACACCCTGCCTTTTTTTTTTCTTTGTAGTTGGCTTCTAGAATATAATTCTGTGAAATTAAGATCCTATTTGTTTTTTTGAGACGGGGTCTCACTATGTAGCCTTGGCTGGCCTGGAACTCACTATGGATCTGCCTGCCTCTGCTTGCCAAGTATTGGAATTGAAGGTGTGCAGTACCACCTGGTTTTATCGGCTTTATATAAAGATTGTATTAATATAGTTATTGAAGAAGATTTTTCATTCCTGGTACTGTTAGGGTCTATGGCTCTTGAGAAAAATTGTCGGGGACTGGGATTGCAGACGCTTTTATTAAGAAAAGATTCCAGGGGCTGGAGGTGTAGCTCAGTGTTTAAGAGTACTGGCTGCTCTTTTTCCAGTTCAGAGGACCTGGGCTCTTCCCCCAGACCAGCATGGCAGCTCACCGTTCCAGTTCCGGGGAATTCAAGGCCCTTTTCTGGCTTCCACAGGCACCAAGCACATAATTGATATTCAGACATAAGTGCAAGCAAAACACCCACACACATAGGAGTACTGAGTGGAGTTTTTAGGTAGAAGCCATTTTCATGATTAACACTTTCTTTGGATGAATGTGTTACACCAGCTCTGAGAATGCAGAATCATTGGTTTTTGAGTTTTCTGGGCAAAAAATTACAAATTGGCTAAGTAGTCTTTTTTCTGCCCTGGAATCTCACCTTCCTTGAGGTGGGATGTGGGAGAGCTATTCTGACATACTTGCAAGGATAGAAATAACTGTTTATTGCTTTCACTGAGAGCCTTCCTATTTTTCTTTTAGCCGTATAGGAGAGGGACTTGATCAGGCTCTCCCCTGTCTGACGGAGCTCATCCTCACCAACAACAGTCTAGTGGAACTGGTAAGTTGAGTGGCGGTAACTGTAAAGGGTAAGGATGCTTCCTGTTCCTTTTTGCTTTTGCTTTTGGTTTTTTTCAAGACCAGGTTTCCCTGTAGCTTTAGAGCCTGTTCTGGAATTCGCTCAGTAGACCAGGCTGGCCTTGAACTCACAGAGATCCGCCTGCCTCTGCCTACTGAGTGCTGGGATTAAAGGCACACACCACCACTGCCAGGCCGAATGATAGAATTTTTTAAGTCCACTATTAATTCTGTCTTTTAAATGCATCGCCTATATCCTATTTGCATTTAATGGTATTATTGGCATATCGTAGCTTGTCTTTTGAGGGATACTCTTTGTCTTCTGTTCTGTTTCTTTATATTGTGTATGTATGCATGTGCACTGTCTGTGTCTATCATTCTACTTTCCCTTCAAATGCTTTACAAATTATTTGCTGTATCTATTTCTATTCATAGTCAGCAACCTCAGTTTAAAGTCTACAATACCTTTACCTTTCTCAACTGCTATTCTTTTTAAATATAATATTTTCATTCTTTGAGAATTTAATACATGTGTACATGGTTTTGGTCTTATTCACTCCCAATTCCTCCCATATCTGCCCCTACCTTCTCACAATTTGATCCTCCCCCCCCCCTTTTGGTGAGATAGGATATTTCTACAGTCCTGGAATTCACAGAGATCCTCCTGCCTCTGCCTCCCAAGTGCTGGGACTAAAGGCATGCACCAACATGCCCCCCCCCCCATTTTTTTAACCCATCATGTCCTGTTCGTGCTGGCCATGTGCTCTGGGGTATGGAACCATCTACAGGAGAATGGTTGAACTGCCAGGACCCTTCAAGAATACTGACTCTCCCTCCTCCCGTTTCCCCAGCTGTAGAGGTGGGCACTTGTGAGCCCCTGCCCCCTTCCATGCTGGAATATTGACTCTGAGTTCATGAACAGTACAGTGGTCCTGCCATGTTCAGAAGACACTTGTATTGCCTGTTCTCCTGTGGTCTTTCCACGTGTCCTTCCTCAATAGTCTGGGGGCCTTGGGAGAAGAGGTAGGATAGAGATGTCCCAGTGTGGCTCAGCCCTCCAGAAACACAGTCTCTACACTTTGCCCAGTCGTAAGTTTCTTCATAAACTGCTATCCACTCCACAAAAAACCTTCTCTGATGAGGTCCAGGAACTGCACAACTAATCTGTAGGGATAGAGATACATATTTAAAGGACAGTTTGATGCAGTGTCCACTTAGCAAAATAATCATAGCCAGGTCAGCTCTGGGACCTGTGAGCTGCCAAACCTTGGATTTATTGTACCAGACATGCATTTCCTCCTGTTGAAGTGGATCTTAGATCAAATCAGAAAATGGTTGTTTATATCATTGTTTGTGCCACTACTACGCCCATGGGTATATTTTGCCACGTTGTCGTTACTGAGCTGACAGTATTCATAGCTGGGGATGACTGTTGATGACATCATTTCTCAGCAGCCTGCCTAGAACTTCTGGTACTTTGGAAACTAACCAGCTAGTAGGAAGCTTCCTGGTCAATACCAACTCAATTTCTCATGTCCTGTGCTGAGAGTGTTTGGTGCCTTCACCAATAGGGTCTATCCTCAAGTTTCTGGTAGGCAACCCAGATCAGCTATTAGCCTATATTGTATTTTGAGACAATCCCTTAACTTTGTCACTCAGGCTGACTTGTAGCTCCATATGTAGCCTAGGCTGGCCTTGAACTCACTACAGTCTTCCAGCCTTAGCCTTCCAAATTCTGGGATTACAGGCATGAGCTACTACACCCAGCTTTAAAGCCCGTGCTCGACCAGCATACAGCTGGGGATGTAGAAGGTCCCAGCAGGGGTCTTTCTGGAGTCAGTGCCTCTGGTGATATATTATAGAATCAAAAATTGAATCTAGGACCTTTCGGGTGCTAGTTAAGCCCCCTATTACTGAGCTACAGGCCTAGCTATTCTTTGTCTTAAACCCATCAGCATGCATGTTATGTTCTGTACTGTGATGTATAACAGGCACTTTTTATTTCTTTTGGAGTCTTTTTATGGTCGTGAGCCAGTTTTCAATCTCTAGTGCTTCTTCTGACAGCATGAAGATAACTGCTTGCTCTCCAAGAACTCTGTTCTCTATCACTGCTTTTAAAATTGTGACCAGAGTAACAAAGGTACATGTCATCCATTTACGGCCACACTGACCTTCTCTGTCCTCCCAGTTTGTTGTTGTCTGTTTGCTGTAGAAGTGGGTACTCCTGCTTTCATCTGTGGTATTTCCCAGTGTCCCTCTTGAGTTACTCAAATTATGTCTATCTCAGGTTTTTCCTTAGTGTAGGACTTTGTCCTGGAAGGGACACAGTTTGACCAGCCAGGACTATATAGCAAGGCTCTGTGGGAGAAAAGACAACAAGCATGAAGATCCACATGGCTGTAGTCTCATCACACCCTATCTGGATCTCCCTGTACATATTATTGGAACGTGCAGATCCTTGGGCAGCTATTCTCAAACTGAGCATCTGTTGGTTATTATAGAGTTCTGTGGTTTATCAGGCACCTTCTTGCCTTTCCTCTACTTCCTTCTGCACAAATGCTGTGCCAGTCCTGTAGCTGGCATCCCTACTTATTCCCAGTATATAGTTTCTAGGAAATACCTTGTCTAGTTTGCTTGTAGCTTTGGATGATGGGTTTTTAGTTTGCTATCTTTGTTCCATCATGGTTTCCAGGACAATTTGGGAAGATGAGAATATGTAGCCCTCATTGGCCAGAACTCAATATGTAGAATAGGCTGGCCTCAGACTCACTGAGATCTCTCTGTCTCCCAAGTGCTGGGGTAAAGACATGTGCCACTATGACTGGCCACCATAAATTTTTGAACTATACTATTCACCTTGTCTTTTAAACTATTTAAAGAGGGGGTAGGGGAAGACTAAGATAACAATGCCTTCTCTCAAAGATAATATGCTCCCTGGGGCCACTTGGGATATACTAACGAGAAAGGACATTTGCACCAGGTTTGGCAGCATATACCCATTATTCCAACACTTGGGAGGATCAGGAATGAAGATCATCCTAGGCTGCATAGCAAGTTCAGTGCCAGCCCAGGCTTTAGGAGATTCTGTCTCAAACAACAAAAACCCCACCTTAGACCAAGATCTTGGCTTGAGCTTCCTGTGTAATACCTTGCTCCTAAGTAAGTCACTGATGTTGGCATTGGTTTTATTTTTGAATCATTGTTAGTAGTCATTTTGAGATTGCTATAGGAAACCAATTTTTTTATCTTCTGTTGAAACAAATGCTGTTACTACCAAGACTTAAAGAAGTTAGAATATATTCATCAGTTCATTAGGTGAAAGCTATTTGGATAGTTGTGTTGTATTAGTATCTGACTAGGTGCCAGGGCAGTGAAAAAATACGTAAATGATAGTGTAGATACTTGTTTCAAAGATGCTTGTCACTTCAAAATATCAGAATAGGGGATCTGGAGAGATGGTTCAGTGGTTAAGAGCACTGTCTGCGCTTCCAGAGGTCCTGAGTTCAATTCCCAGCAACCACATGGTGGCTCCAAACCGTCTGTAATGAGATCTGGCGCCCTCCTCTGGCGTGTGGGTATACATGGAGGCAGAAAGTTGTATACATAATAATAAATAAATCTAAAAAAAAAAAAAATATCAGAATAGAAGCATGTCTATCAGCCTTGTTCTTACTTTGACCCTTATTTTATAGGGTGATCTGGATCCTTTGGCATCTCTCAAATCACTGACATATCTAAGGTATGGAAATCGCTTGTTGTGATAGTTTGACTAGTGAAGTCTCTAACACCGTCAGGCTGCTACTGAACTGCTCTTCCCTAGATGTTGTGTGTTCCTTGTGACAGTAATGTAGGAAGAGTGGTGTGCTTTTTCTTGATGTGTAGTCACTAAACTTTTCAAATGACTTTCTCACATGGAATGCTGTGAGTGAGATTGGCACTGTCCCTTTTTTATAGCATCCTAAGAAATCCTGTAACAAATAAGAAGCATTACCGACTTTATGTGATCTACAAAGTCCCACAAGTCAGAGTACTGGACTTTCAGAAAGTGAAACTCAAAGTGAGTATTGCATCCTGGCTGTGAGTCTTTATAGAATGATCCTTTATACTTTCATGACCAGTTTTTTAAAGTTGCTTAGTAAGTTTTTACCATTATATTGAAAGTTATGTGTGAGAAAGAACACATTAAATCGGGGTTGTTTGTTGTTGTTTTTGTTTTTCTCGTGATAGTTTATGGCAGGGCGTTGTTGGCCATTCCAGAGCTGGCCAGATGCTTGAACTACACAATGGGTTGTCTGCTTAGATGTGTCCCCAACAAGGAGTGTAGTATAGTCCAGCTGTGAGCAGCTCTGCCAGTTAGAATGGCTTTTCCTCTGTGGGAAGTGCTAATTCTCTGTAGTCCCTTGGGAGTCCCTCTTAGAAACTAGCAGGGTGGGGGCTTTTTGAGAGCTTTGCCTGAGAAGGTTGAACCATGTGTCTCCTAATTTAAAGTTGGCTTTTGGTGTTTTTACCAGCCCAGAATACATCAGGAGAATTCTCTTCCATGTTTTCTAAGGAAGGCATCTAAATGCATGTGGTATTCCTATTTCAATTAACTCTGTGTGTGGTGTCGCTGTAGGAGCGTCAGGAAGCAGAGAAAATGTTCAAGGGCAAACGGGGTGCACAGCTTGCAAAGGATATTGCCAGGAGAAGCAAAACGTAAGATACGGATATCCAACTTAACTCCACTTCCCTTCAGAAACACTGTCTGTCTGGCAGTTTGCCTCTTAGAAAAATTAAACTCCAAACTGGTTAATGTGGTAGTACATTTGAATGATGGTGTCTGGCCATCCATGACATCATGGGAAATTTCTACCAGGTTAGCAGAGCATATATTTTGGTTTACCATCTTAGTGTGGTATTAAACATCCTGCTTTCTCTATTGGAAGATGGATCGGGTGGTGTTTCTGAAGGAGAGAGTTCTTGTATCAGTTTGTTAACAAAGATAAGATACTACACTGGTTGAATTACTTTCAAAAACTTTTGAAAGTAAGAGAAGCAGCTTGCACCAGTCAGAATGTAACGATTATATTCTCCCTCCCAAGTTTTAATCCAGGTGCTGGTTTGCCAACTGACAAAAAGAAAGGTGGGCCATCTGCAGGGGATGTAGAAGCGATCAAGGTAAGGATGTGTGTCTGAGTTGTCAGACTGGAGAGAGCCAGGATGGGACAGGACAGCGGCATGGCCTAGTGCTAAACATTGTAGATCCCATTATCTCATAGTTCTTAGGAAGACTCTGGTAATTCTAGTTCAGGAAAAGACTACCGTGCCTATTTGACCAGACCTTGATTTGAATTAATTGCATGAACTAATCAAAGGCATCTGGATGTGTCTCCTCCTGGGGACATTCTCTTCTTTGAGCAGGATTTGCTGGCTGACAACTCCTGTTGAAGTATCTGTAGAAAATTCTAGTCTCCAGTAACAGAATTCCCAACAGATACTTAGGTTGGATTTTAGGGCATGAAATGATTGATTGCTGCTTCTCTTTTATAAGAGCCTGAATCTCTTCCTAAATATTGAAAATTGATGATGTATTTCCTAGGTTGAATTTTTGTGTGTGTGCTTATTTTCATCCTTTGTTATTTGTGCAATTTTTAAAATCCTCACAGGTCATGTACTAAATGCTTAAAATTAAATATCAAACTTCCATCAGAATATTTTTGCCTGTATTTAGATATCAAAAAAAAGAGAAAGAAAAAGATTGAAATAAATTGTTCAAACATACTGAAAGTATCAGTTTTGAATTTAAATTTTAGTAATTTAATTACCACAAAAATAACACTAAATGTTGAATTCCTAAATTGTACTGCTCTCAAGTACTGAACAAGCTTTTTGAAAAGGACAACAGAATTCTAGCCACACTTACCTAATCAAGTATCCAAAGTGTTTGATTGAGAGACCTTTACTGCCCAGCCCAGGCTCCTTACAGGACATTGTGTCTATTTGAAGAAACTAATCAGGTTCTAGATTGATTTAATATACCAGTGCAATTCTTCCCCCATCACAGAACCGTGTAGTTGATGTTCTATAGAAAAGTTGCTAGGAATTTCTGCGGTATCTGCTGGGTGGTAGTCATCATCTTTCTCCCTTTTCCTGTGTTTTCCAGAATGCCATAGCAAATGCATCTACGCTGGCTGAGGTTGAGAGGCTAAAGGGCTTGCTGCAGTCTGGCCAAATACCTGGCAGAGAGCGCAGACCAGGTGAGAAAATGTTCTCCGTGGAATTCCAGAACATCACACTTGGAATGATTACAGAGGAGTACCTGGCTGGCATGATGACCAGACCTGAAATCCAGTATTCAGGAGTTGAACGTTGTTCTTGGCTACAAAACAAAAACAAGTTTGAGATCAGCTTGAGCTACACAAGACCAAGACCTTTTTTAGGGTGGGGGTGGGAGAAAATAGGAATGAAGGATAGAAGTAGGGAGGGAAGGGCAATAAAGTTAAGCCATTAGAATATTTATGGGGTTCTTTTCAAGTTGTAGCAAAGCATTTTATAATGTGGAAAGAGCAAAGTTTCAGAGGTAATTGTGAACTTATAAGTCATGTGCTACATAATGGACAATCTTGGTGAATTGATACATTGCATATATAATAGTGGTCCCATAAAGTAACAGCTTAAAAATTGCCTGGTGGTTTTACTGTATGCTTTCTGTGTTTATATATAGATGAACAGTGACATGTTGTCTAGGTTCATAGTATAGAAAAAATAATTGCCTTCACCATATAGGTAGTTTAATAGCTTATACCATCTAGTGTGTGTAAGTATGCACTCTGTCATGTTCATCTTCACAAAACAAGATCTCCAGTGATAAAATTCCTAGAACATAGATTCCTGTAAAGGAAGGTATGGCTATTATGGTAATTTAGTGGTTAGCTGCACAGGCTGTATAGAGAGCCTGACCAGTACTGTCTTTGGGCAGGTTTCTTCATCTTAGGCAAGTTTAAGATAGGTACTATCACCAAAAGGTTTGGTGGAGGATTGTAATAATTGCACTTAGCACAGGGCAAGTTTTGGGTAGATGTTAACTAGTGTAATGTTTGAATGCCAAGTTGTGTCAGCAAATTTAGCGCTAGAGATACATTATTCAAATAAAATAATCAGGTATTACACATTTTGATATAAGTATCTCTCAGGGATCATTATCTTTGAGCTGTTTTGTTTTTAGTTATGGACCCACTTAATTTAGTCATGGTTACTTGCATGAGCAGGGGGCAGGGGTGTTTACTGGAACAGTGATTACATTCCCGAAGAAAACGACCTCCTACCTCAGCAGCTATTAATTGCCTGTTGCTCCTCAGAGAGAGGATATAGGATAGCTTTAAGATCGGTGACTTTGTTGTGTTGTTCCTAGGCCCCTGGGGACATGCAAGGCAAATTATTTCTGTAATAAGTCCAAGGTGTTTACTCTTTTCATTTAGTAGCATTTGTACTGGTGGAGAAGACCTGGTACCTCAGCAAGGAGTGCTCTTCCTTGCATCTATTCCCAGTAAAATTCATGTAGTTTCACTCCCTGTTCTAGATGAAGGAATAGAAATGATTTTCTTTGGAACTGAAGATAGAGTTAAGATACCATACTTAAGTTCCTGAGCAATCCCCAGCACCTGACAGTGTTTATTACCAATGATAAAAATACAGGTTCTTAAGCAAAAATTGAAGTTTGGAAAACTTGGGCTGGGGTGTAATCTGGTAGAACATTGCCGAACACACATGAGACCCTAGGTTCAAACTTCACTGTTAGTAGAAGGAAAACATAGACCCACTGGTATAATGTTGATATCTTACTCATACTTACAAACATTTCTGGAAAAGTGGGAATATTAATGAAATTTCGTTTTCATGATACCGTGTCGTGAAATTACTCAACATTTGAAAGATCTACAAAACAGGGTAAATGAATTTTTCCAAATACTCTAGCGTCTGTATGTATAGGTACAAGATCCGTTCAGACTACAGGGATTTGAGCTGCAGGTATGAATGGAAAGAGTTCCTTAAGAAAACTTCATGTTCACCTTGGGAATCGTCTGTGAGAAGCTGCTGTTTGCTTCTGACTGCAGATGTCACAGATAGACGTGAACTTCAGTAGTTTCTCTGAGCATTTGAACAAGGCAACACTTTTTGTTTTTGCTTTTAGAGACAGGGTCTCTCTCATAGTCCTGCTATCCTGGAACTCACTCTCACCATGCTGGAATAACTCAGACATTCATCTGCCTCTGCCTCCGGCTGCTGGGATTAAAGGCATATACTACCATGTTCATCATTTTTGTTTTGTTTTTTCTTTTTTTCAGAATACATTGGCCCTTCAAAAAAAGTATTTGTTTGTTGGTTGGTTGGTTTTTTTAAGTCAGGGTTTCTCTTGTGTCTTGGAACTTAAATCAGGTTGGCCTTGAACTCTGCCTCCAAAGTTCCACTACCACTCTGCAACTAAAAATCCTTTAAAATCTTAAAAAAAAAAAAATTCTGCCACAGAAACACAATTAAAAACTTTGTGTTTGTGTGTATTTATTCACATTTTGTTTTATTAATGTGTATGTGTCTGGTGAATGGACAGGTAATACAAAATTGACATGACTTATGGTTTTATGGGCTTTTTCCAGGTCCAAGTGATGATGGTGAAGAAGAGATGGAAGAAGACACAGTCACAAATGGGTCCTGAGCTGTGACACATGGGCTCTTTAGGGACAGGTCTTGCTTTTTAAGCATGGAGTAACAGCTTTGCTCGTGTCAACAACATGGAATCTGTCAGCATTGCTGAGTGCTCAGAACTACTGCTGATAATTTTTTAATATGAACGTTGCTATCTAAATGCCCGTTTTCTACAAATGATAAAATAAAGGCCACTTTCTGTGCTGCCAGATTGTCTGCTGTGTGTTTGTGGTGAGATATAAGGACATGTTTAAGTTGGAAGTTTGGGAGTGTGTTAGTGTTCCCATTACTGGCCAAAAAAGCAAGTTGGGAAGAGAAGGGTCTATTTGTCATACACTTCCATATTGCTGTTCATTACTGAAGGAAGTCAGGATAGCAACTCAAACAGGGCAGGAACCTGGAGGCAGGAGCTGATGCAGAGGCCATGGAGGGGTGCTGCTTACTGGCTTGCTTTTCATGACTAGCAGCCCAGGGATGGCAGTACCCACTTTGGACTTGCCCCCTTTGATCACTAATTGAGAAAATGCCCTACGTTAGAAACTCATGGAGGCATTTCCTCAAGCGAGGCTCTATCCTATCTGATGACTCTAGTGTGTGTCAGGTTGATAAAAAAAAAAGTACCCACTGGAGGGAAAATGGTGTTTTTGAATAAACATTACTTCCAATTATGAAATGTTACAGATTCTTTGTAAAGGCAAGTAGAATTTAAGACTGGACAAATAAAACTGAACACATAAGCAGCTAACTGCATTCCTTATTTAGGAAAAGCTTTTGTTGTTAAATATCAGTACCTTGGTTTCTCTACTCTGCCTTGTTCCCTTAAGAACAATGTCTTTCTCAGCCTGGAATTAGGCCCGCAGCCAACCAGCCCAGCAGTCCTATCTCCACTCACAGTACTGCATTAGTACAGACCTCGCTTTTACAGGGGTGGTGGGGATTTGAACTCAGGCCTGCATAACAAGCACTCTTAGCCACCGAACCATTTTCCCAGCCCCTGATTGGTTTTTCAAACTCCTATGGTAATTCCAGGTGTGACAAGCATATTAAATAGTCTGGATGCTTTTCATCAATGGGTGACAACTAGCTGCTCTTGTAAAGAGATACAGTGACACTGGCTTCCTAGGGGTCTGCGCCGGATTGGAGTCTGGTTTGCAGTATCCCACGCCCTTCTGTTCATGCACTGGCCCCTGTTGCTCATAAGACAGATGAAGTGCTTGCGTCTTAGGGCTGACTGTGGCTTTATGACAGTCATACAAAGACTGTGCACCAAAGAAAAAACGTTTCTGTTTTCCATAGCTTCATTGAGTTCTCTTACTGGATGAGACTCCATCTTGGTCAACAATCCAAGTGTTGACAGTTGGTGTCCGGGGTAACTTAGAATTGCACGTTTTTAACTAAAGGTAACTCGAGTTTGGCACCCAGGCCTGGGCTACACTGTAGTCCTTGAGAATGATGGAGGCTGCTGAACATGCTCTGAGTTAGTCTGGACTGAGCAGAACTTTGAGTACTGGATAGTTTAGTGTTTGAGATAGGTGGGAAAAAGCACACCCAGCACACCATTACGTCCTGTACGATCGAGGACTTTGCAAAGCTGGCCAGAGGCAAAGGAGGCTTCCTCTCTTCCATCTTTGTCTCAGGACCCAAATAATTGGTCAGGTTCACTTCAACCCATGCTATTTTCCCTAGAACCCAACATTTTCAGTGAATAATTTTGTAGAGCATGAGTTTTGTTCAGGCTAACTAACGTTGGGCCTGAACACAAGAAATTTGTGTCAACTGATAGTCACGCCACAGCTGCAAGAATGGGCCCATGGAACTGCATTAACATACTGACTTGAAATGGTGTCTCCTAGTCCCGGCTGGCTTTCAACTAGCCAGACAGCTGAAATTGACCTTGAACCTCTAATCCTTACACCGCCACCTCCAAACAGCTGAGGTCGCACGTGTTCACCACACCTGACCTTGAATGTTACTGCTTTAGCGTTTGAAATGTAATTGGTAAATGTCTTGGCTTTAAAGCTTAATATGATCAATAAGAGTTGATTAATGATTAACCTGAAGCTTGATCCCTGGATCTACAACTGGTCTCCATACATATGCCCACATATACATACAAGCACACACAGGAGCAGAAGTGGAAAAGATGACTCAGTGACTTAGAGGGCTTGATGTTCTCAAAGAGAACCTGGATTTGGTTCTCAGCACCAACACTGCAGTTCACAACCTTCTGAACAGCTCCAGGGAATCCAACACCTTCTGGCCTCCATGGGCACTGCAGGTGTGTGGTATACTTACACGCATGCAAAAACACTTATTCAAGTGCCCACAGAGGGCCTAGAGAAATGACTCAGAGGTTAAGAGCACTGGCTGGTCTTTCAGAGGATCAGGGTTCAATTCCCAGCACCCCTATGGCAACTTACACCTGTCTGTATCTCCAGTTCCAGGGGATCTGACACAGACATGCATACATGCATGCAAAACAACAATGCACATAAAATTAAAATTTTTTTTTTTTGTTTTTCAAGACAGGGTTTCTCTGTGGCTTTGGAGCCTGTCCTGGAACTAGCTCTGTAGACCAGGCTGGTCTCGAACTCCCAGAGATCCGCCTGCCTCTGCCTCCCGAGTGCTGGGATTAAAGGCGTGTGCCACCATCGCCGGCAAAATTAAATTATTTTTAAGAAAACAAAAATAAAAAAAAGTAGCCAGGCAGTGGTGGCACACACCTTTAATCCCAGGACTCAGGAGGCAGAGGCAGGAGGATCTCTGTGAGTTCGAGGCCAACCTGGTCTACAAGAGCTAGTTCCAGGACAGGCTCCAAAGATACAGAGAAACCCTGTCTCAAAACAAACAAACAAACAAACAAACATGCGCATAATGTATTTTATTCATTCTCTCTCTCTCTCTCTCTCTCTCACACACACACACACACACACACACACACACTACTCTCCTTTGCCCTTGGGATTATCTTTGACTTCCCAACTAGCCACCCCTTTTCTATGTGCTGGATTTAGTGAGTTAGGGTTGCTTACGGGAGCACAGGCACCCTACCAATGGCTGCACCACTGAAGCAATGTTTCTTACTCCTCCATCAACTAGCAGTAGTAGAGTTCTGGGGGGTCAGGCAGGCCTGAATTAGCACCTCCCCCTCTCAGTGGTAGGGTGTTGAGCCCAGTCTTGTGCAGATCTTGTGACATCTGTAATCAGCTAGAGCAGCTGGCTTTCTATGCCTACTTCTCCTCAGAAAACTAACTAACCTACTCAGGACTGGTAACATTTCTGCTTAGTTGCCGTCAACCAAAGCAAACCACCTAGCTAAATACAGTGGCTGCGGAGATTCACCTAAGCTGAAAGCCATGGCTGTAAGAAGTACCCATGCAAGGATGTGGTTCTAAGAAGTAGCAGTTAGAGCTAGGCATTTAGTCTACATAACCAGCAGTGTCCTGTGGTTGATATTCACCTTTGTCCTGTTTCTGCAAGTAACACCTGAACTTCTCAAGTGCCAGGCCGGAGTGAGTGGGGCCCTAGATGACAAGCACTTGATGAAAGGGTTAAACATAACACAGCTGAGACATAAAAGCAGTTTCGTAGAAACTGGAATAAAAGCCTAAAATCTATGCACTCAATTCAAAATGCTTTCCATTTTAGTGGATTATTATACTGTGCACATCTAAGTGCATGCTTGGTGCCCAAGAGTAAACAAAGTGACTTTGTATATATGTTTTATTTATGTGGCTTTGTTGTTTTTGAGAAGGGCTAACTATGTAGCTAGCCCTGGCCAAAGTGGAACTCATGGATATCCACCTGCCTCTGTCTCCCGTGGTTTTGGTTTTTGAGGCAGTCTCTCATTGCCCAGTGTGACCTTCGTATGACACCAAAGATGACCTTGGATTCCTGATCCTCTTCCCTCTTCCTCACAAACATTGGGATTAGAAGCTTTTGCCACCATAGTCAGTGGACGCAGTGCAGAGCTTAAAACCCAGGGTTTGGTCATGCTAGACAAGGAAGTACTTGACCTAAGTGAGATACATTCCTCGTCCTACTTTGTATATTTTTAATGCATTATCTCAATGAATTGCTAATTTCTATTTTATATTGCAAAATTAAAGTGGAAAAGATTCCTTGTTATTGGTATTGTGTAAAAGAATTGATTTTATTAGGACATTTTCATGTATGTGTATCATGTACTTTGATCATACCCACCCCACCTTTTTGCTTGTTTCTCTTTATAGCACTGGCTGTCCTGGAACTCACTCCATAAAACAGGCTGGCCTCGAACTCAGGAATGAATGCTGGGGTTAAAGGTGTGCATCACTAATGCCTGGCATTTTGTTGGTGGTGGTTTTGTCCCCACTCCCTTTTAAAGAAACTAAATGTTACTACTTATTTCATCATCATGATAACAGATGTTACTGGACTGGATAGACAGGCAAATTAAGCAACCTCCTTCCTCTTAACCAGATGTTTCTCTTGCATTTGTATGACGAAGCCTAAGTAAGTGAAAGATCACCTTAAACTAAGAATAATGGTTCAAACTGGGGGTGTACCTCAGAAGTAGAGCAAAGGGAGCCCAATGATCAGTATCCCAAATTTTTAAAGAGGCATCATTTTTTTTACCACTAAGAGGAAAACATTGCGAATATAAAACAAAGTCAGCAAATTGATGGCTATTGTCATAGCCTTAACTGATAATAATATCCAGTCATCAATTTTCTGATTTGTAAATTACATTTTCAAGGTGGCTGAAAAGTGAAGCAATTTCACGCTTTTCTCTCCCACGTTCCATGAACACCAGTCCTTCAGTAGAAAAACCTGCTTTAGTTTACTACTGTAGTAGGCTACTCGACAGGCTAAATTTACAAAGCAATGGCACTTTGGAGATTCAAAGTCCACAAAACACGGCAAAACTTCGGTCAGGGTCTTTTGATTGTGTCACATCATGGCGGAATGCATATAAATCTGGCTTCCTTTCTCCTGGAGAACTCCATACTGACTTCATATGACCCTGCAAAGGTCCCGCCTTTATACACCACGGATAAAACTGTTGCCTTCTTAATCCCTTTAATCTAAGACTTTGGAAACTTGATTCCATCAGTTCCATTTCAAATCGTAGTAGTCTCCTTTATTGCTTTCCTAATATGTTGCTGGGACGCATTACAAAACTGTGGTAATGTGTCACATAGTAAGAGTCTAAACATGTTGGAGTCATTAATACATTAATCCTTCCCTTGGCACTGTGGTTCCTTAGAAATTTGGATCAGTGGAGTATTAGGTCGCTTTCCTCATGCTTGTAGAGACTTATGCTGCAACCCTCACTGGCCCTGTGACAAGGGCGGGATGCAAATCTCATCCCTACGAGGCTCCAAATCCCTTGCTCCTCGCTGTCCAATCAGTATCAAGTACAAGGTCTGTAGGAAATCAGTGTAAGATCATTTATCCACTTCCACAGCTTCTAAATGCCGCCGCAGTTCCTCCCCAAAAGTCAAACGCGCTTCCGCCTGGGCGTCCTCAAGCCCCGCCCTCCAGCCACACCCCAACTGTGATTGGTCGAGCGTCGAGACTAGTCGAGCCACGATAGGTCAGGACAGCATCGGCCGTGAGCGCCACGTGTACAAAGGGCCGAACCGGAAGCCCCGAACCGAGAAGAGCGCTGGGCCTGTCGGTTGGCCGCTGAGGCCATGGAGCTCCCCGAGGAAACTCTGTCCGCGCGGCCGGCGCTGGAGACCGAGGGCCTGAGATTCCTGCACGTTACAGGTGAAGGGCGGCTGGGCGTGCGGCAAGCGCCGCCATGCTCGGTGGGTCGGCCTCCAGGAGGCCTAGCGTTATCGCCGCGGGCAGGCCGGGAAGGCGGGCTGGGCCCGAGCGCAGCTTTCCCGAAGTCAGCCCGCTCTGGGCGGGCGCTCGCGGACTTAGTTCGCTGGGGTCCTTCTAACACCTTCCTTTTGCAGTGACTGGAGTCTCCGGCCGGCGTTTTGCTCTACTCAACCCTAACCGACTGCTGTCTCCTTTACAAAGCGTAGCTCCGGGAGTCCGGGTGGCCTTTTGCTGTCCTGAATTGGATAGACACATCCCCCCAGTCCTTCAGAACCCCGCTGCTGTGCCCTGCACCCTCCTGACTACTCCGGAATGCCCTGGTGGTTGAGAAGTTTCTGTACCCAGCCTTTCCGGAATCCTTCCATTCCTGGCCCAGATAGTAACTATTTTAGGGGTCCGTTTTCTCAGCTAGATGTGAAGGTTCTGAAGGCAGGAGCTATGCTTTATCTCTGCTGAATATTATTGAAAAATGTTATTCTCCGTTTTCTGAACCTGCTTTCTTTTTGTCAGTGGGCTCCGTGCTGGCCAGCTACGGATGGTACATCCTCTTCAGCTGCATCCTTCTCTATATTGTCATCCAGAAACTCGCAGTCCGACTGAGGGCATGGAGGCAGAGGCAGCTGGACCAGGCTGAAGCTGTTCTGGGTTAGTGTCCTGTGATAGAAATGAAGGCGCCTGTAGCTTACTTTCATGGGTGGCGGCAGTTTATGCCTTTTAGTTTGGGTTTCTGAAAGATTTTTATTGAGATGCAAACATTTCCTAGTGGCGTGTAGCATACTCAGTGCTCATCTTGTGTTTAGTAAGAGGAGCAGAATGAAAGAAAAATTAACCCTTTCCTTGTGCTCTAGCTACATCCTTTGAGTTATTGTGAGTGACCAGAAACTCGGCATTAGGATTTTGCGTGCACTTCATTTTGAATTTTTCCCAGACCTCATCAAGCCTGATTTCTGCCGGACGGTGGTGGCACACGCCTTTAATCCCAGCACTTGGGAGGCAGAGGCAGGTGGATCTCTGTGAGTTCCAGGCCATCCTGGTCTACAAGAGCTAGTTCCAGGACAGGCTCCAAAGCTACAGAGAAACCCTCCCGAAAAGCAAAAACAAAACAAAAAACCTGATTTCCACTTCTCATTTGGTTGTTTTAAAAAACCTCAAAGCGCAGCCATTCTACCTAGAAGCTACCTCTGTGGCTGTGCCCAAAAGAAATGTTAAGTATTTTATGTTGCAGTATAACTAAAATACAGATCACCATGCATCTGAATTACCATGGTACTGAGACTGGGGTGGAAGGCCTTGATTTACAGCGAGGCAAAAATGTAAACTAGGATTGGGTTTGGGGCACACACCTCTAGTCCCAGCACTCAGGAGGCAGAGGCTGGCAGATCTGTATGAATTTGAGGTCAGCCCGTCTACATGGAGAGTTCTAGGTCAGCCAGGACTACATAGTAAGTAAGACCCTATCTCAAAAAAAAAAAAAAAAGTAAACTGGGGTTGGAGCTGGGACTCAACTGGTGGAGTGCTTGAGTAGCATACACAAGGCCTGGGGTTTTGTTTTCAGCACCAAATAAAAGTGGGCATGGTGGCCAGCTTCCTTTGTCCCGCACTGGGAGGTGGAGGGTCAGGAGTTTAAGGTCACTCAGTGCCACATAGTGAGTTGGAGACCAGTTGAGGTTACATTAGACCCTATCTCAACCAGAAGTTAGTTAAGTTGGGACATCCATATTCAGTTCATAATGCTAATTGAAAGGACTTGGTTTTTGTTGGAAGAGGATCTTACACCTCTTCTCATAGACCTGGGCTAGTCCAGTGATAGATGGAGCTGCAGAGGCCTTGAGCTTTGCTTTCTGGACCTCTGGTCAACCTAGAGATCGGGTGCAGTGAGATGTGTGGTGTATATATGGTACAGTAGAGTCTCGCTCCGCGGCCATCACAGCACTTAGTGCTCCTCTCTGAGTGTGCAAGGATATATTTCGTGGTGATTTTCTGACGTTTGAATCTCTATATTTATAGGCTATGGAGTCATACCTCATTTATTTATATGGAGTCATACCTCATTGTTTTTTTTTCTTGCTGTTTTAGAACCTGATGTTGTTGTTAAGCGACAGGAGGCTTTAGCAGCTGCTCGTTTAAGAATGCAGGAAAATCTAAATGCCCAAGTTGAAAAACATAAGGAAAAACTAAGACAGGTATGAACTGGGTTGACTTAATAATTGTGTTGGGTTTTTTTCTTTTCTTTGTTTTTTTTCAGGGCCTTGAGCATGCTAGGCAAGGTCTCTTTTGCCTATCCATACCTCTACTGAACTGTTCAAGGCTTAGTGCTAATGGTCAGAAAAATATTTGCTGTTATTTGCAAGCATAGAGCAGAGTTGTGTCTCATTAAGTTCCAGCTGCATTTCGTAGTCTACTAGGTCAGCACTGGCCATAGAGAGGAAATATGCTGGCTAGGAATAGGTTTGTGAATTCATTGCTACTGTGGACAGTGTGGGTGAGTGAGTGCATGTCTCTTGGGTGGATATCAAGAATTAATTTCCTTTAGTTTACTGTGGGTCAGCATTCTTGCTTTGTACAGTTTTGAACTGTCAAGGGAGAAATACTCTTGAAGAAAGATACATCTTTTGTTTCTGTCTTGCCTTCAAGTGTTTTCTTAACATTATTACTCCACAAGACTGTGTGTTTGGGTCACATTGCTGCCATAGCCCGTGTAGATACCAGCCTGTCTACCTCCCAAGTGCTGGGATTCCAAGCTCCATATTTGTTTGAAGCTGGGTATTATTGCATATGACTTAGTTTAGGGATGGTCAAGCACACAGCTGTGGGTTCGGTTCCAGGAGAGCAAGAAAATGCAGCATAAGGCTTAGATAAGGATTGTGTTGGTGGAAGTGTGGACTAAAAGATCGGAATTTTGAGGTTGGTTTTTTTTTTTTTTTGATTTTTGAGACAGGGTTTCTCCGTAGCTTTTTGGTTCCTGTCCTGGAACTAGCTCTTGTAGACCAGGCTGGCCTCGAACTCACAGAGATCCGCCTGCCTCTGCCTCCCAAGTGCTGGGATTAAAGGCGTGCACCACCACCGCCCGACTTTTTTTTAAGTCGTGGATTTTCATGGGAGGAAAGGTGGAAAGTGAGGGAAGGAGGAGCCAGGGATTGCGCTGAGCAGCCAGGGGAGTTGCACTGGTCCTCATGGGAGTAAGACCTGCTGTATTAGGTACTTCCGCTGCTGTGCTGGAATGACAAGCAACTGGCGAGAAAGGGTTTATTTTGGTGTCCAGCCCCTGGGGGAGGACACAGTCTGTCATGGCAACAGGAACATGAGGCCAGCCTGGCAGTCAGGAAGCAGACAGGGCAGGGAATGGAGCCAGGCTATAAAATCTCAAAGTACCTCCAAGAACATACTTCCTCCAACAAGGCTGCCCCTCCTAAAGATTCCATGACATTTGCAAACATTGCTGCCAGCTGGAGACCACGTGTTCAGATACTAGTGCCTATGGGTGACATACATCATTCAGATGACATTTGTACACTAGCATTGAGCTAATCTGTCATTGTCATTTCCTGTCCTATCCAGAAGTTTTCAGCGCCTCTCACATGTCCCACAAAAAGAACTGTCTGCCAGCTGTGAGGCACCAGAGAACTTGATCTCAGAATTGTCAGCCTCGGCTGTGTCACTGGGCTTCCAGAGACATGTGCCTTTCTGCCACATCAGCAGCTCCTCTTGTTTCTGCATGGCCATCCTTTCGGGTCTGCTCTTCCCAGCTTGACTGGGACCCAGAAGGAAAGAACATAATAAGATGTAAATGCACACCCGCCTTCCTGAGGCATTTAGTCCACTAGCAGCCTTCAGTTGATAAAAGCCAGTCTTCCCCTTAGTCACCAGCCTGACTTTAAAATTAGGAATTAGAAACCTGTGTGTGGTATAGAAGTTTAATCTGTGGAAATTACATCTCCACTGTTCTTCTTACCCACTGCCTAAATAGCCCATGTAATGTTAAATTTATTTAGGTGTTTTGTTTTGTTTGTTTGTTTGTTTGTTTTGATTTTTTTTGTTTGTTTTTTTTTTGTTTTTCGAGACAGGGTTTCTCTGTGGCTTTGGAGCCTGTCCTGGAACTAGCTCTTGTAGACCAGGCTGGCCTCAAACTCACAGAGATCCGCCTGCCTCTACTTCCCGAGTGCTGGGATTAAAGGTGTGTACCACCACTGCCCGGCTTATTTAGGTATTTTTACAGATGTAGTTTATCCAGTATTTTATGAGCACACTGTATGGGTCCCTTTGAATAGAAATGGAAATCGTATGTGCATGTTTTTTCAAATGCCCGTATCTGCCTGGCTTATGGTTAGTTTAGATCTCTCATACGTAATGCTAGAATTTATCTGCTAAACATTGATTCTAGATGTTTATTATTTGTGTGTTGAGTCAACCATGTACATGCCATGTTGTGCACTGGGAGACCAGAGGACAACTTACAGGAGTCAGTCTCTTATTCCATGAGTCCTGGAGCTCAAATAGGTCATAAGCTTGTTTGCTTCGTTCAGTAAACACTTTTGCCTGCTGAGCCATCTTGCTGCACCCCACCCCCCATTTTGTTTTTTGTTTTGTTATGATGGATTAGACTTTTTTTTTTTTAAAGGCATAGGGTCTCATGGAACCCTGCCTGCCTAGACTAGATGTCTGCTTCTGCATCCCTAGAGCTGGGGATTCTGGGATTACAGGCATGTATCACCATGCCCCACTCACTTAGACATTCTTGATGTAACTAAAAGTATAGAGTAACCTGTAGGTTAAGAGGTTCTTTCTGAACTAACTTGTATTTACAAGTGATGGAAGCTTGAAGAGTGTGTGCCAAGGAGAAATTTGCAGAACATGTGCTCTTATCATGTGTTCTTATGACATCACAATTTAATTAGGACCAGAATAGATTGCTTTGGGTTTGAATTCTTTTGGAAATGAGAGATTTCATGCCCCTGACATGCATGTCCACTGCAATGTTTGGTTGCTTGAAAAAAAAAAATTACTACTGTCCATGGAACAGGAAGCAGAAGTAAATACCATGTGTTCTGGATCAATACCTACCACAGGCTTCTTGGGCAGCCATTGCTCAGTGTGGTTTTCTACAAGGATTCATTTCCCTTATGTTTCCATAGTATTTAACTTTCTAATGCACTTGGCAATCTGTTGTCCTATGACCCAGTGCCTGAGGCACAGCCAAGTAATGGTAAAACAGGCCTGCCAGCCACACACACCCATTACAGGTCATTTCTTCTGCATTGCCAAAATGGGCTGAAATAATGGAATCATTGTTTCTTTTTCCACACTTTTAAAAACTCTATGTACTTTTATTTTATGTGCATTGGTGTTTTGCCTGCATGTATGTGTGGGGATGCAGATCCTCTGGAACTGGAGTTACAGACAGTTGTGAGCTGCCGTGTGGATGCTGGGTCCTCTAGAAGAGAAGTCAGTGCTCTTAACTGCTTACCCGTCTTTCCAGCCCCTTTCATACATTTTAAAACATTTAAATAAGGGTTTTATGAGATAAGGTCTCTCTGTGTTTGCCAGGCTGGTTTCAAACTTAAGTTTTCTCATCTTCCTGAGCACCAGGGTTAGAGGTGTATACCATTATGCCAAGCCTGCACAGCAGCTTTTTTTTTTTTAAATAAAATGCAAGTGAGACATGTTTGGAGAGATGTTTAAATTAAGAATTCTCAAATGATCTGCCCCGCCCTTCGTGATCTCCACACTCCTGGGTGTCTGTGGAGGTGGTCTTGAACTCCAGGACTTGAAGCAGGGGCTCAGCTCCTGGGCCTTCTGGAACAGCTCGGGTTTTTTTTTGTTTTGTTTTTATTAAAAAAAAAAAGAATTCTCAAATGAGCATTTTTCCCTGAGACTAGTAGGAGCTTATGAGTGCTTTCTCTCTGTGTTCTTTGTGTGTGTGATTCTTTCTTAGCTTGAAGAAGAGAAGAGGAGACAGAAGATTGAAATGTGGGACAGCATGCAAGAAGGCAGAAGTTACCGAAGAAACACAGGAAGGCCTCAGGTAAGTAGAGTTGACGGCAATTAACTGTGTAGAATGCCGGGGCTTGGATTGGGTCTGTGGTTTTGTAAATTAAACCCAGACCATGGCATATTGAACTATACCCCCCAATCCCCAAGTACAATTTATTGATTCTTAAATTTGTATATGTTCAAACAGGAAGAAGATGGTCCTGGGCCTTCTACTTCATCTGTCACCCCCAAAGGAAAATCTAACAAAAAGCCTTTGCGGGGAGGTGGTAAGAACCTGGCAATGTGAAGCATTTAGAAGTTTTAACACTTACAAGATATATTGTCTTTTTGTGTGTACTTTCTGTGCATGTGTGGTGTGTGTGCACTTCAGTCTGCCAGTGCACGTGCCCATGCTTGTACAGAGGACAGTAGGTTCTATCAGTTCCACCTTATTCCCTGAGACAAGGCCTCTCCCTCATCCCATTAGTTGGTTTGGCAGCTGGGAAGCCTCAGCAGTCCTGTCTCTAAGCGGAAGCACTGCGCTTACAAGTGTGTGTGCTGCCATGCCTGGGTTTGTGCATGGGTGCTAGGGGTTTGTACACAGGTCCTTGTGCTTGCTCAGCCCTTTTTCCCACTGAGCCATCTTCCTGGCTCTATATTTTCCTTTTAAAAGTTAAGATTCTCCAGCTGAGCATGGAATGTATGCTTGTAACCCTGGTACTTGGGCAGCTGAAGCAGGATTGTCCAAGTGGAGGCCAGCCTAGGCTACATAGCAAGGAAACAGTCTCTTAGTTTCTTGTTGGTTTTTTTTTGGTTTTTTGTTTTTCGAGACAGGGTTTCTCTGTGGTTTTGGAGCCTGTCCTGGAACTAGCTCTTGTAGACCAGGCTGGTCTCGAACTCACAGAGATCCGCCTGCCTCTGCCTCCCGAGTGCTGGGATTAAAGGTGTGCGCCACTACCGCCCTGCCAGTCTCTTAGTTTCTGCGCCCCCAGTTTAGGGCTGTAGAGATAAGGGAAGCAGATACAGAGTGCCTGTGGCTCCTCACTGTGCAATTAGGATGATGGTGCTGGGAAATGTGAGCCAGGATGAGAACAGTCTGTCCCTACAGAGCTGTGTCTGGCAGACACTGTCTTGTCTTGCTGCAGTGCTGCCCTGTTTCCTATGAGTAACTTTCTCCAGATAGAAATATGTCCGCTCAGCTTGTCCTGTATATTAGTATATTACATGACACCATAGCAGCACGCCTTCATCTTGTCCCTGAGGGATTTTCCGTATCTTGGGAAGGTGGGACAGACAAATGCAGGAATTAGCAATCTTTTGAGATTCAGGCTGAGTTTGCAGCAATGGAACAATTTATTATGTACCTCCCCTCCTCCCCTCCAGAGCTAATTGCTTTCATCCTGTTCTAACCAACACACATCAGTTTGCACATGGCCTGTTGTGCTGTCCAGCAGTCCTGAGCTGGGGCCAACCTAAGCAACCTGGCTTAGCAAATGAGGAAACTAAAACTTAGGGCAAGATTTCATGGTAAGCAAGGAGCAGAACCAGCCCACATAAGACTGACTGTGGAGCCTGGGGCATTTGGCAAGGACCGACCCAGTTATCGTATTGGCTGTAAGGATCCGATGTGGGAGGGAGAGATGGGAAAAGGATGTAGGTGACCCATTTCTGACTACTAGAAGTGGAAGGCTCCATTCTGGTTATTTGGTTTGTTTTTTGTTTGTTTTTGAAACAAGGTTTTCGACCTAGGCTGGCTTCCAGCTCAATGTGTAGCCAAGGATGACCTGGACCTCTTGATCCTCTTGCTTCTTCCTCCCAAGGACTAAGATCACAGGCCTGGACCATCACACCCTTTTAAAATGTTCTGCTTTGCTTTTGTTTTGTTTTTGAGACAATGTCTCAAACTATAGCCTAGGCTGTTTTAGAAATCACAGTGTAGCCAAGGCTGGCCTTATGCAACCTCCTGAGTGGAACTACAGTTGTGAGCACCCACATCTGGCCACTTTCATTGTCTTCTAAGTCCATTTTCTGCAGCTTTAATAGCCTTTATTTGGATGTGTACTTTCTTTTCAGCACTGTAATTAGTGTAGGGTAAACGTCCAAGCCCATTTCTGTGTTTGAAAACCCACCAAAGCCTTCCAGTCCCTGAGCATGAAATCCCACCAGTCCCTCGGCTCGAGCCAAGCTCAAGCAGGACTGAAATCTCACCAACCCCTACTTTGGAAAACTCCTCCCCCAAGAAACCCTGTTTAAACCTGCCTCCTACCCAGTCCCCTGATGCTTCTCACCTGAGCAGAGGTAGCCAACTTCTTGTGTCTCTCCCAATAAATCTCTTATGTGAGGTTTGTTGTGTGGTGTGACTTTGTGGTATTCCTTGGCTCCCTACTGCCAAAGATGCCTTTCCCCTCAGAGATGCAACAGTTCTAAAGAGGAAAACATTTCCATCAGCTCTGTAACACTTCTGCTAGGGAAACCTTCCCCTCAGGGCTGCAAAATTTCCTTTGGGGAAACCTTCCTCTTAGAGTTAACACGTGTATTGGGGATTTCCCCTCAGAGCTGCAACACTTGTATTAAGGAAAATTTCCTCTCAGAGCAGCGCTGTAACGCTTAAAATTGGAGGCTTCATATAGTTAAATCAGGCTATCTTGGGTAATTTCTGACTAACATTTTGCATGCCTCTCAAGTACTGGTATTAAAGGCTGCACCACAACTATCACTACCTTATTTTTAATATTAGGCTAAAGTCCCTTGAATGGAATCTTTGTCTTTGCAGTGATTTACATGCTAGATTTGTGGTTAGAGTTTTTAATATGGAATATTCCCTGATCTCCAGCCATCAAAATGGTTCTGTTTCCTTTTCACTTCCAGGTTATAACCCTCTGACTGGTGAAGGGGGTGGAACCTGCTCCTGGAGACCCGGACGCAGGGGCCCATCATCTGGTGGATGAAGCTAAGACTCTTGTTAGTGTCACTTGACATTAGCAAGATGGACCCTTAACCCTCAACTCAATTGCCTTACGCACACTTTCACAGTGACTAGCCAAGAAGAGGCGGGGCTTATTTCCATTCTTAACTACCTGTATTTTAAGGGCTTTGGTCAGTATGAGAAGAGACATTGCCATTAGGTCACACTCGTAGAGACGAGACAGCCATTAATTTCATGGCTACTTGCTAGTTGGTAGGTTGAAGGCCTCTTGCTATTTAGCAGACTTTGTGGAGGAGGCCCAGTGGTGATCTTTTGGGGTTAGAAGTCCTTTCTAATAGGACAGTCTCTGTGACAGAATGCGTTGAATGATGTCCTCCTTGTAAATGGTGAGCCCACCAGTGAGGATGACTGAAGTACAGTTGACGGGGTTTGCTTCTGTATATTTATCTTTATGAACAGAACTTTGTAAAACAGAAAAAGTTAAATACTTGAAAAGTAACATTTTTAGCATCTTTATTAAACTCAAGGAAATTTCCTTGTGAGCTTGACTTTTTGTCATCCAGTCTCCAATTATTTTGCTTACTTCTCATGGCCAGTGGCAGATGCTAGTCTCGATGATTTGAAAGTTGACAGCCTCCTTGAGTTTTAGTTGTTACATCAGTAGGATAAACAAGTAGCACAGCAGGCTATGGTGGTGTGTGCCTGCACCCACACACTGCAAATGTGAGGCCCACCTTAGCTATGCAGTGAGTTCCAGGCCCATCAGAGCTATATAGTGAGACTCTGCCTAAGGGAACACAAGTACTCTGTAATAGACTGGTAAGACATGTTCAAAAGGAGAGCGGAAAAGCATGGTACTTGTCTGTAAACACTTCAGACACCACAGGATTGCCAGACTGGCCTGGGCAGCAAAACCCTACCTCTCCACACACCAACCCAACAACAGAGTCTTGCTTGAGCTCCCAGGACTTCCTTTATGCATATGACTCATTTGTCCATGATAGGACCTGCTGGGGATTTTCTGTAAGACTCTGATGATTACATATGTATGTATGTGTCACAATTTGATTGGTTTTGTTTCTCAAGATAGGTTCTCTATTTGTAGACCTGGCTGACCATGACCTCAGAAATCCGACAGCCTCTCCCTTCCTGAGTGTTGAGCCCAGCTATAGTCTTTGATTTTTATATTATTCAACACTTGTTTTGAATAGCAAAACTATTCTTAACTCGGACCAGTTTGGGCTTACATGGTAGATGTTGGACACTCTTGGCATAGAATCAGTCATGGAAAGTAAAAAAAAAGAATTAAACTAGAATGGCCCACTTGGCTAGACGGTAGAAGTCTATAGGGGCAAAATAGTATGTGGTTGTCTGTCTTAACATACACAAGGAAACAGTCTTTGTAGGGCTTTGTTGGGGAGCTTGGTCTGGCAGTACTCATGTGCTCACGGCACTTGGGAGACAGTCAGGGGGATTTCTAGTCCAAGGACAGGCTGGGCAATGTGGAGGCTAAGAAGTCTTGAGGAAGGCTTGAGAGAAGAGTTGGGATGGGTGTAGCACTGGAATTAGAAACACATAACTAATTGACTTGGAATCTAGAGGGACTGAGTTGTGTAAGTGGTTTTCAACTAAGCAGTAGTGTTGATTTGTAGTAGAAACTAAATAGGCAAAAAGGTCCTAGAAGGCTGTGGTTTTGGGTACTAGTAGGTGTTCCTGGCAGGTTTGGATGGTGATATCATACACAAGTAATGGAGTAACGATGTTACTGGTATACAGGTAATGGGTGCTATGTATTGAGATGCCACCTGTATAATAGTTTGGAAAAGCACCATGTCCTATCTGTGGACCTGGTTAATACTCTGCTGTGAAGCAGGTAGTTTGGTTTTCAGGAACTGAAGCTTAGAGGAGTTAAATAACTTGCTCAATGCTAATCAGTGTAGTCTACTTCATCCTTGTGTTCTGGACCCAAAGCTTAAGCTAATCAAGTTTCATCCAG
>NC_022023.1:26905908-26919027 GCF_000317375.1 Microtus ochrogaster | reverse complement strand
TGGAATATTTGTTTAATGATGCAAAGATGTGTTTCATATGTTGCAGTTGTTTGATTCTGTGAAGCTGTGTTACTCTACCTGCCTAAAACACCTGATTGGTCTAATAAAAAGCTGGAGAGAGAAATAGGCAGGAAAGAGAGCTAGGCGGGGCTGGCAGGCAGAGAATAAATAGGAGAAATCTGGGAAGAGAGATGGAGGAGCAAGTGGAGGAGAGGAGGATATTGGGTCAGTCACATGGCCAGCTGTGGAGTGAGAAGTAAAGAAAAGAAAAGAAAAGAAAAGAAGAAAAGAAGGGGGCTGGAGAGATGGCTCAGCAGTTAAGAGCATTGACTGTTCTTCCAGAGGACCTGGGTTCAATTCCCAGCACCCACATGGCAGCTCACACAACTGTCTGAAAATCCAGTTCCGGGGGGATCTGACACCTTCACACCAATGCACATAAAATAAAGTTTAATAAACCATAAAAATTTAAAAAAAATATAAAATAAAAAGATAAAAGTCCAGAGGCAAAAGGTAGATGAGATAATTGAAGCTAAGAAAAAGCTGGCCAGAACCAAGCTAAACTAAGGCCAGGCATTCATAAGTTTCCCTGTATTTATTTGGGCTGGGTGGCAGGCCCCCAAAGAATAAGAACAAAGCAACTACACCCATGAGGCAGAGGGAGGCAGATCTCTGAGTGTGAGATCAGCCTGGTCTACAGAGCAAATTCCAGGGCTACCCAGAGAAACCCTGTCTCGGAAGACAGACACCCGTTGGAAGCCCAGCTGTGTGTTGTGCCTTACCCTCACAGACAGGCCACAATCCGCCCTTCTCTTCCTCACCTTCTGAGTTCCAACCACCAGGGCACTCGGAGCTTACCTCCCTGGGCATTATCTTCATTCTTTTTCTTTTTTACATACCCACATTCTGATTCCTAACGCACAAGTTGTGCTCTGACCTCCACACGTGTGCTTTCCCTGCCACCAACACGTAAACGTAAAGAAATGGAAGATGATGATGATGTGGAGGGGTCGCAACATTCACAAGTGAGAAGAGGACTCCAGTGTTGAGCAGTTGTAGACATGTTTGCTGTTCAGTGGCTGCATCCTCCTTGGTCCACATGATACTGTGAAAACAGGCCTTTGTGGCACCCGGGAAACTCACTAGCCACTTGCCTTTTTTAGCACCCCAAGACTCCAGCAAATTTCTGCAGGTGTGGATACAGTCCTCCTTATTTTGAAACCCCTAATTCAAACTTCAAAGGTCACTTCATACCTGCCTTGGCATCATCAAAGCATCCTGCAGACCCTGGAAGAGAGGGCATGAAACGAAGTACAGGAGCCTGGACCTCCCCACAGTGGCCTGATTTGGGCGGTTTGTCCATTAGCATTCCCTAATCATAAGCCGCCATAAGTAAAATAAGCGCTATCCCCAAGGGACTGTGGCTCCTCCAAGTTTTGTTCCTCTCAGTCAGATCTGTGGCTCATCTAGAAGCTGACTGGGCTGGTGTCATCCCTGATAGCTGTCAACTGGGCAACAGGTGACTGGCTCTTGTACTTCCCGGTCTGAAGCAGGCTAGAGTAGCCAGGGCTTGTTCATGTGACAACTCGAGTCCAAGTTCAGGATGACAAAGTTTAAATTTCTTTTGTATTCTAATTGTTTCTGTTATGTGTATTAGCCAGTTTAGGCACTTATGTGCCACAGTGCATGTGTAGAGGTCAGAGTTCAACTTTGAAGAGTCAGTTCCTCCTTCCATCTTGTTGAAGCAGGGTCTTATATCTGCCACTATGTATACTTCATTCTAGCTGGCCCATGAATCTCCATTTGATTCTCCTGTTAACGCCTCTGATTTCATTTGGGATTATGGATGCAAGCCACTCCGTCCAATTTTTTGTGGGTTGGGAGGATCATACCTCAGGTATTGGGCTTGCTGGGCAAGCCTTTTACCCCCTAAGCCACCTATCTCATCGGCCCACATTCACAAATCTTGCTTCCCATTTTGCTGCTATCCCATTGACTTAAGCAGCTCATAATTCGAAAGCTAGGAGGAGGCCAGCACTCAGTGGGAAGACCTATAAAATCGCATTACAAGGAATAAATGTGGGGAGGGGAAAACACGTAGTGGAATTAGCCTAATCTAGGCCAGATGCTATTAAATGACCTTGTGCAGCCTTCCCATGCATTCCTCAGTGTGAATCTGCCCCAGGCTATAGCAGGCTAGCTCACCTTACAGTTAAGGCTCATCCCCAAGATTTACAATCAAGATAATGAAGTAGCAATTGTGCAGAACCCTGCTCTGACCAATACAGTATATTCCCAGCCTTCAAAGAACCTGAAAATAACCTTGACTGACTGGTGGGATTTAGCAAAGGCTCTCTGCAGGCAAACAGGCCAGCTTTAGGCACAGTACAATACAGCACAGGGATGTGCCTCACTAGAGAACCATCAATATTGTGAACCAAGGACGGTTATCAGTATCTTCAGAAGGGATCTGTGGAAAGGGTCACTTGAGAGACTTTCAGTAGACTGCCATCTGGCAGAGACCCAGGGAGAATGCCAGTGTGTTCTGACCACCACTCTTGCCAGTGCTTTCTGTTGATGGATTCTAACTGAAAGCAACCCCCTGGGGATGTTGACATCTGCTAGATTGGTTAACCATCATTGCCTTTTAGACTTTCAAGAACATGCTGAAGTTCTGATCCTACTACCTATGGATATGATCTTATTTGGAAATAGGGTCTCAGGAGATGTAGTCAAGTTCAAGGTGGACATGTGACAGAGTGGGGGTGACATAGCCACACGCCCCAAATCTGGCTGACTAGAACCTGAACAAGGAAACATTCCCAGCACCGTCACTGTGGACTTACCACATCTAGAACTAAGAGAATACCTACCCTTCTGTGGCTATAACCAAGTTCGTTTCTGGTGATGTGTCACAGTAGCCAGAAGAAGTGGCCCATAAGAAAGTTTCACTGCAAGCATCCCCACCACCACCATGTTGCAAAAGACAGAGTCCAAGGGCTCAGGAGACAAAAGTTCCACAGAATTTTCACAAGGACCTTGCCAGGAGATGGCCTGAAAACATTCCTAAGGCAAATCTTAGAAAGGCTGTGAGCACCGGTGTTCCTGAACAGCACTAGAAGCAAAGATGATGTGAGGACAAGGAGTAAACCCTCCATGTCTGTTTGCTGCTTCTGCTCCAGAAGGCTGACCTATGAGATGTGGGACCCCATCCACACAGTCTTCTTGGGCCAGCTCCTGAAGGTACGCATACGGCTACTCAGCAGGCCTGTACTTCTCCAAAGAATGTGTTGGGAAACTCCATGAGCTGTGGATTGAGGCCTGATTGCTCCTGGTGCATGCACTGACAAGCGCCCATGCAAGTGGTTGGTGGAGTGCTGAGACCAAAAGTCCAATTCTTAGCAGCTCTGTGATTAGGCTTAGGTTGGGGGACCAGCAGGAGAGAAGAGAAAAAAGTCTGCCCTGCCCATCAGTCAGTGTACTTGCTGCTCATCCCAGAGAACTGAGTTATTTCTTAGTCTTGTGTCCCGTGGCTTCTCACCTGCTGTAACTCCAGCTTCATGGGATCCACCACACCCTCCCTGATCCCCACAGGCACCGGCATACATGTGGAAGACACATACACAAAAATTAAATAAAATCTTTCTGAGACAGGGTTTCTCTATGTAGACCTGGCTGTCCTAGAACTCACTCAGAGATCAACTGCCTTTGTCTTCTGAGAGCTGAGATTAAAGGTATGTGCAACCACACCTGGTTAAAACAAATCTTTTTATTTTATTTTTTAAATGAATTTATACCTACTATACCACCCAATGCTAGCTATTTTCTTTTTTTAAAGATTTATTTATGAATCATGTATATATTATTATGTCTGCTGCAGGCCAGAAGAGGGCACCAGATCTCATTACAGATGGTTGTGAGTCATCATGTGGTTACTTGAAATTGAAGTCAGGACCTCTGGAAGAGCAGTCAGTGCTCTTAACCTCTGAGCCATCTCTCCAGCCCATAGCTATTTTTATAAATATTAACTAAGGGACATGGATGCTCAAGCCCCTGGAAAGCATACACATGACAGAAATGTTCACAGCAACTGTATGTGTCAAGGCCTACGCTGGAATCAATACAGACATCCAGGAACAGGTAAATGGTCAGACATATTCATTCATTGAGTGAAATGCCACTTAGCAATAATGGAATGATTGAAACACATGCTACAGTATGATTTCAATTTTTTTTTTTTTTTTTTTTTTTTTTTTTTTTTTTTTTTTTTTTTTTTTATTTTTTTTTTTTTTTTTTTTTGGTATTTCAAGACAGGGTTTCTTTGTAGCTTTGGAGCCTGTCCTGGAACTAGCTCTTGTAGACCAGGCTGGCCTTGAGCTCACAGAGATCTACTTGCCTCTGCCTCCCGAGTGCTGGGATTAAAGGCGTGCACCACCACCACCTGGCCAGATTTCACAATTCTTATGCTGTGTGCAACAAGACAGGCAAAGAAAGTACACATGATAACATTTCTACAAACCCCAGTGCAGGCCCATTAAGTCACAGTGATGGAAAACACATCAGGCTGAGAGAGGTGAGCAGAAGGGGTGGGGCTATAAAGGGGGAACAAGAGTTAAGCCTGGTAGAGCATTGAGAAACCTAAGGCAGGAAGATAATGATCCCGAGGCCAGTCTGAGCTACACAATAAGACGTCTGAAACATCAAAAACAAAACCCTAGATGTAGTTGTTCACACCATGATCCCACTCCTTTGAAAACTGAGCCTGAGACACAGGTTTGCCAGAAGTTCAAAACCTGGCTGGGCTATAGTGTGATACTCTAACCACCCTCCAAAAAGGGGGGTTGTGGAAGAAAAAAATTGGAGTGATGAATAAGTTCAGTGTTTCAGTGGTTGTGGTTTCGTTGTCATAGCTACCATGGTGGTTTAAATGAGACTGTCTCCATAGGCTCAGATGAGTGAAGAACTGGTTTCCCAGCTGGTGGTGTTGCTTGGGTAGGCTTAGGAGGTGTTTGTTGGAGGAAGTATACTGGGGGTGGGCTCTGAAGTTTGAAGTCTCGTGCATTCCCAATACACAGCTTTGTTCTTGCTGCTCCAGCTCTCATGCCTACCTGCTGCCCCGCCCCAACAGCTGTGATGGACACCTTAGCCCTCTGGAACCATAAGCCCAAATAAATTCTCCCTTCTACTAATTGCTTCTGATCATGATTCATTACAGCAATAGAAAAATAAATAATACAGTCACAGACAGGTGATGAAATCTAAAATGTATATTTTTAATTTTTTGTAGTATTAGAGATCGAACCTAGGCCCTCAGGCATGCAGGGCAAGCACACTGCCCCTGAAGCTACCCTCTTAAATTATACATTTTAGCTGGGTGGTGGTGGTGCATGCCTTTCATACCAGAACTCCAGAGGTTAGTGTATATTAATGATACCTGGTGTGACTTGAATGAGCATGGTCCCATAGGCTCATATAATCGAATATTTAATGTTCGGTTGGCGGAACTGTTTGGGAAGGATTAGGAGGTGTGACCTTGTTGGAGGAGGTGTGTCACTGGGGATGGGCTTTGAGATTTCAAAAGTTCACACCACTGTCAGTTAGCTCTCTCTGACTCATGCTTGTGGATCAGATGTGAGTTCTCAGCTACTGCGCCAGTGCCGTTCTTATCTACCTGCTGTCACGCCCTCTCCACCACGACGGTCACAGACTCATCCTCTGAAACTGTAAGCCCCCAATAAACTTTAGTAACTTGCCTTGGCCACGGTGACTTGACAGCATAAGTGGCTAAGACATACTACTGAAGTTGTCTTAAAATTCCCAGTGTCAAAATAATTGATGATGTTTCGGTTCCGATTGAACCCAGATGACGTAAATGATTCTGCTGTTTTCAGCTGGTGTTGGATCCAGCAGTCTCCACTTGGCTCCCTCGGCACCATGGAAGCTGTCACAGGAGCACAGCCGAGGTGGAGGTGCAGGAATGTGCTCTAGGAAAATACACTCAAAACCGAGCCACACAGCTTCTCACTCTGCTTAAGTGGTGAATTTATTTATTTATTCGGGTTTTCAAGACACGGTTTCTCTGTGTACCCCTGGCTATCCTGGAACTCACTCTGTAGTAGCTGGCTTTAAACTCAGAGATCTACCTTCCTCTGCCTCCCAGGTCATGGGATTAAAGGCATGTGCTACCATCACCCGGCACAGGTAGTGAATTTATTATGACCAGATATTTTACAATTAAATACATATTTCAATAGTCTAAATATTTGTTTCTAATATTAAAAAGTGACAAAAAGGGTTTATTCCAATTTTTAATTGTGTGTGTGTAGGTGGGTCAAAGGATAACTTGGAGAAGTCAGTTCTCTCCTTCCACCATGCTGACCCGGGGCATGAACTTAGACCACTTGGTGGCAAGTGCTTTTACTCACTGGGTTCTTTTCCTTGGTTCAAGTTTTTTTTTTAAAAAATCTATTTCCTATTTCCTCTTGACTGAAAAATATCACAAAGGCATGGAGGAGATGCATTAGTGTGTAACGTGCTTGTGCAACAAGCCCGAGGACCCGAGTTTTGATGACTAGTATGAATGTGGAAGATGGCACGGTGGCATCTGCTTGCAGTTCCAGGGTGGACCTAAACAGGCTTCCACAGGCTTGCTAGGCAGCCAGTCTCGCTGAAACAGGAGCTCACAAATCCAAGGTAGAGAGTGACTGCGGAGGGCACACTGTCTTCTGGCCTCCACATGCATATGTGTGGGCACGCATGCTCACAGTACATGCATCCCACTCCCCCCACCCTCCTCCCCCACATACACAAGATCCAGAGAAATGGGAAGAAAGATTACATTGGTGCAGTGGAATTTGGGGACTTTAGGTGTGCACGACTGCACTGGACTCACTATTTCAACATTAGTGAACTGTGTTAGATGGTCAGCAGTGGCCGCCGTGCTTCAGGCCGCATCCAGCTTATCGTAATAAAGGCAGGCTATCTTTTGAAATTTTCCTTCCATCTCACTTGACTTGATTGTCTTTGGATCTATGGAAGTATAGTATGTCATGTCAGGAGCCCACAGCAGAAGAAAGTGTCTCCCTCATGGCAGCCAGGAAGCAGAGAAAGAGGAAGAATCCAGGCCCCGACAACCCTCCAAGGGCATGCCTCCAAGACCGGACTCTCACTCAGTAGGGCCCTGCCTCTTAAGGAATTCACAAGCAAGCATTGAACACACGGACCTTGGCAGGTTATTCCAGATCCAAACTACAGCACCCTTGTTGCATTGCTTCCGGGGTTGCAGATAAATACACGTCTCTGAGCTTTGGCTCCATCTGCTCCTTCAGCTACACGCTGACTCCATGGCTATTGCACGCGCATGCGCAGCCATGCAATGTCAGAGATTTGAGATTCTGTAGCCAGAGCCTCCTGATATCCTCTCCCACGTGCACTGTACTGCACCTTGTGTTCCCGGGAACACAGACTTCTCAGTAGCATCTATACCCATAGGCAATCCTTACGTAGGCTGATATTTTGCATTTACTGGGGATGAGAGGCTCATAAGCTGTGGCTCCATGCAATGTGGACAGCAGGATCAGTTGGGATAAACTTGCAGAAGCCAACCCCACCTCTCCAGCACTCTTAATTCAGGATGCAGAGGATACATTCTGACTGATAGCTTTCTAAATTTACACATCTCTCAGTTTATGGTGTCAGCACAAATCCAGAACCAGGACATCATCTTTGAAAATACTGGAGTAAGAAAGATTAGGCAATAATTAAATTAAAACGAACCATGAAACATGTAGCTATTGTTCTCTCTCTCTCCGAGACAGAACATCTGTAGTCCTGACTGTCCTGGGGCTCGATATAGACCAGTTTGGCCTTGAAATCACAGAAATCCTCCCGCCTCTGCTCCCCAAATGCTGGGGAATGCTGGCATTAAACTTGTTTACTGCCCCCCGCCCAAAGTCCAGCTCAGTGTTGTTCTATTAGAGACTGAGGATTAACGAAACCTTGGTTGGACCAGATGGCCCAGTGAGTTAAGGGTCTTACCTGAAAAGCTGGGTAACCTGAGTTTGATCTCCAGAACCCACATGATGGAGCAGGGACCAACTCTTGTTAGTTATCCTCTGACCTCCATAGACACAGTTTAAAAGAAAAAAAGAAACCCTATCATGACGAGAAAAAGTATAACACAGAAGAGGGCGCTATTGCCCCAAGTTTCAGCAGTGTTGGTGCCCTAACTTTTTTTTTTTTTTTAATGAACATGGTACTAAACATTTTGGAAGACTTTCTTCTACCAGTTTTAAATCTCTAGTATTGTGGACAGTTCAAGAATAAAGAACAGAGCAAAGGAAGGTGTGAAGTGTGCAGCAGGCAGACAGAGATCCTAAATGGAAGTCAAGTCGTCCTTATCCGAATGCTCACAGGCAAGGGATTCTGACTTCAAAGTGTTTCGGCTGTCGTTTTTGAACTTTTTCATGTATATAATTAGACATATTTGATGTGAGACTAAATTCATATTTCATATCCACTTCACTTATTCTGAAAGCAATTCTAGGCAATATTTTAAATTTGTGTACAAAACAAAATTTCCTGTTATGGGGCTTTCCACTTGTGGAGTTTTTCATGGTGTCAACAGTTACAATGTTGCAGATTTTGCACCATTTGGCCTTGAGGTTTTTCAGATTAGGGATACTCACCTCCTGTAGGTGCTTCAGTGATTTAGGAAGTGATGTTTCCCTACTGGCTTATTAAGGAAATACGAAGCAAAAATGCAATTTATTCTTCGCGGTTTCTGCTTTAGTTGATTGCTGAGAGACAAGAAGCAAAAAGTGGCGATTCCCACTTGCAGCCATCAGGTGGAAGGTGAGAAAGATGACCTAGTCCTGTCGCATGTGTAGATCCACACGGTGTGTGTAACGTGGGTGGATCAAAGGGTGTAGTATAAGTATTTTCTTATCTTCAAAAGTATACTTTAGATGTTCATAGATTCAGACAACTGCTGCCTCAATTAGTAGCTCAGGCCTTCTTCTGCAACTTGTTAGGCCTCCATTAAAGCAGTTCGAGCAACATTTCCAGAGTGGCTCCCTGAGCCACCCAAACCTGGCCAGAACCGTGGTGAGCCTCGCTCTGGGCCAGCTCACCGAGCACAGCCGTGGTTCAGCAGCTGAGCAGCGCCGGGGCTGAGATGCAGAGGGGAGGGGTGTCCTGTGGATGGAAATGTGTGAACTGTCCAGCTGTGGGAACGCTGGCCTCACGGTAAGATCAGTGGAATTTATGACAACCAGTGCTTAGTCACACTTCTTGGCTACAGAAGGATTAAGCCTTTGATAGAACAGACTTTTTCTGAGGTATCTTCTAAAAATATTTGGGCTATTTACCAAGCGTGTCTATGCACTACCGTTTCCTAGTCATTCTCTCATCCTGCTAGCTCCCAGATCTCTCTCTCTCTCTCTCTGTCTCTCTCTCTGGTACATATAGATGCGCATGCCCACAGGCTTGTGTGAAAAAGTGTGTCTCACAAAACCAGACATAGAACTCATAACTAGACGCAGGATGCACGAGACACTTGTGATGGTTAATCTTAGTTGTGTCAACTTGACTGTATCTGGAATCAATCTAAAACCAAGAACCTGGGCGCACCTGTGAGGGACTATTTTTGACTGGATCATCAGAGGCTAGAAGATCCACCCTAAATCTGGGCCATAGCCCAGATAAAAGAAGCAAGTTTTTACTGTTTGCCTTCCCACCCTCACTCTTGACATCACGCTCATCTAACCTGCTGCTAAGGCATCCCTTTCCTGGTATTAGCACCTACTTCTTTGAGCCTCCAGCACTGACCAAAGACCAGCTAAGACATTCAGCCTCATGGAAGGAACAACCCAGATTCTTGGACCATCCGTTGGAAGCCAGTCATTGTTGGACTAGCTGGACAAATCCCCTTTTGACATACATAGATCCTGTCCTGTTCCTCTAGAACCCTGACTAATGCAGCACTAAGGACAGTCTAGACAACAGTGTTGGCTCCACTGGTGTCTGGAAGCTGTAACAAAATACACAACCATCATTTCCTGTCTCAGACTGGAAATGCTCCAAATAGAGCGAAGTATTGAGGAAAAAGAAAAAAAAATGAGTATTGGGAATTGAACCCAAGGCCTTGTGTGTGATAGGCAGACACCCTACCCAATCAGCTACACCCACCACCCTTTCTTTCTTCGTCCCTTACTTAAGTTTGAAACAGGATCTCACCAACTTACCTAGGCCTTGAACTGACACTCCTCCTGCCTCAGCCTCAGCCTCCCGAATAAGTGCCAGGATTGCAAGTGTGTGCTGTCATTCCTGCCTAGAAAGATTAGTAAGTGGATGAGGCTGTGCTCATCAGCTTAACAGAGTGTTAGTAATGAGGCAAAGTCTCGCTGGATTAACTGATGTTAGGCGGCCATATTAGCAGAACGGCCGTGACAGTTCTTTGCGGGCAACAAACAGAACCCACTGTTTGACAGAACAAAAGAGGCATTTCTGAATTTTTTTTTTTTCTTGAAAAGATGACTACTTTTTCCAGAGACTCCTGTTTGAGGCTTGAGGCCGGTTGGTGTGTCTTTAAAATGTCCATACAGGGAACTCTTGTCAGTTGTTTGAGGCATGCTGCCAACAACAACAACAACAAAAAAAATGAGGTATTTACCAAAGGTTTCCAAGATATTGCAGCAAATCCTAAGAAATGTTCTGCCTGTTTTACACAGGCAATCAGTGTATCAGCAGCAGGAAAAAAGGTGATGCGTGAGAATGAGAACATGTGACGTAGGCAGGGATCGGTTTTCATTACGTCATAAAGAATTGCACTCAGGCAAACAGAGACGTTGGGGAGCTGTCACTTCTGAAGACATTTGGAAACCCTGGTCTAGAACCATGACTACAGAGCCCTCATGTGCTCCAGCGGAAAGACTGACAGAGAAACAAGGGGCTGTCAGATTCCAAGACTCCACGCTTGGCCAAGTAGGGACTCGGTGTAAGACTCATACCCATCCCAGGCTGAACACGCATCCAGCATGAGCCCCCGCTCAGGGGTGTGTGTGCTATCAACTGTCTCCAAGAAGGGGCTAGCAAAATGGCTTAGCAGGTAAAGGCTTGCCACCAAGTCTGCTGACTTAAACTTCCGTCGTCAGGCCCCATGTGGTGCAAAAAGAGAACCAACTCCTGAACGTTGTCCTCTGACCTCCACACACGTCCCATAGCATGGGCATGAACACACAGACACACTCGAAATAAATCTTAAGTAATAATCTTAAGTCTCCAAGGAGCAGCTCCAGCACACAGCGTCTCTACTCATCAAGGAACCGGGAATAAGATACTCCACATTCTCGGCATACTCCAGCACACAGTTGTCTTTTCATCGAACTCGAGTTAGTTTAGAAAATATAGACATGTCTAAAGCGGGCTAGAAGATACTGAAGGCATTGACTGTGTCACAAAGTTGAACATCTGTGTCTTACCAGATTTGTGCTTTATGTAAATCAGTGTGAATTATGGGGCAGCTGCTGATTTGGGGGACGCTGGTGACTTCTTGGCGTTTGTGGTTTATGGTCTTACTGGAACCTTTCTCTATGGTTTCCCAGCCTGTAATTCACGGCTGTGTGTTCTGTATTCCCCCAAAAGACCACTGTTGGAATCCTGTCTTCACTATATAAGGAATATTTTATTCTTAGATGCGGACCATCTCCTACAGAGGGAGTCTGGGGAGGCAGGTAATGAACTATTTCTGAAATAAATCACAAGGGTCAAAGAAAGTGACACTATCCAAAGGATAAGCAGGAGTAACCACCATTCATTGGCAGAGAAGAATCTGTGCTTTGTCGTTTAAAAGGGAATATTTCGGCCTTTTCATCTATTAATCATAAAATGGAGAAACAGGAATAGCCCCAGCCCCAGGAATACTTGTTTTCTGTCCTTTTTTGTTTGATTAAATGAGAACCACTCAGACTCTAGGGCCGTAGTTCAGAAGGTAGAATTCAGGCCTAGCATACCAAATTCAGGGGTTGATCCCTGGCATCCTCTAAACAAGCATGGTGGCACACTGACCTGGGATTCAGCCACCCCAGATGCAAAAGCAAGAAGATACAGAGTTGAAGAGAATATTCAGCTTCAGCTAGCTCGGGGGTCTACTAGACTTCTGCCTCAAAGGAGCACTGAGGCCCAGGTGGCTACTTGGCTGTTATAACCCTAACACATTGGTGACTAAGAAATAAAATTGGTATTTACAAACATGTGTCACGCAACTACCCTAGCTGCAGTTTTGTTTGTTTGTTTAACAAAGTGTCTAAAAGTTAAGACTGAACAAGTCTTAAAAATCCATTCAGCGACCCTAGCCTACTTGGCAACCTCTAAGATTGAGAGATCCTGTCTCAAAAAATGAAGTGGGAGCTTCCCGAGGAACAAAATGCACGTGCGCGCACCTCATACACGATCCTTATGTTTTATAAATCGACCCTTTAAAAATACTGAGGGACGCAGGTGAGAGATACTCTCCATCTCGCTGCCCACGGGGACTCACTACAGGTGCTGATCATCTAACGTTAATCCACCCACCGACTCTTCCATCTCCTTTAAGCCCAGCGCTCGGGAGGCAGAGGTGAGTCTCCGAGTTCGAGGCCAGCCATTGCCACTCAGCGAATTCACGCGTCGCTCCCGGCCCGCACGCCCCAAACGTTCCGAGGTGAACTGCGGCTGTATTCGCTCCGGCTCCGCCCGCAGCCCGGCGCGTACAAAGCTGCAGTGTGGACACCACGGCTGCGCTGGCCACGGAGCCGGGAGCTCGGCCTGGGGAGGGAAGGGCGGGCGTGGCGACTCTAGGGGCGCCTGGGGAGCCGGTCAACTCGGTCCACGTGCGGAGCCGGGTGGCGGGCGAAGGGGGCGTGGCCGCGGGTTCCGGGCAGCCGGGGCTGGAGTCCTGCCCGCACCACCGTTGCAGCCGGTGCTCACCCACGCCCCTTCAGCCCGGCCGCAGACTGCGGGGCGGACGCGCATTTTTTTTTTTTTGGGTTAAACTTTGGCCACGTGAACTGCCCCCCATTCACTTTTGCGCCAATCACGAGGCGCGGACGGATCCCGAGAGGGGCCGCTTCATAACGCGCG
>NC_022023.1:26889409-26905472 GCF_000317375.1 Microtus ochrogaster | reverse complement strand
ATGGCCGCGCGCGGCCGGCGCGCCTGGCTCAGCATGCTGCTCGGGCTCGTGCTGGGCTTCGTGCTGGCCTCGCGGCTCGTCCTGCCCCGCGCCTCGGAGCTGAAGCGTGTGGGCCCGCGGCGGCGTCCCAGTCCCGAGGGATGCCGGCCAGGGCAGTCGGCGCCGCAGCCCGGCGGTGCGCGAGGCGATGCGCGCGGGGCGCAGCTCTGGCCGCATAGCTCGGCCTCGGAGGGCATCCCGCGTGACAGGAACTTTCTCTTCGTGGGAGTCATGACCGCCCAGAAATACCTGCAGACCCGCGCCGTGGCCGCCTACAGGTGAGCCCCTTTTTCGTGGACACCATCTCCAGCATCCAGCATCCCAGCGGGCGGGGTGGTGGCGGGCGGCCTGAGGGTTCCCGGGAGGCTTCCCCGGAGGAGGAGGAGGGCGAGAGCGATGCTCAAGGGCAAGACTTTGGGATTAGGTGGACTAGGCTGGCTTCTCGGGGTGTGCCTCTCACCCGGATTCTCCTACAAGACGCATAAGCTTTCTATGTCCAGGGCTGCTTTGTTAAAAGGAACGAGTCTCTTCTATAAGATGGTGGGGGAATTCAAAGCGTCGTACTTGCGATAGTGGAGGCAGAGGTTATAATTTGAGTCTCCAAGATAGGCACTTTGTCCTTGCAAAAGGAGAGCCCGCCTAAATTAACCTGGCTAGGACTCTTCCATGCCACACTTTAGGATTTTTCGGTCACTCCCTTTTTTTTTTAGTGAGAGTGCCCACTCTGGTTTTGTTAAGTAGAGAGAAAGAATCTAGAGGAAAAACAGCTTATGTGATCGATTCAGTCAATGCAAGAGACTACATTCTGATGTTCCCTGGCTCAGTTTCAGAGGTGTATGCCTGTACATAAGGAACCGGGCCCTAGGAAACTAAATGAGTCTGAGTCGTAGAAGTGGCTGCGATCGCGTTCAGGATTAACAAAGGGATTAGCCAAAGTAGCCTGTAGAAAGGAGATGGTTTGGGAGTGGAGGACGGTTAGAAATGCATTTGCATTGGAGCGAGACTGAAATAGAAGAGAATTGTAGACGCAAGCGAAGGGATTTGGTGGAAATTGTGTGTGTGTGTGTGTGTGTGTGTGTGTACAGAAACCTTTACTGTACGGGTGAAGTCTGAAGTTCCTCCGGGCACGGAATCAGAGACAGTGGTTTCAGAGCACAGATGTTCTGGGGCCGAGCATTTTGAGCAAGGCTACGCTAGTCGATGTGTGTTTTCAATTTATAACCAGTACTTTAGTAAGTTTGGCTTTTAAGTCCGTTTTCTGGGCTGTTTTCAGGCAGCAGATGGTGAAAGGGAACGCGCATAGCCGAATCTCTCCATTCATTATTAAGCCAAGTGAGGGATTGAGGGAAAGGTGAAAAGGGGCTGGAGAGTGACCAGAGACTGCCCTTGAACGGCTTGCCCACCCTTCCCGCCGCTGAAGTCAAGAGGCTGCATTCTGCCAAGAAAGGTTCGGGGTGCCAGGGAAGCTTAGAGTGCAGGTGGCTGCATGCGGGCTAACAAAATCGTTCAAGAGCCAGCAGGTCCAAGTTCTCTATGACTTAATGTCGCCATCAGATGTGGTGGCACAAGCGTTTAATTTTCAGCACTTTGGGAGGCAGAGCAGGTGGATCTCTATGAGTCCCAGGCCGGATGTGACTAACAGTGAGACCCTGCCTCAAAAATAAAAGAAAAAAAAAATGAAAAAAGGACACCCCACCCCAGATAGCTTAGTAGGTAAAGGTGTTACTAAACCTCACCACCTGAGTTTGGTGCCTAGAATGATCCCACATGGTACAAGGAGAGAGCTGACTCCTAAACTGTCTTCTTGTCTTTCATAACTGTCCCATCAGGTACGTTTGCCCTCCCACACAACATATACACTATAGATAAATATATGTCCTTTCAGTAATAAAATTAAATTGAGGAAGAACCCACTAAATTGTTTGATTTATGGTTTTGAAAGTTTAGTGACAGGTTACATGAAATCGAAACTCTGGAGACAATTACCAGAGTAGTTTGTTCACATAGATTATGAACAATCTTAGCCCCTCCCCAATACATTTCATGCTTATGAAGTCAAGATACACAAGTCATTAGGATCATCATTCCAGCAGTGCCCGGGAGATGTGTAGTGTACACTAGTCTGCTGTTTTGTGATTGGCCAAGATCTCCCAAAGCCTATCACGAACTGCAGTGTCTGTGGCCCTTTGGCCTCTTTTTTTTTTTTTTTTTTTTTTTTTTTAAGGCAGTGGGGAAGTAGAAATGCTTTTTGAGCCAGGCAGTGGTGCACGCCTTTAATACCAGCACTGGGGAGGCGGAGGCAGACAGATCTGTGAGTTTGAGGCCAGCCTGATCTCCAAAGCAAGGTCCAGGACAGCCAGAGAGAGAAATGCTTTCTGTTTGGTTCTTCCTCTCACAAAAAAGGAATCGTTTCCAGGAAGGAAACACTATACCCCGCAGTCATTGCTTCCCTGTAGTGACTTACTCTGTGTTCTGAAGAAAGCAGGACACAGGAAGGGCTGTATTCGTTGCTAGTCAGGGTCCTTGCCTGTCAACCCTGTAGTTAGATTGGCTAGCCTTAGGGAACTTTCAGGGAAGGCCTGAATTGGGAGGGAGGTTATTGGCTTGTAAGTTATTATTACAATTGTACTGTTCTTTGCAGCCTGCGCCAGAAAGTCCACACTGAGCTCTTAAAATGTAACATCCATGTACGGTACAGTGTGAAAACAGCTTGATTCTTGAACCTTGAGCACAAGGTGGAACCTGAGTTTGGAAAATGGGCGTGCTCAGTGTGACCTTTCTCCTAAAAAGTAAATTTTGTTTGTTTTTCTGTGTTGTTCAGACTAACTTAGCCTGAACCTTCCAGCCTCAGCCTCCTAGTGCTAGGAATTTGGGGCATGTGCCACCACACCTGGCTTATTCTTCATCATATGAAAAACTCCCAGCATTCAAGAGGTGGAGGCAGGCAGATTAGAAGTTCAAGGCCAGCCTGGCTACCTGAGAGTTTGTCTTTAAAAACCAAACAAAAGCTCCTTCAGATTGTTGTCCCCATTGTCCCCCTCCTTCGATTTAACAAAACTGTTGGTTGACTTATAGATGAAGGAGATGCCAACTTCCAATCAGAGGGCATTGTTGATATAAGAGAGTGAAAATGCCACAGTTTGTACTTTGGGACTAGTAACTAGCAACTTTTCCTTCCGAGGACTGAGATCCAGGAGGGAGCTAAGAAGCCCTTGAAGAATCCAGGAAGGTGCGCTTGCCTGGACTGTAGTTGCTGCAGTGTATTGCTTTGGCGGTGGAACAGCTCCATTTGTAGATCTCTTACTTTGTAGACCTGCCGTACACTTAGAGCAAGGCTAGGCCCCACGGAGACGGCTGGGCACAACATCAGACACAACAGTTTTGAAAGTAGGCAAACTGAAACTCCAAGTGTAGCAGATAGAGACCAGCTGGAGCCAACTTCCCTTGATCCCATGTAGCTGCCTAGCTGTTAGGCTCACAGGAGTGATCCTGACTCATTAAAACATTTAGGTGCACTTAGGTATGGTTCAGCCCTTTGTAAAGCAGATGACCTGCATGGCCCTTGTGAATCCAAACCTGAGTCGGAGGGCACGGCAAGACAGATCTTTGTTCTGCTAGTTCTATTAAAAGGGCTCTACAAAGGGTTTGGGCTAGTGATGAACACAGTGGAGAAAATAGAACAGGGGCTGGGTGGGCTGTTGGCCTGTCTGTAGTAGGTGGCTTTAGAGAAAGGGGCATTTATACCACTTGGGGTAGATAGTGAAAGACTGGTTGTGTGACTATTACTGATAAACATATTGGCCAAGGGAAGGCTGGATGCTGAGGCAGAAGCCAGGAGGCCATAAAAGAAGGAACTGGGTCTGACTGTTCAGACTCATGGAATTGTATTGCAAGAGAATGGAAAAAAAAACTTGAAGCTTTGAGCAGAAAGGGAGATGGGTAGCTGAAATTCTACAAATAAATACGGAAAATAATGCACGTAGGCTCCTCTGCAAAGCTTTGTCTATTGTGTAGTTCACTTTAAACTATGATCCACATGTAGTTGTGCTACCAACAGGTTGATTGGGTGTCTGGAGTTACTAACTGTAGTTCATATTTTCTTCAGTTTTTGGATTTTTTTCTTAGTTTTTTTTTTTTTTTTACATATAGAAGCTAAATGGTTCAATAATTCAACCTGTCTTTCTTTTATTGTCATTATTATTTTTAATATATATGGGTATTTTGTCTGCATTTATATCTGTGTGCCGTGTGTGCCTGGTTCTCAAGGGAGGCAGAAGAGATCCTCAGATCCCCTGAGACTGGAGTTACAGATGGTTGTGAGCTACCGTGTGGGTGCTCGGAATCAAATCGTGGTCCTCTGAAAGAGTACCTAGTGCTCTTAACCTACTGAGCCATCTCTCCAGCCCCATTTTTATCATTGATTTGTTTTGTTTTGAGACTCACTTTGTAGTTCAGACTGGCCTTGAATTATGAGTCATTCATTCTCCTGCCTTTCAACCTTCCGAGTGCTGATACTGCAAGCAGAAGTAAGACCCTATTCCCTGCTCCTGATTTTACATTTCCCTCAAGTTCAGGAAGTCAACCTTCAGCTCCTTTGAGTTTTTAAATGAGAGAGGGTCTCCCTATCTTGTCCAGGCTGGCCTTAAGGTTGCCTTAATTTCCAGGTAGCTAAGATTGTCACCAGGCCAGCCCCCTGAGGGTTTCTGTAAAGGAAACCTTTTGAAGGAAAAGATATCCCCAGCCACAAGGGGTGACTCAAAACTGCTTCCACCCCAGCCTCCAAAGCATCTATCTGTGCTAATCCAGTTTAAAGTCTTTAAAATCTTGCTAAGTAGCTAAGGATAACTTTCAAGTTCTCCTGCCTCAGCCTCTTGAGTCCTGAGATCACAGGCATATTTGCTGGTATACCCTGCTCCCCCCTCCCATCTGTTTTGTTTTCTTTTTCTTTTCTATTTTTCAAGACAGGTTTCTATGTGCAACCTTAGCTATCCTAGAACTTGTTCTGTAGACCAGGCTGGCCTTGCACTCTCAGAGATCCTCCTGCCTCTGTTTCCTAAGTGCTGGGGTTAATCCCATCTGTTCTTAATGTTCAGAGGCCTGAGCTTCAGCTGTGTGGAATAGCCTGGACAATAAAGTGCTTGAAAGGCACAAGGACCTGAGTTCTAGCCTGGGATCCAGGTACAAAACAAAGCAGGGCGGAGGACTGAATAGGATTTCTGGGGTTTACTGGACAGCCAACTTAGCCTAACTGGTAAGTTCCAGGCCAGTGAGAAACTGTTTCAGAAGCAGACAGCATTTTTGAAGTTTCCCAGTTGCATGCAGCACATACACACACACACACACACACACACACAGACACACACACACACAGAAAAAAAACACTGGGGTGGGAAGCAATTGTTTCTTGGTTTCTTTTTTACCTTCCTCTGAGGATGCTGTTGGTTGTCTAGGAGTGATTGGCATTAGTGTGCAGACAAGTTTGGGAAGAAAAGGGAAGACACACTAGCTTTAGATACAGGACTCTTACTCAAGATATCGTCAGTTCATGACCCTTCCTAATGCTTGGGATCTAGGCAGACTGTTCCTCTTACCAGCCTTAAAGAGATTCTCCCCAATATAGCTCAGTAATTTTCTTATTTCTTGAGCTCAGTAAACTATGTTTAGCTTGAAACAGCTCAGTTGGTCTCTTCCACACAGTTCTGTTTGGCAAATATTACTATGGAAAGTGTTTACATGTACAGTGCAAATAATCAGCTTCTAAATGTACTTTGGAGCACAACTAATTTCAAGGTATGAATTCGCTGTAGGGAAACTGCTGAGAGATGTGGTCCTGCAGTTAGTGTAGTTCTAGCTATCGTGGTCTGAGGGTTTGTGTTGTCAATGAAATATGCTAAGGTTTGCTGTGGTTGTCAGCAGAAACTGCTGTATGTTCTTGTTCTACTGGCAGTAGGCTTCAGTCCCCACAGCCCAGTCAAGATGAAGAAATGAAGACTGTTGACTGGCAAGGGCTCACAAGGTACTGGTAGGAGAGTGTGCAGAAGGGCTCACACTTTGTGCCAAAGGAAGGGTCAAGGTGCTTCTCACCCGGACTCCAGCCCTTTCTTCCCTTTTGAGCCATGAAGAATGAATGAGTAGAGTTTTGAGGCAGCGACAATAGCAGGTTTTCTAAGTCGTGAAGTAGCAGGGAATGGTGACGATGGGTGATGAGAAAGAATAGTTCCTTGGAGCTGGGCTGTGAGCGCTGGGCAGGAAAGTAATGGCAAGGATACCAGGCCAGGCTGAAAGAAGGCACCTGTGTGCTGTCTAATGCTGTAGTTAAGGGGAAGGCTTTTTCTTGTAGACAGATATGAGAGGGAAGGAGGGAGGGAGGGGGAGAGAGAGAGGGAGGGAAGGGGAAGGAGGGAGGGGGGGGAGAGAGAGAGAGAGAGAGAGAGAGAGAGAGAGAGAGAGAGAGAGAGAGAGAGAGAGAGAGAGAGAGAGAGAGAGTGTGTAGCGAGTAGCCAGAGGCATCTGGAAGAGTTCAGAGCAGAGTGAGAAAGAAGTAGACTGAGCTGAGCATGGCCGGCAAGACTGGACCTGGCCAAGGTTTTCTCTGAGAGAGGCGAGAATAGCAGGGGATGGAGAATAGAGAAAAGCGGGCCGGGGTGGCCGGGGTGAGCCTTTATAGGAAGAATGAGTAGCTGGGGGAGGGAAGCCTGTGAGCTGGAGGGAATTCAGGATGGGAAGGAGGTGAGAAGGCTCAGATGCCATCCTGGACTTTGAAATGTGTAACCGGGACTTGTGATGCTGAAGGAGACTGGGCCAGCGTGAGCTTTGCTATGCGATGATCATCACAGGGAGCCACTTGTCCTTCTGCCAGAATAAGGGAAATTGCTCCTTTTGGTAGAGGGAAACTTTTCTTTGTCTAGATACCAGAGTATTTAGAGTACCTTTTAAAGTTTCGGGGATTGGAGTTCTTTGGACCTGACTCGTGCCAGCCTCAGGAACTTGAGTTTTGTAAAGCCGACAGTGGTATTTCAGCATGAGAGTAGCTTGACAGGATCTGTGTTTGGGAGTTCAGCTGACGGTCCTGCTATTTGGAGGCTTTGTTGAGTCTGTTTCTGATGGTGATATCCACAGGTAAGTGTTCAGGATCTGGTACAGTAAACAAGTCCGCACTAGAGAGTTTGAATCAAGTTTTTTGCCTTAGAGTTAAGCCCATTCACAACCTGAAGGAGTTTTATGTTTCCGACAAAGGCAGACGGAAGTGGTAGAAGTGTGGGCAAGGCTGCCCTCCTTATCTGACAAAACTGTTTCTTTGGTCTTTTCAGTGCTCCCGTCCCCACTGTGAAAGATCTGGTGATGACCAGGAAACAGGTGTGGGTGAGGAGGTAGAGTGGCCCTGAGAGGCCACAGAGTGGCCCCTGTTTGTTTGCTTGGCTCATGTTCATTAGCTGTCTGTCCTTATGGGCCCAGAGTTTCCTGTGGATAATGACACTTCAGAGTCCTCCATCTGCTAAGAGTGAGTCTGGCTGTTGAGGAGCAGGCTGATTGCAGGTAGTGCCTCACAGCACCAGGACACTGATTTACAAGGTGCTTTTATCATTCCTAACCTCTCTGATCATACTTTTCTAAGATCTGGAAACTTACATTTTGTTCATACATACTCCCCAGACCTAGCAAAAACACTTATTTGGGGCTAATGAGAACCGTAGCTCAGGAAATCCATGAGCTTTGCGTGTACAGCAGCAGCACAGTTGTTCAGAGGGCTGTGGACTCGGCTGGAGTCTTCAGGAGACTGTGGCGCACCGGCTGTCATTTATACTCTACATTTGATTCTTAGGTGTCAAAAAAGGTGTGCTGTGTGGTGTGTCTCTTGGTGAGTGCCTTCGCTGTTGGTTGTGAACCTGGGCTCAGGACTGGCTCCTCTTAGTGCCCAATAGTTGGAAGTGCCTCTGGGTTGTCATCCAGACCATTGTTGAGGGAGGAAGTTGTAATCCACCCTGGCAGCAGCTCAACTGAGAAGAAGCCCTTCCCCCCCTGTTAGGACAAGATTTCAGTGTATAATAGTCAAACTGGTTACTTCCTGCCTCAACCTCCCAAGTGCTTGGGTTGTAAGGAATACTCTTTTATACTTACTTTCCCACTAAGTCTAAGTTTAAGGATCAGCAGTAAAGACTATAATTTAGCTTTTAAAGATAATTTTCCCACTGTTCTCTATTATATTGTTCACTTATTCCTGTAACACTTTGAAATTGCTCATATCTTGAGGACAGTGAGTCTGTTGACTTAAAAAGAGGAAGCCATGTGTTTACAAAGATAGTAAGGACATTAAAAGTAAAGTTACTAGTACTGAGGGAGAAGCAGCTCTTGTCAGTTATCAAGTGTCTTCTGCCCTGGGGGGCAGCTGAGTCTTCACAGGTCCCTGTGCTGCTGGGACTGACAGTAGACCACAGCATCGTCCTTCTGTACACTCTCTTAAGGACAAGTTAAGACTGTTGCCCCTCCAGCTGAGATTCCCACAGAGATGCTTTCCTCTGCTTCCTGTAGTGGTCCTGGAGGAGGATTTTCTCCTAGCACTTAATGTCTGACATAGTTTTACATTCAGCCCTGAGCAATAGGACGGTTTTGTGACTTCGTGTTTTGCCTCCTAGACAGCTTGTAGCTGAAAGTGAGCCACGGTTATCACGCATGGGTGGCACTGTGGTCTCGGGTCTGAACGCAGGAGTTTGCTCCAGTTTGAGGGGCACCTCCTGGGAGTGCTCTAGCTGTCAGTTTACAGAGCCTCCTTCAGGCACCAAGGTTTTGCCCTTGGTGCTTTGCTCTGCGTTAGCTCTTCTTCCCTCCCCTCAATGCTGTTCCCTTGCTCACTTTCCCCTCATGCATGCATTTTAGTTACTTGATCTTCAATCCTTTCTGTAGCAGAAAAGATTTATACATTTAATTCCTAGTGTCTGTCGATTCTACAGGACATTTCATCTTCCTCCTTAGACTCCGGCCACTTTAACAAGACTGAGAAGCAGTATCTGAGGTGATTCTATCCTTTCAAACTTAGCACTCTGTAACCAGCAGGCAGCATGTGTAAGAGTGGGTTGGTGGATTAGAAAGTCTCCTCACTTTTTAAGTTTAGAAACTGTAAAAGGAGGAACTCGGTCTTATGCTACTTTTCTTTGATTTGCCTGTTAGGTAGGTTATTACAAAATAAACTGTTCTGGTTTTCTTTTTTTTTTTTCTTTTCTTTTCTTTTTTCTTGTTGGCACAAAGCTTCCCATAGGGAATTTTTTCTTGATTCTAAATATACATACCTTTTGTAGAAGGTATAGAAAATAAAAAGAGGATGCTTTCTTTTCAAAATATAATTTTTTAACAATTTAAACATTTTTTTGAGATTATAGCTATATCGTTTCCCCCTTCTTCTCTCAAAGCCTTTCATCGCCTTTCATCGCTTCCAAATTCATAGCCTCTTTTTCTTTAAATTGTTGTTAGCATGTGAGTGTTTGTGTGTATGTATGTGTTTCCAAATACATAACTACAACCTGCTCAGTCTGTATAATGTTACTTGTGTGTATATATATGTGTATGTGTGTGTGTGTTTTTAGGGCTGACCTTTTGGTATTGGATAACTAATTGGTTTACACTTCCTGAGGAAGACAATTACTCCTGTTCTCAACAGTTCTCAGTTGCCTGTAGTTCTAGGCAGCCTTGTTGGTAAGGAAATTTTATTTTATGTGTGGGAGTGTTTTGCCTAAATGTATGTCTGTGTACCACATGTGTGTCTAGTGCCAAGGAAGCCAGAAGAGGGGCCAGTGTTCTTTACTGCTGAGCATCTTTCTAGCCCCCAATTAAATATTTTCTAGTTCGCCATTTAGAAACAACCACAGTGAATACTTTGGGGCCAAGTTGTACATTATTTTTGTGTGTTTAGTAAGTCAGGAAATATAAGTATACTCTTCCGTACCTTCTTGATTTGTGTGTGTGTGTGTGTGTGTGTGTGTGTGTGTGTGTGTGTGTGTGTTGTCAGGGGATAGAATCCAGGCCATACACTTGTAAGCACACACTCTATCACTTGCTGCATTCTTAGCCTGTGTGGCCAGCTTTGTAAACTTAGGCATATGTTATAGATGTTTACCCAGGACAATGTCTATATTGTAGATGTAGTTTTTCTTACAATGATATTGACTAGAAGTGGAGACGGATACAAAGCCCTAACTCAACACAGGCATTCCTTGGCCAAGCTGCCAGTTGTCCAGCTGCGTTTCTTAGTTGAGGTTTAATTTGGTACAGGGGATAGCATTTAGAAACTTGGGGAAATAGGAGATTTCCTTGGCACCCTCTCATTTCAGCTGTCTTATCTGGGCTGTAAAAAGAGTTGGGTTTCAGTCCATTGAAAATTGAGCTTTCTGGCAAGGATCTTTGCAAATGTTCTGTCATTTCTATTGAGAGCTCCAGGCATCAAATGTGTTGATGGCCAAGTACACATTTGCTTATGAGAATCTCAGAACCTGACCTATTTTGATCACAGGAGGGCAGGCTTGCTTGTTCAGTAGCATTGCTTTCAATGTGGAATTATGAATGTGTTTTCCTCCCCCTCCCTCCGGATAGTGAATCAAGTTATGTTCCAGAATACACTCACTTTGTGGAACCCTAATTGAAAAGATCATAATTTCTTAAGATTGGAGGGTTTGCAAAGAATTCATGAGAAGATTTTCCTCAAACCACCCTTCAATTAGAATAGAAAAGACAACATGAGGCTTGCCCTGCCTTACCTAAAAAGGACTGGATAATAATTGGGTGGGGTGACTGAAAACGCAGAGGAGCTTTTAAGGAGGGGTTGAGGTTGGAGTGCCTGTTTTTAAAATTAATTGCTTTCTCTTCTTGGACAAATTACACCATTTCAAGTCACAGTTGGGACATTAATTGCATCCGCGATGGCTGTGTTACCAGTACATTCTGCATGTATTCTGCCTGGGGCACTGGGAAACAGTGCCAGGTAGAAATGAATTTTGATCTTTAGTGTAATATCAAAGAACCTAGTGTCTTAACTAAAAACACTTAAAATTTACATTCTTATTAGAATTCTACCCTAAAACAGTGTCTGAAATTAGGAGTTAAATACAATTCTTACACAGTCCATGGCTTGAGGGTTTCTCTTTTTAGCCCGATGTGTGAGATGCACTTTCCTTACTGCCATCACTGCAGTGCAGTCTTAAATCTCACTCGTCCATGTTCAGCACACACTTTCCTGTCTCTCTTGCTTCTTTCCCTGTCTTATTTTATTTGCAAGCCTCTGCCTCCTCAGCAGGACTCCTCTCAGCAGTGCACTCCAGAGCCCCTGCACGACAGAGTGCCTGTCTCTTTAGTAGGTGGCTGCTTTGAAGACTTCCTGACTTCTGGGATTGGCTGCTCTAGTATGACTTTGAACCTGGTCTGTTTTAGTAGTCACATTAGTGCAGAGGCACACAGCGTGCTGATAGCGATAGGCAGACGTTACGTGGCTTTCATTTGTTGTCCTTTTGCATTTCGTCCTAAGAGGTCGCACGTTCTTTAGCTCTGCGTTACATTTCATGAACACCACAGTTATAGTGTGTGTCAGCACATGGAACCTCTATCTTTTCCCTCTGAATAATTGTTTTCTTGTTTGTGCTTTGAGTAAACTGATTTTCTTCTGTGCGAATTGTAGGAAGTATGGCTGGGCTGATGGACAGTTATGTGAAGCTCATCTGGAAGTGATTTTTGTCTTTGGCAAACACAGCACACAGCATCTGTAAGCCACTTGCCGTATAGGAGGGGGCAGTTTTCATTCCACGTCTTCACTAATCTCTGTTATGTGCCAAGCATTGCAGTTATTTACATTTTCAGAGTTACCGTGACCCAAAGAAAACAAGGAAGCCCGAGCATTAGTGTGTAAGGGAAACAGACCCAGGGCTCCTTGGCTTAAAAGGATCTGTACACTGGCTTCCTGTGGTTAGAGCTGGGAGGTGGTTCCCCCGCTCACGTGATCACATCACAAGAGTTCCTGTAGACTGTCATACATTCTGTGTGTTTTAGGCATGTGCGAAAGGACTTATCCTTTATAGGTAGGGGTGGCTTCTCCTTACATTGACTGCTCATCTATCCTGTATTTACTTTACCATTTTGCCTTTTAAAATGGGATCTCACCATGCTGCCCAGGCTGATCTCAAACTCATTGTCTGAAGTGGTCCTGGTTACCTTTGCCTCCTGAGTAGGGACTATAGCCATGTGCTGCCATGAATAACTATATGGTGTTTTTTTTTACATATTTATTTTTATTTTATGTGTTTATACGAGTCTCTACATGTATGTATATTTGTGTCATATGTGCTGATGCTCTTGGAAGCTAGAAGAGGATCTCTTGGAACTGGAGTTATAAACAGTTGTAAGCTGCCATATATGGGTGCTGGGACCCCAGCCTGGTCCTCTGAAAGATAGCACACATTAACCACACCACTGAATGGTGCTGATAGTCGTGCAGCACTGTGAGTGCTGAATACTATGAACTGTGTGTGCACTTAGAGGTGGCTAGGATGGTGACTCCTGTGCTGAGTTTGGCTATAGTCACCATCTGCTGAAAGGCGAGCATGTGATACTTCAAGTCTTCCAACTGTAGAGAAGTGTGAAAGTCTTGTCTGCCATGCCTCTAGCTCTTCTAATTCAATTTCCCCACTTCTGTACTGCTTCCCCAGAAACGATGATGATTATTTTGAGGCAGAGTTGCCCTAAGGAGCCCAGACTGACCTCCGGCCTGCTATCCTCCTGTCTCAATCTCTTGATCACTGGGAGTACTACTCTACCTGGCCTAGAATATTTTTTAATGATACTTTTCTCCTAGTAATCTCCATTAAAAATTATGTAGGTTTAGTTGGTTCAAGTCACCTTTTCACTGTAGAAATACAGTTATACTGGTTAAGTAAATTGAAATTTATGAAGAGCAATACCACTTGGAAGCTGGGGGGAGGGATCAGAGACAGCGAGACTGGGAATTCAGCTTCTGGCCTTGCACATCCTGAGCAAGCACTCTACCACTAGCCTGTATCTATAGTTCATGATTTTATTTCCTTCTCCCTGCCTCACATTCGACAGAGTCTCACTATGTAGCCCTGACTGGCATGGAAATTAACTATGTTGATCAGGCTGACCTTGAACTTGCAGTGATTCACCTGTCTGCCTCTAGAGTGCCAAGATTAAAGGCCTATACCACCATGCAGAGCCTTGATTTTCTTAATAATAAATTTACTACAAATTGAGCATCTCCAGTGTGGAAATCAAGTGCTATAAAATACGAGACTTTAAAGTGTTCAATTCTACCAGTGGCAGGTTTCAGGGCATTTGGATATTTGGATTGGGGGTGTGTGACTGATGAAATCTATACGTATATTTTGAAATGTGGAGTAACTCCAGATAAAGACTATTCAGCCTGTGTTTTATTTGTTATCTATCATATCTTTTTTGGAAGTAGGCCATATAAATGAGTGGTTACAGCTGAATTACTTAAGTTCTCAGCCGTATACAAACAAGGGAAAGGACATTATGATTACCTTAAATTAATTCTTCATAATTGGATACTTTATTTCCATTTCATTGATTACTGATCCCTCCTCTGTCTGGCCTGAAGCAGCTCCTTTTAAAACTCAGACCTACACCTCTGGCTTTTTTCCAGTCAAATCCACACCCGGAGATTTCATTCCTGTTCTTCTGCGGTGTTCACTTTGGAGCCTTCCAGGGCGTTCTTACCATAGAGGACCACTTACTGGTAGACCCACCTTTTAGCTCTGATGGGTTTTCCTCCATCTTCCCACACAGCAAACTCTGTTGTGCTCTGCACCCTGGGTCAGCCTTAGCATCCTGACTTACCTGCTTTAGGAAGCATTCTCTGTTCTGGCTCTCCTTTGTATGTTCCTTTCTTTCAAAACGTGTTTATGCTAATCACTTACACACGTGTGTCCATCTGACAATGTCTGGTTGGTGACTGCTTCGTGACTCGAAGCTGTGTTCACCATTGCATCTGTCTTGGTCGGCACTTGAGGAGCTTTGCAGCAGGATTTGTTGGCTGGGAAATTTGACTTTGTTTTCATATTTATTTTTTATATTTTGTTTACTTTGAGGGTGTATATGGGCGTGTGCATACCATGGCACACATGTAGAGGTCAGAGGACAACTTGTAGGAATCAGTTCTCTCTTTCAGCCATGTGGGCTGTGGGGAGCAAACTCAGGTTGGTGATGAGACTTGGCAGCTTGTGCTTTTACTGCTTAGCCGTCCTCATAGAGCTAAGCTGTTTGCTAGTGGAAAGTGATGAAATCTGGAAGTTGACCTGACAGCCTAGGTTTTGCCTTGACAATTTGGTTTTCAGCTGTAACGAGAACTTAATGATCCTTTAAAACTTCCTCCTTCTTTTAGTTGTGGTTCTTCTGGAAATGAACCTGGGATTTGTAATACTGAGTGGGGGCAAACAGACTAGTCACACAGCGATTCAGAATAGGCAGATAAATTCATTTCTGAAAATAACTGTTCTCTAATCACTATTTATTTTAATTCCAGAACATGGTCCAAGACAATTCCTGGGAAAGTTGAGTTCTTCTCTAGCGAGGGCTCAGATACAACTATACCTATTCCGATAGTGCCCCTGCGGGGTGTGGATGACTCCTATCCGCCCCAGAAGAAGTCTTTCATGATGCTCAAGTACATGCATGACCACTACCTGGACAAATACGAATGGTTTATGAGAGCAGATGATGACGTTTACATCAAAGGAGATCGTCTGGAGAGTTTCCTGAGGAGTCTGAATAGCAGCGAGCCCCTCTTTCTCGGGCAGACGGGACTGGGTACCACAGAAGAGATGGGGAAGCTGGCCCTTGAGCCTGGAGAGAACTTCTGCATGGGAGGGCCTGGTGTGATTCTGAGCCGGGAGGTGCTTCGGAGAATGGCACCACACATTGGCAAGTGTCTCCGGGAAATGTACACCACCCATGAGGATGTAGAGGTGGGAAGATGTGTTCGGAGGTTTGCAGGCGTACAGTGTGTTTGGTCATATGAGGTAAGAGCAGAATTCTTTCTTTCTTTTCTCCCTTCCCTTCCTTTTCTCCTTCTTTTCTTTCTTTATTATTATTATTATTTGTTGTTGTTTGCTTGTTTTTCAAGACCAGGGTTTCTCTGTGTAGCTTTGCTTCCTGTCCTGGAACTAGCTCTTGTAAACCAGGCTGGCCTCAAACTCACAAGAGGTCTGCTCGCCTCTGCCTCCCGAGTGCTGGGATTAAAGTCATGCGCCACCACTGCCCAGCCAAACAGAATTCTTTACATGGGAAAAAGGGTCAATTTTGCCTTTTGAGTTCTGAGTCAATCATATGAAACTAGCAATCCTAGCCTCTTTAGGGTTAAAGTTAGTATAAATTATTAGTATATGTTTTGGCCTTCATTTTTAATTTTTTTGAATTCTTACTGCCCTGATTTCCCCTGGCTCTAAAGAGCATGCCTTCTTGTACTTCCTGGTGTTTTTTTAAATAAATAACGGTACTCATGGTTTGAAGAAACCTAGGATTTACTGATGGTCATAATAACGTTGTCCATGACACCCAGAGTCATCTGATTTCTGTTGATTCCACAAGACCTTCTCTAAGAGCATAGGATGCTTCCTTGTTTCTTGTTTCCCAAAGGCTTGCACTTTCGTCTGGTCAAGATAACCTACATAGACTTAGAAATGGTTAGTGATAAGAAACTGGCCAGGACCTTTGGCTTTGCATGTGGGAGCTAGGGTTGCAGCACAGCGCTATCGCATGTGTTTAGTGTCCCTGAGGACATTGCCAGTAGCAAAGAGAAATAAATGACTGTTACAAACCTTGACCTTTTGTGTGCAAGCTTATGATACAGTCTTTCCTTTCATATGACGTGGCATGCAATTCTCAGTTATTTTAACACATGAAATCTTTATGGGAGTCTTCTTGCAGGTATTTTCTCTTTAATAAGGGGACGTGAGTTAATTTTTGGACTTTTCTGTTTTATACCTGTAGTTTCAAGATCTTATCAAGTGTT
>NC_022023.1:26885138-26887723 GCF_000317375.1 Microtus ochrogaster | reverse complement strand
AGAATTAAAAAATAATTGTATCTTGCTATAGTCATTAATATCTGGTAATACTGGATAAAGTTCAGTATCTTGAGTTAGAGCAAGAACTTTGATTTAAAGTCAGTGCCAAATTGTTGTGCTGAGAGTTCTGTTTTCTGTAAGTGACCTGTTCACACAGTTTGACCCATGTTTCGGATGGAATACTGTTTTAGGATTTTGTTCAAGGGCTTCGTTCTCAGCACGGTGTCTTCTAGACTGTGTGCTTTGTCTTTTTGCTTTTACTGAATTTTTCAACCTGGCCAGTTGTGTGCCTAAATCTATCTAATTTAACATAACCTTTCTTTGATGACTTGTCCTTTTTAATTTTGTTTTTATTAATATGTGTGTGGGTGTTTGCCTTCATGTGTGTCTATGCTCCATACGTATACATCATTCATGGAGGCTGGAAGAGAGTTGGATCCCTCGGAACTGAAGCTGACCTGTGATTGCTGGCAGCTAAACCTGGGTCCTCTGGAAGAGCAAACAACCAATACTCTTAATCATTAGGCCATCTCTCCAGCCCATCCTTTTAGTATTTTAAGGAATTGTTCCTTCTTTTATCCTGTGTTTTTCTGTGTTTTAAAATTTTACCCTTTTACCTATAGTTCTTCGTTCTCATTTTAAGACATACATTATCTGGAACGTTTACCGTTCGATTAGCCTGCCTGATACCTGACCTTTCCCCATCACTAAGAGATTCCATGTTCAGTAGTCAGGCAAGATTCCTTAAACTTCCTGTAAGATAATTACGTTAAGCTTTGAATCGTGGAAGGTACTTACTTTGCTTTATTGTAAGCCTAGCCAGAGGAGTAATTTTTTAAAGAAAATTTGCCTTGAAGTAGAAGTAATTCCTCCAGTAATAGCTGTGTAATTAAAATGACTCACGAACAGTTGTCAAGGTCAAAGCTCAGATTTATTTCTAAGATTTTTTTTGTTATTGCTGGTATTTATTGACTGCCTTTTAAGCACTTAATTTTTAAATGATTTTAGTTTCACAGAGAAGTTAAAGTAAGAACAGGTCTAGTGACTTAAATGCTGGTTAAATCTGGTACCCTTCATATGGGATAGGCACTTCCCTCAAGTTACTGAGATGTACTGTTGAGGAGTTGGCAAAGTTATTTGTTTTAGTTAAACATATATAGACTATTTTTGTCTTAAAAGAGGGAACAAGAAGAAAGTTGACCATAGGAACATTTTTTGGTTAACATGTACCATTAGAGAAAATAGGAACTGTAAATATCCAAACAAACTAAACAAGTAACTTACAGGCACTCAGACCTTTTTGTTATTTTAATGGGAACTTAAGCGGGAAGCAAAGGTGTTTGGATGAAGATGGTTCTAACAACCTTAAAGGTTTTATTGACTTTCACAGTTGGTGGTGTCACAGAGTTCATAATTCTAAGTACAGCTCCCTCCCTACGTCTGTACCACTGGGTCCAATCCGTGAATCGGCCACTCCAGGGCATCCTTACAGAGATGACACATAGAAGTTGTTAAATTTATGTACCTTCTAATCAAAAACTTGTCTTGGGTGGCATAAACATATGGTCATGAAACAGTGAGAAATTAAGTATGACTCCTCATAAACTTTAAAAATAGTACAAGGAAAGACAAAAATCATTGATGGTCTTTATAGGAAGACATATCAGCAAGGAAGGTAGGATATATATATATATTCTTTCCTTATTAATCTGGCTTTCTTTTCGTTTTTGTTTTTTCAAGATAGGGTTTCTCTGTAGCTTTGGAGCCTGTTCTGGAACTAGCTCTTGTAGACCAGGCTGGCCTTGAACTCACAGAGATCTGCCCACCTGAGTGCTGGGGTTAAAGGCGCGCCACCATGCCCAGCTAAGATCTTTTCTTAGGGAGTCAAGCACATGTACGCACAGAGGCCGCTGTAAGAAAACAACATCAGCAATGAGTAGGAGTAGCATAAGGAGAAAGGGAAAAATGGAGAAAGTGAGACCAGCCATTGCCCTGTGCACCCTTTAATTCCATTCTACTGTGGTTAGGAATGCATTCTGTGTAGTTTTAGTATTTTAAATGTATTGAGACTTTAGGATTCACCATATGGCCTATCTTGGAGAATGCAGCTTAGGTGCATATTTTTTATAATTACCATTTTCCTGGCAAATGGATGCTTTTAGCATGGTAAAGTCCCATCTTTGCCTTTGTTACAGTTTTGCCTCTCTGTCCTGCTGTACTGAGCATCCCTTGGGTCTGATGTTTCTTTACCATGCTGCTCTTTTGAGAATCTCTGGCTCTCCACAGTGTGTGGTGTCTGTGTTCATCCTTGGAGTTTGTTGAGATTCTTGGTTGAGTGGTCTGTTTCTTCTCGCCTTTGGGAATTTCTCAGCCATGTTTTTGTAACTGTTCCTTCTTTCCTTCCCCAGCTCCCTTCCGTGTCTTCTCCTTCTGTAACTCCCATGTGCATGTCCCTAGGGCTTAGGCTCTGTTGGTTTTTGTTCATTCTGTTTTCTTTTCCTCACACAGGGTAATCTGACCTGTCTTCAGGTTCACTAATGGCTCTTCTGCCTGTTCAAATCTGTTAGTTTTCGTTTCAGGTATTG
>NC_022023.1:26875127-26881823 GCF_000317375.1 Microtus ochrogaster | reverse complement strand
GGTCTCGAACTCCCAGAGATCCGCCTGCCTCTGCCTCCCGAGTGCTGGGATTAAAGGCGTGCGCCACCATCGCCCGGCTAGTTTTAAGATCTTATAACAGCAGTGTGGTAGTTTGAATATAATTGGCCCCCATAAGTTCATAGGGAATAATGGCACCGTTGAGAGGTGTGGCTCTTTTGAGTAGCTATGACTTTGTTGGAGGAAGTGTGTCATCATGGAGGAAGTCTTTGAGGTCTCATATGCTCAAGCCATGGCCAGAGTTTCTGGCCACTTCCTGTTGTCTGTGAGTCAAGGTGTAAGAACTCTCAGCTTCTTCTCTAGCTGCTTTGTTTCCCACCATGATGGTAATGAACTTAACTCTGAACTGTAAGAAGCCACCACAACTAATTGTATTTCTTTATGAGAATTACCATGGTTATTGTGTCCTTTACAGCAGTAGAAACGAAGACATGCAGCATGACGTGAATTTGTTGCGTTCGGTTTGGTCAACTATTAGTAGTTATGAAGAGCAGAAGGAACTGCTAGGCCTTTTGCCCAGAACAAGAACATGTCCTCCTATGTGAGCTCTTAGCTTTTTCCGAAGCACTTGAGGGAAAAGCCATGCTTTTGCCCATGCTTGCCTCTGCCTACCCACAACTTACTTTTAAATGTTCTCCGATCATTTTGTTACTTCTGCTTAAAATTTTAGGAAAGCTGACATTTTTAAATGTACAGGAATGGTCTTTGTGTAATTTTTAATTATAAATTAGCAAAAATTAGTATTTTAAATATTAAATATGATCTGAGGGAACCCTTTAGTCTCTATGTGCCTTAGCCTCTGTCTGTCTGCCTCCATTGCCTGGTGGTTGTTCACCAGGCCTGGGAGATTTCTTTTGTCATGAAATTTTACAGTGAGGAAAGCTGTCTATTGTTCTGTTTCTGTGAAGAGACACCATGACCAAGGCAGCTTATAACAAAAATCACTTAACTGCTTATATTTTGAGAGGTTGAGTCCATGAACATGATGATGGAACAAGCAGGCTTGCCTGTGGAGCAGTAGCTGGTCCATAAGCAGCAGGCAGAGGGAGAGGAAAACTGGGCCTGCTGTAGGCTTTTGAAATCTCATAGCTGAGCTCCAATGACATAGCTCCTCCAACAAGGCCATACTTCTCACTCCTTCCCAAACAGTTCCACTGGCAACCAAGCATTCAAACATAGGAGCCTGTGGGGGCCGTTCTCATCTAAACCATCACAAGAGCCATTTAAGTATTTCATGGTGTTAAGTAGATTACAACTGGCAGTGTTTCTGCATATTCTCCATCCTTAATTAATTAGTTATAACATAACTTCATGCTTTGTATGTTTTGGAATGCTTTGTCTTGTTGACATTTTAGAGGACAAGCTTGCTTTTTGTTGTTTTGAGACGGGTCTCGTTGGTAGCCCAGGCTGATTGATGGTGAGCCTGCTCTAAAACTAAGACGCCTTGAACTGCTGCCTTCTGCCCCCACAGTGCGAGGAATACAGGTATAATCCACCATGCCCATCTCTTTTGTGTATGGGTTGAGGACAGGGTTTCACTTTGGAGTGCAGGTTGGCCTAGAACTCCCTGATTTCGGGCTTTGGCCACCACTTCCGTGCAGCTCAGGTCTTTTTTGAGAATTAAAAAATAATTGTATCTTGCTATAGTCATTAATATCTGGTAATACTGGATAAAGTTCAGTATCTTGAGTTAGAGCAAGAACTTTGATTTCTTTTCCTCACACAGGGTAATCTGACCTGTCTTCAGGTTCACTAATGGCTCTTCTGCCTGTTCAAATCTGTTAGTTTTCGTTTCAGGTATTGTACTTTTCAACTCCAGAATTTGTTTGGCTCTTTAAAAAAGCAGTAATTTCTTATCTCTAATAGCATCTCCTTACAAACATCTTTGTATGGACTGTTCATTCCTATTTATTTGCATGTTGGTGGAAATGAGACATTCATTCTTAAGTGTGGTAATTGTGGAAATCAGTTTGTCCCTCACTCAGAATGCCAGTGCTGTGTGGTGACTTTTCAAAGCTAATCTTGTAACAGTTGCTGTGTTTGATGAGCCACACCTGATTTGTTCAGGCCTCAGCTAGAGCTGCTCAGGGCTCTGGAACCAGTAAGCCTTGTACTCTGCTGAGGAGATTGCCCACACATAAGTCCATGCATGCCCCAGACCTATCAGACAATTGAAACTGCAGAGCCTCATGGCCAGCCAGAAATAAGAACTTCCCTGAGGATGTGCACAGCCCCTGCGTGGTTCTGCTCTTCTGGATTTCCAGTCTGTTCTTGGGATCTTTTCAAAGTCTCTTTTGGAGCCCTATTATTATTAAAGGGCACATGCCAAGGCATGTGAGTGCGGGCCGGCCACATGATAATTTTATGGATCCATCTTTATATGGGCTATGGGGATCCATCTCAGATTATCAGGCTTGCATTGTCAAGTACTAAGCATTATTACCCACTGAGCCGTCTTGCCTGCTCTTCTCCGCCCCCCCCCACCCCCTTTTCTTTTTTGAGACAGGGTCTCTTATTATGTAGCTCTGTCCATTTTGAAAGTCACTATGTAGGCCAGTCTATACTTGAACTCACTGTTTTCGGAGTGCGGAGTACTGTAATTAAAGGCATGTGCCACCATGCCTTGTTTTTTTTTTCTTTTCTTGTTTGATTGTTTTTTAAGGTTATTTTATTCATGTGTGTGAATGTTATTGCATGGGTCCTGTGATCTGAACTTAGGTCCTTATGATTGAGCAGCAAGTAGTCTTAACTGCTAACCCACCTTTCCAGCCCCTTGACTGCCCCCTTTCTTTTCTTTTATCTTCTCTTCTTTTCTCTCTCTCTCTTTTATTGTTATTGTTTTGTTTTTTCAAGACAGGGTTTCCCTCTGTAGTCCTGGCTGTCTTGGAGCTTGCTCTGTAGATCAGTCTGATCTTGAACTCAGATCTGCCTGCCTCTGCCTCCCAAAGTGCTGGCATTAAAGGCATATGCTGCCATGCCAAGCAACTGCCCCTGTTTTTTGTTTTTGTTTTTTTTGTTTTTTGGTTTTTCGAGACAGGGTTTCTCTGTGGTTTTGGAGCCTGTCCTGGAACTAGTTCTTTTAGACCAGGCTGGTCTCGAACTCACAGAGATCCGCCTGCCTCTGCCTCCCAAGTGCTGGGATTAAAGGCGTGCGTCACCACCGCCCGGCCTGCCCCCATTTTATAAAAGCTTTCTCCTTAATCTGTCTGTTGCCTATTAGCTGTGCAGTGGGCAGTGTGATAGTCGTGTGGAACAAATACTGTCTCTTCACCCTTACGTTAAGCCAAAGATGCTATTTGCAATCAGGAAGCTCGGAGTCTAGTTAAATAGAAACAGCTTTGTAAAGTGGAGTAATGACAGTTCTGTGGGAATGGTGTTTTAATTATGTGGGTGCATGCATGTCTGTATGTGGGTATGTGCATCCAAGTGCAGGTGCCCGTAAAAGCCAGCAGAGGGTATTGGGTACTCCTAGAGCAGAGGTTGTGGGTATGGGAATTGAAATTAGGTCCTCTACAAGAGCAACAATGTTCTTAGCCATTGAGGCATCTTTCTAGCTCTAGAGTGGGTTTGAAGGAAATCCATGACACTCCAGGGACTTGCAGGCTGCTCCTCATTTTCACTCTGGTCATAGTCAAGGCTAGAGTAGATCTGGAAAATGAATCGGATACAGAGTAATTTCCAAGACCACAGAGCTCACTGTTTGCACAAGTGTGCTGCTTCTCGTGTGTGAACGTTCCCTGGATTACTCGGGAATTTAGGTAACAGTCAGAGCCTGAAAGACTGCTTCTGGGCATTCTCGTTTGTGCTCTGTATGCTCTCACGGAGGACAGAAGTTTCTGATGACTTACTCTTCTCTTTTCATATCCTTCAATTGGATGCTAGGTTCACAGCTTAAAGTGTCTTTTCACTTAGCTACATTATTCTGGATATCTCTGTGTTTTAAGAACCTAAACAATTGTGCCCTAAACATTTAGAAGACTTCTGAGCAGTGAGTTACAACATGTTTATGTAAGAATAAAATTCAGACCTCTTCTGTTCTGGGGACATTGGTGCACAGAACAGAGACCCTTGTAGTGGACTGAATGAGGATGGCCTCCATCATCTCATGTTTGAGTCCTGGTCCCCAGTTGGTGGAACTGTGTGGAAAGGATTGGGAAATGTAGCCTTGCTGGAGGAGGTGTGTCACTGGGAGAGGGCGTTGAGATTTCAAAGGACTCTCTTGCAAATCTCTCTCTGCCTCCAACAGAGACGTAAGTGCCCTGCTGTTCTGCCATGCCTTTGCTCTGCCATCATGGATTCCAACCCTCTGAAACCAGAGCCGCACGTTAGATGCTTTCTTTTAGAAGTTGCCTTGGCCGTGATGTTCATTCACAGCGACAGAAAAGTAACCAAGACTTAACCTACTCTCTTAGACTCAGGAAGGAATAGGCTGGAGCAGAAGCGGCAAACAGCAGAGTGTGTGTCTTACTCTACTACAGCAAAATGACTAGCGTGAGAAGTGGTGGATAGAGAGAATAGCACAGAAACTGAAGCATGGCAAGGACTGGGAGGGTTTGGGTCACAAATAGCCCTGGGCTTGAATCACAGTGCTTCTCATTTAGCTGTGTGATCTTGTGAAACAAGTACCCTAACTTCCCCAAACCTGAGTCCCTTCAGACTGGGACAAGGGTCGGAATTGCCCCCGAAGGAGGATGGTTTCAGGGATCACGATGATGTGTGACTGTGACTCGAGCAGGGTAAGAGTTGGTTGCGAGATGAGGGCTGGTCCTGGTGTCCTTGGGTACTGTACCACAACCATTCAGAATTCAGTCCCAGAGAGCTCTAGCGATACAGAGTTTCATGTGTATAAACAGCTTTTTGACTGTGGTTTGTAAAAACAGCATTGAATTGGAATCCCTCTTCTTGAACTGTACTGAGAACTGTTAATCGCTTTCACTCTGTAATTTGCTCTCAAGGTAAGTCTTCAATAGTATCTCTGAAATGGTGGATAGTGGATTATGCTTGTGAGAAAGGCAGACTGGCACATGTCTTCATGATTCTTGAGTCTGGCAGATGTGTGTTACAGGTGTTCTAGGCTTTATTTCTTAGTCACTTTTATTATTGGAAGGTTATCATTTTGCCTATTCAACTGTTCTGTGCAGTTGACAAGAATGTTCTTTAGCACACTAACGGGAGGGAGGATAGACACTTCCTTTTTCTTGTAAACCTTAATTTGAAATCACAGGTGTTAACACTCTGTTTCTTCTAGCACAATGTATAACCTACCTTTTAATATATACGTTTTCAAAGTCATTTTTAAGATCATAGGAATAAAGTAGTCCCTGAATTCTAAGGATTTCATATCAATATGGAAATGAACTATTCATATATGAAAAAGTGCTTCAGAGTGTCTACTTGAAAAATGAGCAATAGCCAGGACAGAACACTACAGTGGACACCGGGAAGCAAGGAGAGCTGTGTAGCGCTTGAGAGCCCTATGAACTAGGGGTGCACTGTAAAGGGCTTTGGCAGTCTGGGTCTGTTTTCTCTAACGATAATTGGATTTCCGGGATGTTCCAATTTTAGTGTATGTATTGTTAAAGCAAGTACATTTTTAGATTGCTTCAAACAAAGTAACTGTGAACCTTCCCCACTTTTAAGAGGCCAGATGGCAACAGCAAGTTTAAGTTTATAGTTCTGATTTTTAATCATCTTGATTAGTAAATTAATCTGTTATATTTAGCATAGCAAGTTGAGGGGAGAAAGGTAAGGATGAATTTGACAGTGCAGTATTCGTGGTAAAAGCATTGTTGCCTGGATTAGGGAAATTGGGTAAAATTGCTTAAGGTTTAGAAGTGTGTTGTAAATTGATGTGTCTCAATCTTGTGCAACAGAGGGACTCTGTTTAATGAGGGTGTTGCATATGTGTGTGTATTTCATGTACTGGGATTGTCTTTAGATCTCATACCAGGTTGAAATTTATCAAAGGGGCACCTTACAGGAGGAACGCTTGGGAGGAACAGTCTCCAATCCCAAACCTAGACCTGGCATCTTGATGGATGATGGGATTTCCCTGTATACTGTAGTACTTCTCTGAAGATGCTTAGACCCCCTAGATGATCAGGAGTTGTCATTCATTTATACTTTGATAGTGGTGGTTTGTTTGTTTGTTTGTTTTTGAGCCAGTGGTGTTTTGGAACTGTAGAACTTAATATTTTATTCCAATCTAACCGTTGTCCTTAGTAGCAGAAAGAGTTTGACTTCGTTTTTTCCTTAAGTATTACCTATAATTGGGTTGGGGGAAGCCAGACATGGCAGCAGATGTTCCTCTTGGGCTGTGCTTTATAAGGTTACTTACATTCCTTTCTTCTCTGTGAGCCATGATAACCATCGTGAGACCAAATAAAATGAGTGCAAATGAAGGACATTAGTAATGTCTGAGTGACAGCATGAGAAGAATCAGGCACAGGAGATGATAAACACTTGGTCTCACCATGTAGCCTAGGCCCAGTTCTGCCTCCACCTTCTCAGGGCAGGTATTACAGGGATGTACCACCACAAAGTTAAAGCTAAATATTTGCTTACATGATACATTGTCAGTCCCTCTGAAAACTCAGCTTTTTAGACTAGCTACTAAGAAACTTAAAGTTTATCTATGTTACTAGTTGTTACATGTTTAAGTAGTTACAAAGTGACTTA
>NC_022023.1:26873511-26874900 GCF_000317375.1 Microtus ochrogaster | reverse complement strand
CAGACTAATCAAGACGAAACTAGAAACTCAAGATGTAGAACTTCCTCCAAGACACTGATCAGTGTTTCTTCCAGTGTCAGGGTCATGAAAAGCAAGGAAAGATGGAGAAACAGTGGAGACTAAGGGAGACATGAAGACTCCATTCAGTGAGGGACTCTGGAGTGGAAAAGACAGGGGTGTGGAAGGGAAGGCTGGTGGATTGTGAACAGAGTCTACGGCTTATTGACGAGTGGTGTTTGAATGTTAATTTCCTCATTTTGATGTGTTTCTCATTAAGTAGAATGCGAAACAGGGAGAGAGGTGTGCCTCTCTATTTACAGTTCTGTAATTAGAAGTGGTTTCAGTACATTCTTGTGTGTACATATGTGGATGCCAGCCATGGTGTTTGTGTGTGTGTGTGTGTGTGTGTGTGTGTGTGTGTGTGTGTGTGTGTAGGTCAGAAGATAACTTGCAGGAGATGGTTCTCTCCATTGTGTGTGTTCCAAGGTTCAAACAGGTTATTGGATGTGGCAGCAAATCCCTTTATCTACTGAGCTACTTCAAAGGCCCTGAATTGGATTCTGTTCATGCTGGGTTTTTTTTGTTTTTTTTTAATTTTTTATGATTTATTTATCTTTATTTTATGTGCTTTGGTGTGAAGGTGTCATATCCCCTGGAACTGGATTTTCAGACAGTTGTTAACTGCCATGTGGGTGCTGGGAATTGAACCTGGGCCCTCTGAAAGAGCAATCAGTGCTCTTAACCGCTGAGCCATTTCTCCAGCCCTCATGCTGTTTTTTGAAACAGGATTTTATATAACCCAGGATGGCCTTGAATTTCTAATCCTGCCACCTCCACCTCCCTAGTGCTGGGATTACCTGTGGGCACCACTGAATCCATCTTGTTTTGTTTTGTTTTGTTTTTTGAGACAGGGTTACTCTGTGTAACAGCCCTAGCTGTCCTGGAACTCGCTCTGTAAACCAACCAGACTGGCCTAGAACTCAGAGATCCACCTGCTTCTGCCTCCTGAGTGCTAGAATTAAAGGCATGCACCACCCCTGCTGAGTTGCATCCAGCTTATTTTTATTCAATTACTTGGTTTGGTTGTTGGGTTTTTGATTTTTTTTTTCTATTTTCTTTAATTTTTGAGACAAGGTCTCATTATGTAGACTAGGCTGACCCAGAATTTCACTATTCTGCAGCCTCGGCACCTTAGGACTGGAATTACAGGAATATAACATACCTGGCTTAAATTCAATATTAACTATTTTATTGCTGCTAGTGGAATATAAAACCAGGTCTTTAGGGGGCTGGAGAGATGGCTCAGAGGTTAAGAGCACTACCTGCTCTTCCAGAGGTCCTGAGTTCAATTCCCAGCAACCACATGGTGGCTCACAACCATCTGTAATG
>NC_022023.1:26867598-26873411 GCF_000317375.1 Microtus ochrogaster | reverse complement strand
AAAATTTAAAAAGTTATAGAGTCCGGAGTGGTAGAGGATGCCTCCACTACTTAGAAGGTAGAGGAAGATCAGAAGTTTAAGGTCATCCTCTGCTCCATAGTAAGTTTAAGGACAGCCTGGACTGCTACATGAGCCTGACTCCACAGGTGGGGTGAAGGCAGTTAGAACCAAGAGCCATCTAATTAAAAATGAAGGGGTTTTGTTGTAGTTTTTGTGTCCTGTGGACTGCTCTGTGCGCTGAGAAACTGGGCAAAGCAACACAAGACTGGACCCTTTGAGTGGATATTGTACAGGATGTGATTTGTAGCTTACTGACTTCTAGGAAATTGCAGACAGAAGAGGTCTTTGTTCTAGAAGGCTGCAGACCTTGTAGCTCGCATAAAGAGCTTATCATTGAGCAAGCTTATAATGCGCCATGTCATGACTGTAAAAACGTGGAATGGGACCGTTACAGCCAGCCCTTTTCCTGGGCAGCAAACTTCTCTCAGCCTTCACATGGTAATTGGATGCTAATCCCCTGCTGACATCACAGGGTGGGAAGGGGAATGCTAACCTTGCAGGCCTCTGCCACTGTGGAGATAAAAACATTTGTGCAGTTACTTTTGGCATTTAAAACCAGAAAAATACCACGTTACTTTTAGACTTTCGACTTGGGGGCTGAGGGCTTAGCTCAGTAGTAGAGCCTTTACCTGATAAGGATGAGGTCGTAAGCACTGTCCCTAGATCCCTTCTCCCCCTCCCCCCCAAAAAAAAAAACAAAGCTTAGTTTTATTTGTAACAATGTAATTTAATTAAAGGCAGTAGAAGGCTTGCTGTCCTGGTATATATTTATGGATGGATACTGTAATAATTTGGGATTCTGCTAGCTCTGTTAGAGTACAATGACTATAAATATGAGCATAAACAGGTGATTCAAATATGCATAGATTTTTGTTTTTCCTGTTTTTATTTTTTTTCAAGACAAGGTATCTCGGTGTACCTCTGGCTGTACTGGAACTCACTCTGTAGAGGAGGCTGGCCTCAAACTCAAAGATCTGCCTGCCTCTGCTTCCCAAGTGTTGGGATTATAGGTGTGTGCACTACTGCCAAATGATGTAAAAGCAATGTGCCATCTGTCCTGGTCATGGGACTACAGCAGTGTGACGGCAGAGCCTGGCAATCACCGTCTGTTAACTTCTCTGTGGAAATGCTAAAAGACAAGAGACTCAGTCCTAAAACAATATGGGCCACTTAGAGAACCTGAAGAAGCTTTTTGGAGATGCATGCAGTCTCATGGGGGGAGTCACTTGTTTTGTTTTGTTTTGTTTTAAGTAAGACCATGTGACTCTAAATCATTATAAGGTGGCTGGAGAAATGACTCGGTGGTTAAGACAACCTAGCCTCAATTCCCAACACTTAACAGCTTAACAACCGTCTGTAACTGCTCTTCCAGGGAATCTGATGCTCTCTTCTGGCCTCCATGGGCACCAGGCATCAATGTGGTACAGAGACATATAAAAGTAAACACCCATACACATAAAATGAAATAAATAAACATTTAAAATATTATGAATAAAAATTTTAAATATCTATGTGAACATCCTAATTTCATAGTATGTTAGGTACAGTGGCATGCACCTACCGTACTAGCTACTAAGAGGTGGGAGAATCACAAGTTCAAGACCTGCCTGGCATCACACTAAGACCCTGTCTTTAAGGAAGGCCAGGGAACATCGTGAGTAAAATAGCTACCACACAGTTTCTGGCTCTGGGTGCTAATCTCCGGCCATCTGTGGCCCAGTGGTCCCTTGGCTGTGGCAAGATGTTTTCATTCTCAAGTTCTGTCCCTAACTGGTCATTAGCATCACACCATACACTTGTCCGCCACACCCAGGGATTCGTTCCCCTCGTTAGAAAGACATACCGCTACATTGCAAGTACCCACCTGATGAGTGTGCAGCACGGCCAAGCCAAACTAGCAAATGTAAATCAAAGATGCCGGAGTCGGAATGTACCGGTGCTCCCTGGTAGGCTATGGCTGGCCATGGATCAATAAAGTTTCTAAATGGCCCTTAACCAGAAAGACAGAAGTCACTGTGATATCCCAGAGACAATAATGAAATTGGTTCAGTTAGGCCTTTGTTGTTAAGCATTTTTTATGGGTAAATGGCTTTTACTTTTATTTCAATTTCTGAGTTACATTTATTTGTTTAATTGCTGCATGTGCATGTGCATGTGCATGCCATACTGTACATGTGGAGGTCAGAAGACAGTTGCCAGGAGTCGGTTCTCTCCTCCCACCATGTGGGTCCCAGAGATTGAACTTCTATCGTTGGGCTTGGCAGCAAGTACCTTTGCCCCTGAGCTATTCCACTGGCCCTACTCAGATGGTTTTGTTAACAGAGAAGTCACGTTTAGCTCTTCTGTGCCTTAACTATAATGATCGCATTCTTTTCTACGTAACATTGTATTTGTGCTCAAATATTGCTTAATTTTTTTTTTCCTTTTCCCCCTGAGATAGGGTTTCTCTCTGTAGCCCTTGTTGTCCCTGAACTTGCTTTGTAGACCAGGCTGGCCTCAAGTTCACAGAGATCTGCTTACACCAGCACCTGGTGTGTATTTTGGTTTTATAAGCCAGCAAGTCTGTAGTGATTTGTTACAGTCATCTTTTAAAGGTGGATCTCTGTGGAACCCTGACTGGCCTTTGAACTCTGAGAGATCTGCCTCTGCCTCCCAAGTACAGGAATTAAAGGCATGTGCCACTATACCGAGCTGTCACAGCAGTCTTAGGAAGTAAAAGAAGTATGTTATTCATAAAAGGAGCCTTCATTAATGCAAGAATAGAGAGGCCCCATCACCCCGTTGTGAAGCTGCGGGGCTAAGGGCTGTTCTTGCAGAAGTCACCATCTCTAATAACAGGACCCTCGCCTTATGGCTCACATTGAGCATTTGACAATGGCCATTTCTTACTGTCTGGTTTGTCCAATGCAGAGGTTGTTACAGTGTAGGCCCCAGACCAGCAGGCTTTGCCTCATCTGTTCCCAAGGTCCTCCCATGTCCTCTGTCAAAAACCAGAGCGACTGTGTCCCCAGAGTTAAGCATGTATCAGTGTCATTTAGGGACTTTTTGGTTTTGATTTTTTTTTGTTTGTTTTGAGATAGGGATTTACTAAATAGCTTTAGCTTGCCTCAACCTTACAATACTCTTGCTTCCCAAGGCATCGCACTGTGCTTCTTCTGTCTTCCCTTTCCTGGCCTTGGGATAGAACCCAGGATCCTGTACATGCTAGACAAGTTCTATCACTGAGGTATATCCCCAACCCCAAAACAAGGGTTACTGGGGGACCTGCATCCGTGGTCTTATTGAACACATCTGGGTACAGCATGGGGAGGAGTATTTAAAAAAAGAAAAGTGAATAGTATGTGAATGTGCGCATGCATGCGTGTATGCCGCTTGTATGTGGGTACCCATGGAGGTCAGAAGAAGGTGTTGGATTCCCTGGAGCTGGAGGTAGTTGTGAGCCGCCCAACATAAGTGCTGGGAATCAAACTCAGGTTCTCTGGAAGAGCAGCAAGCCTTATTAGCTACTGAACCATCTCTCCAGAACCCCTTCTCTTTCCCCCCTTTTAACCCAAGCTAAGGTTAACCTTGATCCTTCTGCCTCCGTGTACTGGGGGCTGGGGTTACAGGCATGCCCCCATGCCCAGCTTGGGAAGAGTTTTTCTGACATGTCCCAGACTGTGCTGTTTCTTCTAACTGAGGCCACACTAGAGAATGGTGAATAGAGAGTTTTTTTGTTGTTTTAACTTTGAATTTTTTTTTTATTTTTAAAGTTTTCATTTTTATGTTTATGAGTGTTTTGCCTACATGCCTGCAAATGTGTACCTACATGTATACCATGTGCAAGCCTTGTGCCCATGGCAGCCAGAAGAGAGTATTGGATGCCCTAGGATTGAAGGTTTTGATGGTGATGAGCCATGTGGGTGCTGGGAATCAAAGCCAGGGTCTCTGGAAGAACAGCCAGTACTCTTTCTAGCCCTTGAAACTTTAGTTTGTGGTAAGTGTTAGATTTGTAGAAAAATTATAAAGTCTATTATTTACATATTGATAATTTTTCTTTTGTTTTTCAAATTTAGCCGACTGGCCTGTAATTTAGGTGATTCTTGCCTCAGCTGCCCTAGTGCTGGGTATAGACTTATGCTACCATGCCCAGGGTGCATCTCCATTGCATCATGTCCTCCTTAGGTTCTTCCTGATGCGACAGTGTTTTAGGCTTCCTTATTTTTGATGACCTTGACAGTAACATATTTTGTAGAATTTCCTTAGCTAGAATTTAGCTAATGTTTTCTTCATAACTAGACTGGGATTAGAGGTGTTTGAGGAGATCATGGAGACAGAAAGATGTCTTCCTCACCTCGTGTGGAGGAGTATGCTGCCAGCTGTACGTTGTCACCATCAGTGCTGACCTGGCTGAGACTCTCAGGCCCCTCCATTAGAAAGTCAGCCTTACTCCTGGGTTTGCCTCCCAAGGTTAGTTTTCCAAATCCTTGGAAAAAAGGAGTCAGTATATCCTGAAAACCAGAGAGTTACCGTCCAGCCTCTTTGAAGTTGGGATACTGACATATTTTAGAATTCTGTGTGGTGGTGTATTGTGTTTTTTGACAGGGTCCTTTGTTCTGTAGCTTAGACTGGCCTGGAATTTACTATCTCGCCCAGGCTAGCCTGAGACTCACAGCCCGGCTCATAGGCCCAAGCCGCCAGGCCTAGCTGACATTCTCCCCTGAAGGACATCACTCTGTTCTCTCTACTTTAGGAGTATGCATTTATATCATGGCAGTGCACTATTTTCCACTGAAATTGCTGTCATTTTGCCTTTGAGAGTTTTTCCAGTTGAACATGCCTGCCTTGTTTGCTCTTCCTCACTTTTAGGCACTGGAAGATGCTTTGCTCTCTCCTCTTGTCCATACTTTTTAGCCTGTCCTAGAATCTTTAGTTCTAGGATGTTGATGAGTTAGATGTTGGGTGTTTTTTTTTTCTGTTACTCTCCGTACTATCTTTTGAGAAATGTTCTTTCATTCAACTTGGAGTTCAGCAATTCAGCTAGACTAGCTGCCCATTGAGCTTTGGGATCCTTGGGTCTTCGCTTCCTCAGTGCTGGGATATGTGAACCACATTGCCAGTGTTCCAAACTTAGGGGAGGTGGTCAGGCAGTAGTGTTTGCTGCACTCTTTACTACTCGAGCCGTCTCCAGTCCACATTACCTGTGCTTCACTATTGGTGGGTAGTTCGTTAAATTATTTACATGTGACAAAATGAACAACTCTTATACACACAGTCACCTTTTGACAAGTGTGTGTACCTGCGTTCCCTGATCTAAAGGAAGTCTGTTGTTACTATCACACCACATTTCCCCAGGCAACTACTGTTGAGATGATTCTTGCCTCTTGTAGAACTTCATTTTGTTGAGTCATGTATGTGTTCTTTGTGTGAAACTTGTTTCACTGTTGCAGAATGGTTTTGAGACTCATCCTGTGGTTATGTATTTTGTAGTCGATCTTTTCGACTGTTCAACAGGGTTTAATTTTACTATTACAAATGAACAAACTTGTATATGGATTTTGTGTGGGCATTGTTTCTATTTTTTGAGTAACGATCTAGAAGTGAAATTCCTTGTTTAGAGGGTAGGTGTATTTTATAAGAAATGGCTATGTTTTCCTCTAAGGGTAGTTGTGCCATATTAACTCTTAGTCACTCTATATGAAGAATTCGGGTCACTTTGTCTCCCATTCCCAATAGTGTTTCTATTTCCAATTACCTACTTAATGTTTTTGTGG
>NC_022023.1:26827449-26867498 GCF_000317375.1 Microtus ochrogaster | reverse complement strand
GTGTGTGTGTGTGTGTGTGTGTGTGTGTGTGTGTGTGTGTGTGTGTGAAAACCAAAGGGCTGTAGGAGACCATTTTCTCCATGTGTCCTGTGGGTCCAGGGTACAAACAGGTTGTACCAGTCTTGACAGTGGGCATCTTTTCTTGCTGAGCCATCTTGCCAGCTCTGGTTTTGTTCTCTGAGACAGAGCAGTCCAGGCTAGTCTCACCTCTCAACTTCCACCTTTATCTCCTAAGTTCTGGGACTACAGGCATGTGCCATCACATCTGGTTTAGTATATTTCATGATTTGGGTTTTCTGGTGATATTTTTAGTTGCCCACTGAAGTTGTCCATTATGTCATCCTTTTCAACATTTATTACATTTTTTAAAAGTCTGTATCTCATAAATATTGATCTCTGTCTATACCTCATCTCAGTTTCCTGTTGCTCTTTGTAATAGTTAAGTACTGTGACTAACTGGATTGAGACATGCATAGGACTAGTAAAGTCCACCTGCGTTTACATGAGAGGATTATAGGTGGGACAGTAACTGGAGGAAGACCCGCAACACATGATGCACTTCAGATGGAGATTTCTAAGATTACTGTTTCCAGTTATTTCTGCTCTGGAAATGTAACTCTCCATTCTTCAGTTGTCTGTATGCTTCTCCTCAAGTTTAATAAGCATATACTCCACCATGGAGGTACAGCCCTCACCCCTAATCACTAGGTTTTATGTTTTGTTTTGTTGTTGTATTACAACGAGAGCTGTAATTTTTGTTGAGACACAGAATTTAGTTCTAAAATTGAAGAAAATTGAGATTGAAAGGAATCCTGTTCCATCCACCTAGGCACTGCTGCGTTTTCAGATTGTCTCTGTCCTTACGTTAGTGGGTTTCCTAGTCACAGGCTGACGGATGCTGTCTAAGGGGCTGATGCTCAGGAGCAATGGGACCTGTAGTTTCCTTCTGCTGCAGCTTTGCTCTATATGTAAAACCTGAGTGTAATAATACCTCACTAACTTCCGGTCCAAGTATTAAATCCTCTCCAGTGAAAGGTGCTGACTGACTCAGTCTAGTTTAAATAAGTAGTGAGACCTCATATCAAGGTTAAAGCTCATGTCATTTTTGAGCTCCTCCCCCCATTGGTTTTTAACATTGACGCTATCTCCTCTCACCCCCACACATTAATTAGGGAGCGTTCCTAATTAATGTACCGAGCTGTTGAAGCAGTCTCAGATATGGCTGTCACCTACCCTGGAAACTGAACACAGGAAGTACAGATTCTCTCGCCACCCTTTACAAAAATGTCTTATCGTTACGTAGCAACTCACCTTGCATTGGTTCTTTCCATTCAGTACTCTTTCTCTGCGGGACATTAAATCCATATAATTTCCAGTCTCATAACCATCAGTATTTAACCTTTTTTCTTGTTTTTACTATTTTTTAAATCTGTGTATAAGTCTACATTTTATTAAAATGAATAGAGTTTTAAATGCCTTGAGTGTTATGTCTCTTATCCTGTGTAGTCTGAAACAGGTCCTCAGATTGATTTTTATGCCTGGCACTCTTAGAGTTAGTCAGTTTGGATTGGTTTCCTGTGAGTAGGTTCACAGTGCACGTTTGGGGTGGGAGAACTACAGAATTGACACCGGCTCATGTTCTCAGTGTGTGGTTTTGATTTGCTTCATTGTGGGTGCTGGTCAGATTCTCCACTGTAGAGTTACTCTTTTGTAGTAAAATTAGTGTAAAATCAATAAGCATCTTCTTGCCAATCTCCTCGGGGTCTCTGTAAGAACCATGTCCACTTGGCACCACACCCGCTGGCCTTAGCACTCCCAAGTGCTCCCAGCAGAATAAATACTGTGGTGTTGGTTAAGTGAGCCTTAACCCAGCCATTCCCTCTGTTATTGGTTGGAGTAAAGCGTGTTCCTATTCCTGTTTGTTCACCTATGGTTATCCGTGTAGATTCTTGCATTTCCATTTTGTTCAGTGGGTGATGTTCACTGCTGTTTGCAGCCATATTCAGTGGACTGAACCAGAGAAAAGAAGAGTTCTTGTGCATCCGAGTTGTTCGTGCTGATATCCCAAACTCATTTCTTACTATCTCTTTCCTTTCTGTGACAGTTGAGGACCCATAGTTCTCGGATATAGTTATTCACTGCACTCTGTGTGAGAACATTCCTGGACCCGCTTCCCACCTGTGCTGATGACTGTGTTAGGTCACCACTGCCTTTTCGCTGGAATCTGACACTCCCCCCCCCTTGGGCTTTTGGTCACCCCACTGCCTTTTCACTGGAATCTGACACTCCTGTTGGGCTCTTGAGCCTGTCTTCTCCAACCTTGCACCCTAGCCTAGGCCTTTTTACTTCAGAACTAAGGCTCATATGGGTCTTAAAAGAAGCCTGAACCCATCTTGGAATCAACTGTCTGCTGCTGGAGACTGAAGCAAGCCAGGGCCCCACACATGCCAAGCAGGTGCCCTACCACTGATCCTGAAAGTGGGCTTTTCATCTTCGCTACTTGGCCCTAGAAAGTACCCGACTCTTTCACATGCTAAGATAGGCTTCATTTTAAGAGTATGAAGTATGCAATCACTAAATTTCAATAAAGAAAGTAAAACAATGATTTTATTTCTGTTTTGATAGTTGTTTTTTTTTTTTTAAGTTGGGTGTTTGTGCCAGACATTTGTCTTTAAAAAAAGTAAAAAGACTTCAGGTTTCTTTATGGTTAATGTATTTGATACTTAATTTAAAAATACTTTTATTATAATTATATATGTTGAGGGATGGAGGGTTCTGCACATTAGTGCAGCTGCCTGCAGATGCTAGAAGAGGCTGTTGGACATTCTGAATCTGGAGTTACAGGTGGTTGTGAGCTGCCAGATGTGGGTGCTGGGGATTGAACTTGGGTCCTCAGCAACAATAGTAAGATCTCCTAACTGCTGAGCCATCTCTCCAGCTCCATGATACCCAATGCTTGATAAACTTCATGTACAGAGAATGCAATAAAGGTCTCTTGAATTTTAAGAAGATGCTGTGCCAACGCTGAAATGAAATATTATATAAATGGAAGTATTATTGGCAGCCAGCATCATGAGTTGTTCTCTGACAATTCCAACCAGTGGTTAATTAAGAGATAAAACTAGTCCTGCCTTTTCAGGGTTTGTATGGTGCAACATTTCCTTTTGAAGCCGTTTGCTGTAGAGGAAAAGCCTTGTAGTCCTATGCTAGGTAGTGAGTAGTTTCTTTTTGATGGTAGATGTTGTGTTAACGTAAACATATTTGTTGGGGATAGAACCTTTGTAAGAAATACACAGATTTGTTTCAGATGTCTTCTTGGAAGCTTTCCCGATTTTCATGCTGTTTTCTGTTTGGGGCAGTTTGGTTTTTCTTAAGTAAAATTTTTATTTGGAATCAGGTCTCTGCATGACATGAATAGATGATGGACAAGCCCAAGCTGTAATTTCTACCTGAAGTTTGGGAGTGGGAAGAACATGTTTATAATGGAGCATCACACATTCACACACACTTACTTGTATTTATAGGCATAAATATGGGAAAAGGAAAAGAAAACCTTCTGTCTTTACTGGAACACTGCTTTGGCTATGCCCCCAAACCATGGACATTTACTCTATTCTCTCGACCATAGTAGTGGTTTTGTGTGGGATGAAATCCAGAAAATGGTGTGTTTTCTCACAGCTGATAGGCAGCTTTTTCTCTGTGCCGTTTCCTTCATGTACTCCAACACTGCTGCATCTGTTTGCACTCTAGCCCTATGGTTTACTGCTTGCTTCTTTCCAAAACATTCTCACAGGAAACAGGCTCAGTAGTGGCTGTATCCCTGAGCAGGAGTGGTCCTTAGCATCCTTGTTGCTGAATTAAGAGATGAGAACTCGGTTCTGGTAGCCAGGAATGTCTCTGGCGTCCTCCACCTGGTCTCATTGCCTTAGGTCCTTCTTTCAGTGGATCATGTGACCCTTGAGAAACACATCCCCGGGAATTAGCCCTACCGATTTGAAAACTGTTCAGTTTTTCCTTGCCTGTCTAATTGAACATGGTGAAACAGGAACTGTACCTGCTTGTATGGCCTGAGTTCTCAATGCAGATATTATGTGATATTTATCAAAATGTTGATGTAATTGTTTTAAGGAAGCAACATGGTACTTATTGGTACTTAAAAAATAATAACCTTACTAGGAACACAGGAGGTGGAACATTTTTAAACCATCTCCAAAATGGACGTTGTTTACTCGAGCCAAATAAGTTTGTGTGTTTGTATTAAATGCTAAATGCTGATGAGAGACGAACATAGAACTCTGGGCCCATTGTGTTCTGTCTCAGTGCTCTCCAGGTTAGAGCACTAACTGAATTTTCTGATAGGAGCTATAAGAACCTGGGGGAGCTGTGTTTTCTCTGCTTCATCGGGAAGCTCTGTACGGTCTTTACAGGTTGATAGTAAATATGTTTGTATTGAAGGAGAAATGAATAAAGGCCAGGCTGATGGGCATACTGACTTTACTTGCATATACTCATTTTTTCCTCTGATGTGCATGTGGTGGTAATCTGGTGACTAGAAGGCACAGTAAATTATTGGCTATAATAAATTGATGTCATACCCACAGAATGGCAAGCAAGAGAATGAATTAGGGACAGAAATAGTAATGGTTTTTGTCCAGGAAACCTCAAAGCACATACTGAGATATTACCACATTGATTCCATTTTTAAAAGAGGAGAAGGAAAAGAGACCCAAAAGACAAAATTTTAAACTTTAAGTGTAGTAAAACAGATTACAGATCAAAAACTTGTTGCTTTATGTTACTGGAAATCTCTTTGAATAGTTTAAGAACCTTTAAGAAGTCTGGTCATGATTGCTGTCTGGTGGAGGAAGGTAAAACTGCAAAAGGCAGTGATGTTTCTGAATGGCAGTATGTGTAGCTTCTCTAGGTCCTCTCTCTCTCTCTCTCTCTCTCTCTCTGTGTGTGTGTGTGTGTGTGTGTGTCTGTAATCTGTCTTGTTATGCCTGTATGCACTACATGCATGCATATGCCCTCACAGGCAAGAGAGCATCAGATCCCCTGGGAGTTGGAGTTGCCAGCCTGTGAGCTGCCTGATGTGGGTGCTGGGTCTTGCGCAAGAGCAGTGTTCTCTTGACTCTTGAGCCGTCACTGCAGCTCCCCAGATAGTCACTTTTGACTTCTCTTTTCTTTGTAAAATTTTAAGATTTTGAAATCACTTAAGTTTAACAGAAAATGGCACCTCTAAACCGTTTACCTAGGTACCCTGATTGCTGACTCTTAGCACATTAGCTTTTTCATGCTTTTGGTTTTTTTTTCTTTACCTTCATGTCAGTTACAGATTTAAATATTGCCTGGTTTTGCCCTTAAATAACTCAATGACATAAACACAGTACAGTGATCAAAATTGGGACATTAACATTGCTCTATTATCTAATCCACAGACTGTATTCATATTTCATCAGTTATCCCAATAGCATCTCTCAGCAAATAAAGGTTTTTCAGAATGCTGCCTAGAATCCAGGTCCCATGAAGTATGTAGCTGGTATGCTTCAAGCATCCTAAGTTTTGACCTTGATTTTGCTGTCTGAAGGTGAGGCTGCCTTGGTGGCCCATGATTACTAGAATTGCAGCTCTTAGGGGGTCTCAGGCAGAGGGAGCACTAGTTCCAGGCCAGCCTGCCCCCACCCCCACCCCCTAAAAGGTACTGGAAAGGTATTTTGCAGAACATTCCTAAATTTAGATTTCCGTTACTCCATACTGAGTGATGGTCTTCTGTTCTCAGAGCATCACACCAGGAGCACATGGCTGCTGTCCGGTCTGTGTGGGCCTGAGCACCGCCAGATCTCGCCACTTTAAATGGCTCTTTCCTTGTTTAATTAGTAAATATCTTATATAGTTTCTCCTCATTGTCATCCAATTTTATCACCCATTGATAATTATTCTCTTTCTTAGAATTAGCTTGGGTGTCTTATAAACTTGAGAAGCAATTATATTGAAGTAGAGTAGTGTCTCTTCAGTGTGTGGCCTCAGCCGCATCAGGTGTCCCAAAGGGAAAATGCACATGGCTATCAGGAGTGGGGACAGGGAATATTGAATACAATCTGGGCACTTGTTTTGCATTGTATACTCCGCGCCACCCTCCAGTTTAAGGGGCTGTGGCTTCTGTAAACTAGCACATTCTACTTAGAAACAATTGGTAATAGAATCGATCTGTGTTATTCTCTTGTTTCACTTACTTCAGAAGCTCTTATTGAACCTTATTGTCGCATACTTTTCATTTTTGTAACAGGTGCTTCTGTGGGTTAATGTGTTACACATCAGGGCCAGCGATGTTGAGATGTGAAAAAACTTTGAGAGGTGGGGGCTTACTGGGAAATCACTGGCCTGGCCCCTTCCCCAGCTTCGATATTTCCCCTGTCATTGACAGCCCTCCACCAGAAAGTGAGCAGGTCGGGACCCTCTGCAGAGCCTCCAACCTTGTGAGCTGAATCCTGTTTTATAAGTATCCAGCTGAGGTGCTTTCTTAGAGTGATAACTAAGAAGGAGTGAGGAGAAAGCCAGTTTTATTTCAGAAGCAAGTGACAGTCGAGGTGGTAGAAATGCATGTAAGAACGTGGACTCTGGAAGGCTGAACAAAATGCTGAATGTTTGTACCATAAAGGTGTGTTTGAGGAGATATATTTAACCTAGTTGTAAACATTGTAACCTGAGTATATTGCACAATGTATTATCAAAACCGTGACATATGTGTGTATGTGTGTGTGTGCATATATATATTGTTCTATATATATTGATTTAGAAATGAATTTAAAATGAAAAACAAGAATTCCATTCTGTCCTATTTAAAGTCCAAAGGCAAATGGTATTTACCCCAATACCCAATTTAGAGTTTTATAGTTGGTTTGTGGTAGGTTTTTGTTTTGTTTTTAAAGCTGCCTGAAACAATTTATCTCACTTATACTTTTTTCTAATAGTTTCTTTACTATTTTCAGTATTACTGTATTTTAAATTATTCAATATTTTTATGTGGCTTCTTAGAGAGTGCCTTAATTTATTTAAAGTATACAAGCTAGTATTTTTAGATCCACCTTTTTAAAATTAAGCATCCCTCCACTGGAGTCCTGCATCTCTTGCACACTAGTGTGTGCTGCAGTGGTCAGCTTTGTTCCAAGTCGCCCCCTCCAGACAGTGTTGCTGAGTCCGACACCCATTGCCTTACAAACTCTGCTGCTTCCTCCCTCCCTGGCATGCTCGGTGATGTGAACATGCCACTGGCATCCTGATGTTGCTGAAGCTAATGACAAGCTGGTTGATTACATGAGCTCAGATTAAAAGTTGCTGAAGCATGTTCAGAGGTCCAAAGGTTGACCTCATTCATCAGCTAAGGGATATATATGTCGAATCCTTCCCTGACTGGCTTGCTCTGACTTGACATTGCTCCAACTCCTACTTGTTCCGCAATGAGGAGGACATAGAAACAACTCCCCATCCTGTCTTGGGCACAGTTCAGGAAAGGTGGCTAGTGACACAATATTCATTTTTCTTCCTTTGTGTCGAGTTCACCTGGTCTATTTGCAGTTACACAGGCTAAGGTTAGAAAGGGACCGGGGTAGCTCCAATCAGCCAGGGCTCCGGACCCTTCAGGGACTGCCTCTCTGTGCTTCTTCCTACGGTTTCTGCTAGCCTGCGTCCAAAACTCCAGCCTTTGCTAAGACTTGGCTCTTCTGTCTGCTCTCCCACCTCCCCAGTGGCTAGCTTCTGTTTGTCCACCAGCTGGGTCAGATTGGCACTGAAGGACACTGCGGAGTATGCTGGGGCTGCCCACCGACTCCCACCTGTTCTTAGGCATCGACTTGGGGAACGGAGTGCAGGATTTGCTGTGATGTTTGCTGGCCATGGACTCCTAGGGAACCCTGATACTTCCTATTCCCTATACTTCCATTCCTTTCATTATTTCCTGAACTGAACTGAGTTTTCCAGGGACTTTCTTGGTTTGGGTAGATTAAGTTTTTCTTTGCATGTCAGCAATATGGCTAGGCTCCTGTATCAAAAGAATTCTCTGCCAGCTTCAGAAAAGGCCAAAGCTAAGGTGGGAAGGACAGAGGAAATCTACAGCGTACAGTTGAGAAGTGAGGAGGTTAGCCTTGTTCACAAGCTACCGGAGGTGTTTGTGGGAAAGACCCAGTTGCATTCTCAGTGGGTGGACCCTCACTGATCCTGGGGACAGGGAAGGCACAAAGCAGCCAGGTGTCTTCATTAGAGTGGAACAGACAGGAGTTCATACTGTACTTTGCCCCAAACTGTAACCTCTGAATATGTTTTTAATTTAGCCTAAACTGAGACCATGTTGGTAGGGAAACTTGGACAGAAACACACACTTGAGAAGCAGAGCTGGCTCCAGCTTCTCATTCTATGTAGTATCTGTTAAGTGTAATGGCACCGTGAACCCAAGTACTCTTGTGTATAGCCAATATCATTGTATAAAGACTTCTATTTTTATCCTGATAATTATAAAAATGAAATATAATTTTGGTTCATGAAATGACCTCATGTAATGACTGCTTTTCTCTTATTCTGCCTAGATGATCATTACTGCCTGAATATCATGAGAACTTGAAATTAAGATACTTCTTCCATGCCATGGGTGTGGCTTAGCCACACACTGTGTCAGGCATATGGCGGGTACTGACAATATGCTGTGTGAAGTTACTTTCTCGTATCTTATTCAGAATGACGCTTCTCAGCTTTGTGGTTTATAAGATGCCGATGTAGCTGTAATACTGGTTAGAAGCAGGGATACAGTGAACATACTTGGCTCTTTGAGGTCTCCGAGGGTTCTGCTTTTAGGAGTGCTATGTCTGTTTTTAGTTTTTTGAAACTGCTTTTTATTCACGGAACCAAAGAAGATTGAATGTGTGCCACAGAGTCAAGGCCACGCGGAACTCCATGCAGCATGTTTTCTGTTTCTGGAATCGTTACTTTCAGGTTTTTAGTTAGCTTACAGTAAAATTTCAATTGATAGTTTCCTATTTGTTTATTTTGTTGGTGAAGCTGGTCTCAAAACTCAGCAGTTCTCCTGCCTCAGACTCCTGAGTGCTGGGATTACAGGTGTGCCCCACCATGCCCAGCAACTTTTTGGTTTGGTTCAGTTGTAAAATACATATAATAATTTTGTTACCATAGCCATTAATTCAGTAGTGTTAAGTATATTGTTGTAATACAGTCTCTGGGATTTTTCTGGAATTTTTCTTACCTGAGACTACATTTTCTCCTGAAAGTGTTCTGTTAGGAATAACAAGGTAGAACTGGAAAGCAGAGGTGTAACATCCCAGATAAAACAAGCTACCTTGGCATTGATGAGACCGAACTGGTCTAGAAACTTGGCATTCAAGAGCCAAGGAGAAGCTTAGCTGTGGGCGTGAAGGCCAACTGCTTAGGGAGAAATACCACATCAGGACCCTTGTGTCCTTTGGTAAAGTTTGCATGTCCCAGAAACTCTAGATAAAGGGTCAGTAAACTTTCTCTGAAGGGCCATATATTAATATCTCAGAGTCTGTGGGCCACAGGCTCTCAGTTCCAGCTGCTGTGTTTAGGAACTAGGTGAGAGCAGCTGTGGACATGTGCTGATCCTGCTCCATGTGGGCATGATGCTTTTGAAGTTGAGCCTCAGTTACTGGCAGTTCCCGTATTGAGCCTCTCTGTTTCTTAGAGCTCCTCACTACCTCAAAATGGGAACAGTGTGGCTACCTAGGGCTGGCATGCAGTTAGCAGAAATATGTGATGTGATCATGCAATTTTTTTTGTGAGATATAATTCTGAAGTGTTATTTAAGAAACAGTTACTATGACACATGACTTAGGAAGAGACTAACCAATACAACAGTCACCCAAGAAATGCAGTAGAAATAGAAAAATTTCTATATCCATACTTGCTGACTCCTCTAGGGATTCTGGGTTAGCAAGAACTGTTTTCCAGGATTGGGGATGGGGTGGGATCTGAGTTCTTTGCTACCTCCTGTGTCATTGCTCTTGGTGGAAAAGGATGACATGGCTGCTGTGCTCAGGCTGCGGTCCAGGAAAGGAGCAGGGTTGGTGGGGCACAGGTGAAAGATGTCATACTCCCCTGGAGAAGACTTGCATATATGCTCATACCAAACAGAGGGTGGAGGACAGACCTTGGCTGTGAGGTCACAGTCTATAAATATCCTAAACAGCTGGAGGGGGTTGTTTGTTTGTTTGTTTGTGTATTAGAGTTTTATTCCCTTAGGTTGCAAGGGCAGATCACTTGGAAGTCACAGTTTACAGCAGTGTACTGAGGTCAGGTACTTAGCACAGTAGAACAGTGCAGTTTAATTGGCTTTTGAGCTTAAAAGATCCTAATTTTAGAATAGACTTAGCACTTCCATCAAGCGAGAAGCCTGGGTTGTTAGAAGCCAGTCATCCGTATATTCTATTTGTAGTTATGGTTTTGTGTGTTATGATTTTAACGTAGATTTCTAATTTGGTGTTATAAATGGCATAATTTGGAATTATCCTTATATATGTGACCTAAATTTTTCTGTTCTGGAAAGTGAATCTGACCTTAAAAACAGATCTAACAACTTGGGAATGCTATCAGAGTGTAGCTGGCCCATCAGTCCAGATGGGAGTGTTCTTCGCAGGGCAGCCCTGTAAGTTTTTGTTAGGCCTGTAGCAGAGTTTGGGAGTGCATTTGTGGTGGAGCCTGTATTTGGGAGGGTTGGAAGTAGCGGACTGTTGGTCCACTACCCTTAAAAGACAGAAGTCATTTCGCGTGACCTGCAGTCACCTTGTCAGTGATTTGAGGGGAAATCTCAAATTGGATCTTTTCCACCTTCTTTAGGAAGATATGAAGCAGAATTGGCTCAGGATTATTTACATAGGTACATACTTAGGTAAATCAAAGATGGAAATAATTAAATATGAATATGCTGTGTTCCTTTCATCTTGGTGGTTCACTGTTGAGGTGCCAGGGTCACACACATCCAGTGTGTGTGACAAAGACCCTTGAAGAGAAGCCAAGGCATTTGCATGTGGATCACTGCGTCCTGATTGTGCTAGTTCACTGTTGTGTAGTTCATCGTCATGGATTTAGAATACTGTTACTCATTCTGGCGTTGTGGCTTTTACCAGTTATGTTGTCATTAAGTGGATCCTAAAGTATTAATAGTGGTTACTTTTAAGTTGTAATTCTGGTTAGGTCTGATATTTCTGAAGTTAATATTTGCCTTTTGCTTTTCTGTTGGTAAACATGTATTGACTGTTGTTTATCCCCATGAGCATTCACCCTCATGTGCACATAGACACATAATTTTTTAAAAATCTTTTAAAAATGTTAGTTTTTCCAGTCCATGAGTTTGGGAGATCTTCGCATTTTCTAGTGTTTTTTCAGTTTCTTTCTTCAGAGTTTTAACATTTTCATCATAGAAGTCTAAATTTCCTTGGTCTAGATTTTTCCAGTTTGATGGAATATACGTTTTAAAAGATGAATCCTAATGATTTTCTGAGTTTCTTCAATATCTTTTAGTAAGTCACCTTTTCATCTCTTATTGGGTTAATACGAATCTTCCCTGTCTTCGTTCAGCTACCTGTGTGTCTCTTCAAAGGGCCCCCAAAGAAACCCAGGGCTCAGTGTGTAGCCCAAGCTGGCTTCTAATGCATGGCATTCATGTGCTGAAGCATCCTGTTGGGATAAGAGACGTGAGGCCACTCTCAGCTCTGCTTTTATATCTACGCATAACTGATATTGACTAACGAAGTCAAGATGCCTGAAGACAGAATTTGAGTCTGTATGGTTTTCTGTTGCTGTTACCCTGCTTCTCACCATTTTTCATGAAAGAAAATGTTCTAGTCTTTGGCTGATGCATAATTTACTTCTTTGCCATTAATATTTAAGTTGTCTCACTTCTGTGGATTTCTCACTATTCTTTTTTTTTTTTTTTTTTTTTTTTTTGGTTTTTCGAGACAGGGTTTCTCTGGCTTTGGAGCCTGTCCTGGCACTAGCTCTATAGACCAGGCTGGTCTCGAACTCACAGAGATCCGCGTGCCTCTGCCTCCCAAGTGCTGGGATTAAAGGCGTGCGCCACCATCGCCCGGCTTTCTCACTATTCTTATACCTTATACTTTTAGTGTATCTTTTTATATAGCCAGCACTTCCTGAGGGAGTGACTGTTGTTTATTTCAGGACATTAAGGTGGTCAGAAGGAGAATGTCATGATTGAACACTGCAATAGTTTGCATAATGTAATTGGGGTTTTTTTTGTTTTAATATTGGTATGTACTTTCATTAAATTTTAAAGATTAATTTTCACTCTATGTGTTTTAGTGTTTGCCTTCATGTGGAGGTCATATCACACATGTGGAGGTCAGAAGACAGTTTGCAGGAGTCAGTTCTCTCGCATCAGGGGCCCACAGAGCCATCTCACCACTTAGTATTATAAATGATGTAATTATTCCTACACAGGCATGCTAAAAATCACATGCCTTACAGTCATCGACTTCAAAACACTGCCAAGGTTGTGTATATGCCTCAGCACTAAGTTTAGTTCATGCTCCTGGTCTCCATAGATACCACACATACATGTGTACAAACATATATGCATGTACTCACACACATAAAATAAAACTTTTTTAAAACAACAAAACAAAACCCACTTCACTCGTGGAGTCCCATTTTGGTTTTGTGAAGCCAGCTTTGGTTTAGTGTGAGTTTTAGTTTCAGAGCTCTGTGGAAGGAAGTACATGAGAGTCTCTGTCCCTCAGCCCCCCTCCCCCTTCCAGAAGTGCGTTGGAATAGGATTTTGACTTTTTAAGTTGCTGCTGTTTACCCTCCCACCCTTCACAGCTCTCTGTTGCCCTTCCCCCGGTGCACTCACACATGGTACACAGTACCAACATCTAAACAGGACGTTAAGGCCAAAATGGGTAGCTAGATAGTTGTTCTGACCATGTAATTCAGAGATTAAAGTTATATGGTAGGTAGAGCTTAAACAGGATACTGAAATACAGAGTTAAAATACTTAAAAGAGTCTTCAAGCTTACCGTACTGTTTCTCGAGTGAAGTACCTACTTAAGATGTGTGTGTACAGTGATCAAGGTACGAAACAAACAGAATGACGTGTAATTGAGGCGAGATGGGCTTACGGGGAATGGACATTGTGCTTTAGGTTAGAAGCACTTGGCACAGTTCCTGCATTGTTAATAAAATATTAGTTGCCCATTTGCTCTCTTTCTCATTTAAAGATTAATACTCTGAATAATGACTTCCCCGTGGAAGACTCCATTACCACAGAGGGCAAATGGCTCGGTGCTTTTGAGTTACTCTCATTTGGATGTAGTGCAGCGCAGTCTCTGGTTCTGGCCTAGGCGGGCAACTGACTGCAGTAAGTGCCAGGAAGGAAGCTGTTCTCATCATGATGTTTCTTCTTCCAGGGGTCCTTGGTTGCTGAGACTCTGGACTGCCCACACACAGAGCAGAATAGATTTTCCTAGGAAAGGAAGGTGCCTGAAGGCATAGCTCCTCCAGCATAGAAGACTGGCTCTGTTTAATGCTGGGAATGTTTGCGGTACATATCACATAGGTTGCTTTTCAACCCTTCTTAAACTTTAACTTCAAGTTCCTTGGAGTTGATAAACGTTTGCTTAGAAAATTTTAAGTAGCATTCTTGAAATCCTAAACTGATGATACTGTTAAAATCTGTATGTGTCTTGTCTGGAGCCTCACGGTGACCCCGTGCAAGGAGACCTCCCGCCTTGGTACTTTTTTGTGGCTGCTTGCTACACAAATATGTGGTCAAGTCAGTGTGGAGGCTAGCCCTGGCTACTCTTGGCTGCTGGAAGTACTGTTATGCAGACATGAATATATGAATGCCCATCTTTTCACTCCCTCCCCTCACTGCCGGTAGATCTCTGTTTAGAGTTCAGCCTGCCTTCTCGGACTGTTCCCATCTTTGCTACGGCTTTTATTTCTTTATAGTTCTTCAAAGCTCTAGTCGCTGTCTGAAATGCTACTCATTATTATAGGAGTTCTTGGCGAGCAGGCCCTCACTTCCTGTCCTCTGGGTGAACCCAAGTCTGGAGACATGGTTAAATATGTCCTGATTTCAAGGGTCAGCCCTGACCAAATCAGGCAGTAACTGTGGCTGTGTTCAAGGGTGAACCCAGACATAGCACACCCATCATGTAAAACATGGGCAGTCAGGTATATACCTCATAGGTGATTGTTAATACAAGTGTTGGATGTAGGTCCCAAGAAGTGTCACTTGTTATGGTGTCTTTATAGAGTAGCATCAGTTGTAAGTCCAGTTGGAGTGAGGGAGTGGTAATGACCTTTTTTTTTTTTTTTAAATAACCTTCTGAATGCTAATAGGGCCAACAGTCAGTACCAAAAGGTTGTCCCCTGTAAAACCAAAGGAAGGAAAGGCTGTGTTGAGCGATTATTCAGGGGTGACCTTCCTTCTACTTAGTATACCACTTATTCTCAAGGTCACAGACCTGTGCCCACCACGCTTGGCCGTCTCAGTGTTCTGATTTGTATATTCCTATTGACATAGGTATCTTTTTGTGTCCTATATGTCATCTTTAACTACTTTAGAGTTGGTTTTCTTGTCAAACTTTAGGATCCCTGAGTGTTTGGGACTTGCACAGGTAATTCTTATTCAGATATTTTCTCTGTTCTGACTTACTTGTCTTACTATGTAGCTCTGGCTGGCCTGGAACTCACTGTATAAACCAGACTGGCTCACAGAGATCAAGGCTCTGATATTGTCTTTTTAGGTTAGAAGTTTCTGACTTTATAAAATCTAGTTTATCAATTCTTTCTTATCAAGGGTTGTATTCTATCCATTTGGTCATTGCTGAGTCATCTAGAATTTCTTATGTCATTTTGTAGTTTTATATTTTCCTTTTAGATCTGTGATCTGTTTTGAATTACTTTTTGTGAAGAGTAGCTCGCTGTTGTTTTGTCTATGTGAATGTCCAGTTCCAGTATTATTTGTTAGATTTCTTTTTTTCTGGTGTGGTGCCCTTGTAGGTTGCCTTTGTGCCTTTGTCAGTTGCCTGCATTTTTTGTTTCTTAATACACACACACACACACACACACACACACACACACTCATGCATGCATGCATGCATGCATACACACACATATATTTGAAATTAAAATATAATTATGCCATTTCTCCTTTTCACTCTCCTCCATCCAGCCCTTCCCATAACTCCCTTTTATATCCTTAAATATATAAATACAGTCTGTTTGGTCTGCATAATGTTACTTGTACATATGTGATCTCAGGGCTGACCATTTGGTATTAGATAATCAATTTGGAGGCTTTTCTTTGGAGAAGACTATTCCTTCCATTCTCCACATTCTTAGTTGTCTGTAGTTCTTTGTGTAGGGCTGAGGCCTCCTGAGCTTTCCTCCTTCCACATCAGTCTGCCTGTCTGTTGGCGCTGTTCTTACTCAGGTCTTGTTTAGGCAGCCAATGTTGATGAGACTTTATGGGTGTAACTTCTGACATTTCTGTGAGATAAAAATCTCACAGCAAACTTTCTGTTTCTTTGACTCTTGGACTATTTCCACACCTTAGGTACAAGAGTTGTGCTGGAGATGCACCAGTTGGGCAGGAAACCCCATGGCCATTTCTTCTCTGCATTTTGACTGGTTTTGTTTTTCTGTAGTGGTCACTACCTGTTGCAAAGAGAGGTTTTCTTCATGAGGGGAGAGGACTACACTTATCTGTGGGTATAAAGACAAATATTTAGGATGATGTTAGGGATTGTGCTGGGTTAGTTGAAAGGTACTTAATAGGTTTTCTTCCAAGATCCGTAACTTTACTAGCCTTAGGTACTTGGCTAGGTTTCCACTACTAAGCATGATTTCTCTCTTGTTGAGTAGGCCTGAAATCCAATTAGAGAGCTCTTGGTTACCCAAAGTTTGTGTGCCATATTGTATCTTAGGGCTATTGAGACATGCTGGTTATTGTTTTAGTTCATAGGCTCATAACTGGATATGACTTTTGGTTTCTTCCCTCCTGTGGAAGCTTGCATGGTGCCTTCCTACCTCCAGATCCTGTGTCCAAAGTGCATGGTATCTTGAGCAAAATGAGCTTAGTGTCAGCCTTTGGGAGGCAACCAAGGGCAACAGCTTGAAGCAGGTGGGGAAGGGCTCTTATGCTTGGTGTTGGGATTTTGTTATATAGTCTATGGTCCTTAAAGTCTATGTTCTTTAAGGGGAACACTGTCGGCCCAGATGGAAACATTTCATTTATTCATTCTCTCTCTCTCTCTCTCTCTCTCTCTGTACAGACTTACATGTTTTATAAGTAGTTTAGGTATATGGACAATATGATTCCACGACTTTTTCAGACATCTTTACTATTATGTTGCCCTCTTCCTTCCTCCTATGGCAGTATCCCTTCCCCATCGGTTTTTCCCGTTTCACCCTTCAGATCACTGTGCCCTGCTAATCTACTCATTGTTGCTTTCTCACCCCCACCTCCCTTTTACTTTCTAGTTTTTGTAGCTACCATAGATACTTCACACGAAGACTCAAATCTAGGAGCAGCAAATGAGATAGAACATGGAGTGTTTGTCTTTCTGTGTGTTGAAGGTGGAATGGTGGGCTGCATTCCAGCCGCCCTGGCTCCCGCATGGCTAGGATGTATGAAATAATTACACAGAAACTGTATTCTTTTAAACACCGCCTGGCCCATTAGTTCCAGCCTCTTATTGGCTAATTCTCACATCTTGATTAACCCCTATTTAGTAATCTGTGTAGCACCACGAGTGTGGCTTACCAGGAAAGATCTTAACCTGCGTCTGTGTCGGTGGGAGAATCATGGCGACTGCCTGACTCAGCTTTTTTCTCCCAGAATTCTGTTCTGTCTACTCCACCCACCTAAGGGCTGGCCTATCAAAAGCCAAGCAGTTTCTTTATTAATTAACCAATGAAAGCAACAGATAGATGACACTCCCACATCATCTGTGTCTGGATTGTCTTACTTAATATGACTTTCCCCCCTCTTTCTTAATTAATTAATTTTTATTTTTTAAAAAAGAGAAAAACCTATCATTTTTTATTTAACATACCAATTCCAGTTCCCACTCCCTTCCCTACTCCCATTCCTCCCACCCTACCCCCATCTACCTAGAGAAATTCCCAGGAATCTACAAGGATGACCCCAGCGAAGACCTTAAGCAAGATAGAGGAGAGGGTGCCCAAATTGGCCTTGATGAATATCTTAAATATTACCATAGAACCTTCATCCAGCAACTGATGGAAACAGAGGCAGAGACACACAGTGAAGCACTGGACTGAGCTCCCAACATCAAGTTGAAGAGTGGGAGGAATGAGAATATGAGCAAAGAGGTCAAGACCATGATAGGTACACCCACTGAAACAGTTTACTGAGCTAATGAGAGCTCACATACTCCAGATGAACAGGGAAGGAACCAGCATAGGGCCACACAAGACCATCTGAATGTGGGTGACAGTTGTTATGCCTGGGGCAGACTGAGGGATCGCTGACAGTGGCACCAGGATTTATCCCTACTCCTTGTTCTGGCTTTTTAGGAGCCTATTCTCTTTGGATGGATACCTTGCCTAGCCTAGATAGAGGAGGGAGGGCCTTGGATCTTCCCCCAAATCAATATGATCTTTTCTAGTTCTATCCATTTACCTACAAGTTTCGTGTTTGCAGTTTTCTCTACAGCTAAATTGCATTCTATGTGTACATGTAGATTTTGAAGGATTGTGGGTTTTTCCATTCCTAGCTATTGTGAGTAGAGTGACCGTGAAATATGGCTGAGTAAGTGTGTGTGTGTAGAGTAGGATGTGAATCTTTTGGGCACATGCCTAGGAGTGGTATAGTTTGTTGGGCTTTCACGGTAGGCTTATTTTTAGATTTTTGAGCAGTGGTTCTCAGCCTTTCTAATGCTTTGATACAGTGCCTCATCTTGTGGCAACCCCAACCATAAAGTTATTTTCGTTGCTACTTCATAGCTCTAATTTTGCTACTGCTAATGAATCGTAATGTAAATAGTTTTGGAGATAGAGGTTTTCAAAAGGGATGCAACCCACAGGTTCAGAACCAATGTTTTTGAGGGTCCTCCAAACTCATTTCCAGAGTAGCTAAACCAGTTTGCACTCCTGCCACAGCAAATGAGAATTTCCTTTCCCTACACCCCCTCCAGCCATTCTGGTTGGGATTGTAATGATCTGTTCTGTCTCCTTAAGAGTCAAGCCACGCCCCCCCAGTCGGCTGAGACAGGCTGGTCTTCAGAGACCTGTACGCAGTCCTGTGCTCTTGGGACCTGCTCCCCCTGCCTGTCACCACACGACCCGCTGCCTGCAACCTCACTGCATGGTGTGCCTATCCATCTTGTCTCTGTCTCTTGCTTGGTCTCGTGCGCTGTCCCTTCCTGGGACTGGCTGCTTTCAGGGCCTGCTGCCTGCCACCACCAGGGATCTGCAGCATTTTTAATAATCCATTACATTAATGCCGTGTCTCGGATAGGCTCTCCTGCCCAAGTCTCTCTCCCAGGGTCGGGATACCTTCAGAGACTTGCGGCATGTTCTCATGTGCAGTTCCTGCTCTCGGGACCGCTGCCTCCTGCCTGCCACCGCTTGGGGGGACCTGCAGCATTTCTGCCACTGCAGCTACTTGGGGATCCGCAACAATTTTTTTTTTATATATTTTTATTTTTTTGGTTTTTCGAGACAGGGTTTCTCTGTAGCTTTGGTTCCTGTCCTGGAACTAGCTCTGTAGACCAGGCTGGCCTCGAACTCCCAGTGATCCGCCTGCCTCTGCCTCCCAAGTGCTAGGATTAAAGGCGTGCGCCACCATCGCCCGGCTCCGCAACAATTTTTAATAATCCATTTACAGGGGTAAGATAAAAATCTCAAAAGTTGTTTTGATTTGGTTGCTGTCAGGGGCCAGCCTCAACAAAAATACCTTTTTCCAGGTGGAGGTGTGAGAATTTAGAAATATAGTAAGAAATAATGAAGACACGAATAAAAATAATAAAAAGCAGAAACATACAGGATAGTATCAGGAAGAAATTCCAGTGAGTACTGGAAATTTGCCCATGTTTAATTTTCCAGCAGCTTAATATATCCCTGACCTGAAGAGGTAAAACAAAAGACTGCATTAACATACAAATTGATAGTCAGGGGCTACATTCACCCCCATGCCCTAGACTCCTGCCCTAGACCAAACACTCTACAGGCAAACCACTCACTGGGTAAAATCTCAAGTTATTTCCGTAAAGGGAACTGGAACTTAGTTGGATCCTTGGGCTTTTGTGTTATGTAGAAACCAAGTACTTCCCTATTCTTGGAGCACAAGGTCTGGCAATTAGCCACACCTGTTGACAATAGCCTTGCCAGAGCAGACCTTTGAGAGAAACTGGCCCCAAACTCTGCACCTTTGGCCTCTTTGGCCTCCACAGGTTGCCTGTGTTTTGAAAGCCATTTTTATAGCTTCTCTGGGAATTCTATGCCTTGAAATTGAAAGTTTTTTTTAAGATTTCTTTTTAATTTTGCATATATATTTGTGTTTGAATGAGTATATTCACACGTGAGTGCAGTTGCCTGAGTAGGCCAGAAGGAGGGCCTGGATCTCCTGAAGCTGGAGCTGCAGGAGGTTGTAGGCCATGCAGCATGCAGTGCACATTCTTATACACTAAGCCACCCCTCCAGCCCCAGAATTTAAAGCTGTAATTGGCCCACCACCACCAGACTCCCACCCCATCCTTCCTTACTTCTCTTCTTCTGAAAACCTTTTGTAATGATCTGTCGTGTCCCTTTAAGAGACAAGCCCTGCCCACTCGCCCCTCCACTGAGGCAGGCAGATCTTCCTTCCTGTTTGCAGCCCGAGTCTCTTCCTTTTCTGTCTCCCTCTCGAAGAGGCAGCTTCTGTCTCTCCCCCACTTCTCTGTTCTCTATCTCTCTCTCTGTCTCTGTCTCTCTCCTCCCCTCCCTTTCTCCTCCATAACCCACTAAATAAATATTCAACCTCACTCTGCATGGCGAGCCTATCCATGTCTCTGGTCTCTCATCCACCGTGTGGCCCCTTGCCCAGGACCTGTGGTGTGATCTCATGGCATGCCTGTCTGTCTGTCTCTCTCTCTCTTTATGAGACTGGCTGCCCCATCATCTCCCACCACGTGGCTCCCTGCCTGGGAGTCATGGCCCGCTGCAGCCACTCAAGGAACTGTGCTGTCCCTGCCTGGGACTGGTTGCTCTGGGAACCCGCTGCCCCCTGCAGCTGCTTTGGGACCTGCAGCGTTTCTGCCGCTGCAGCCACTGGGGGATCCACAGCATTTTACTTAATCTATTACACTTTCCTTTTGATCTTTTGTGAAAGCAAAGAACTCTTGGAGCTGTAGAGACGATGTAGAGGTTAAGAGCATGTCCTAGGGTTTCTGTTGCTGTGACAAAACACCAAGACCAAAAGCAACTTGGGAAGAAAGGATTTATTTTAGCTTAGTTTGTAGTTCATCATCTGCAGAGTCAAATCAGGAGCTCAAGGCAGGAACTGGGAGGCAGAAACCAATGCAGAAACCATGGAGGAGTGCTGCTTACTGGCTTGCTTCCCATGGCTTGCATGTTCTACTACCATATATACCCCAAGATCACCTAACCACAGGTGGCACCACTCACAGTGGGCTGGGCCCTCCAGCATCAATCACTAGTTAAGAAAATGCTTCCATAGGCCGGTGTGTTGGGTGCAGTTTAGGTTCCATCTTCTCAAATGACTCTAGCTTATGTCAGTTGAAAAAATAATAATAAAATAAAATCCAGGATAGAACACTTAACTGCTTTTGCAGAAGACCCATGTTTGGTTCCCAGCAACCACATGACGGCTCATAACCTCTTCTGACCTCTGAGGGTTATTTCATGCATGTGGTACATACACTCAGGCACACACAGCATAAAATATTTTTCCTTAGAAAAGGAACTTCTGCTTTTGAATTGTAACTTAAATAAGAACCACCCTTCCCCTCTAGACTAGTGCATTGGTGGTGACAGATGGAGACATTAATCTCCTATGGATCATGCTCAAGACTTAGCTATCCAGAATTATAATTCACATGCACGCATGTATTATACACACATACACATACACGGGCATGTGTGATCCTGTGTAGGGTATAAAAACTCATCAAACGATAGAAGTATTTGTTGGTAGGTCTGATTTTAATGTGCGGAATTGTCAAGGGAGCTTTTGAGGCAAGCGCTGGGCTCTAGCAGCCTCTACAACCTGTTTGGCCACCTATTCCAATATGCCAACTAAAGACAAGCAGAAGACTTACATGGTGTGGCCATACTGTTGAAATGGAAAAGGGAGTTCAGGGACCCCCCCAAGTCCTTCTTTGGGGTGCTGACATTTCTCTGGGTTCAAGTAGAGGAAGGAAAAAAATTGTGTGAGGGGACAAAATGCTTCATGAAAGGTTATTGCTTCTGCTGCAGGGTGTGGGGTCTGCCCTATGTGTCTGTTGTGGAAATCCAAGGCAGCTGGAGAGGAAAGGTTGAGGAGATGATTAACAGACACAAGACAAGAAGAGATTCCCTACACACTTTCAGTTCCCCTGCTGGTGCCAAGTGGAGAGAATGTTTCAGCAAAATCAGCTCCTAAATGCTTGTTTCTAAACAAAGTGGGATGCATATCTCTAGTGTGTACCGTGCATGGGAGTAGAGCTGGGGTGTGCTCTCGGGGCCCTAACTCAATAAGTCTTAAGATGTAACTCCTGTGTCTATCTTTATCTTTTTTTCAGTTGGTTAGTTTTAGATTGGGATATAATACTACTTGATAAAGTCTATAAACTAAAATAGCACAAAGTATTTATGTAGAATGAGATTTTACAGTAAAAATCCTGGTGAGAAATTACCTTGTTAGGTCATAGTATTTGACCTATAGATTTCCTTTCTCTTTTTATCTTTTTCATCCCTCCCTCCCCACTATACTTCCTAACTTGACAGTTCTCCGCAGAAGAACTAGAGTTCACCTTCCTGTCCATTCGTGTATTCCCCACCCCCAAGCCTCCCCACCCCATTTACCCCAGTACGCTCGTGTTCAGTTTCGCTTTGTTTTGGCAGTCCTTGTGCTAGAACGTGAGTCATTTAACCGTATAGAAATGTTTGCTGTGTTGCTCCATGATCCATATTGACTAGAGTTCTGACATGGTGCCTTGGGGAAGCTCTGAGGATTGGATCCTGGCACTGTGGTGAGTTCTGGTAAGACCCTTGCTTGGTGCCCTTTTCTTTTTCTTTTCCTTTTAGTTTTTAAATCCTTGTTTTCATTGTTTGGATAGGAACGCGCTATATATCTTTTTTCCCACTCCCTTTTCCTTCTCTCCTCTCCCTTTCCACCCCCCCCCTGCCCCCAACTGTCCCAATTTACTCAGGAGATTTTGTCCTTTTTTTCCTTTCCTACGTGATTCATGTATGTCTCTCTTAGGGTTCTTGGTGCTCATTTCAGCAAGCCAGGATTCACCTTTTCCCTTTTCTTTGCTGGGCCTTTTGGATTCTCACTCTGCACAGTGCCATCCACAAGAGTGGAGTAAACGTTTGATGCCACATCTGAATAGGACTTTTCATTAGAAGATAGTTCTGTGTAAAATTCATTCCACACAACATGGCCATAATTGCTTCTTTAGTTACAAATGATGATGGGGTTGAGGAGAAAAGGACACATGTACATTTCCTCTCACATGGAATCTGGGTTAAAGAAAAAGGCCTCCGATGACCTGAAAGCAGAGGGTGTAATACACTTGAGGAAAGGAGGAGGAGCAGGGCTGGATGAGGACAAGAGGAGGGTGCTGGAGGGTGGGTATGAACAAAGCCCAACAGTACACTGTGTACACACGCAGGTGAGCCCAGGCTTTGTAAGGAGCAGAGATAGGGCCTGTGCAGTTTCCTGACTGTAGATAGGGTTTTCCAAACCTCCACTCACAAAACCTTTGTTGTCGTCCAGTGGTTTGTGTGCTCTACTACACAGAGGACTTAAGTTCTACCAGCAGAATTGGTTTAACTTGGCCAAGCTCAATTCTCGGTGACTTTGAAATGGGCCAAACCAGACAGCCTAAAAGTTGAACTGGCCCTTCCTGTCCCTTGCCTATTGCTGCAAGGGGTGAGCTAACCTGGCAGCGCTGGAAGACTCACCCTGGTGGTGAGGACAGGGGAGAACTGCTGGGCCTGACTAGCTCTGCAACTAACCACCCAGGTCTGGAACCAGGGACCCCTTTAATCCCAGCACTCAGGAAGCACAGGCTGGTGGATCTCTGGGAGTTTGAGGCCAGCCTGATCTACAAAGCGAGTTCCAGTACAGCCAGGACTGTTTCACAGAAAAACCCTGTCTCAAAAAAACAAACAACAAAAAATAACAGAACCAGGGCTAAGAGTTGGCCCACCCCCAGCCTTAACCCCGTCCAGTATCTGCAGGAGCACATGAAGGGGCTGGTCCTGCAGACCTAAAGCAGCAGGATCTCCACTACACATGGCAACAACAGGATATCCAAGAGGAGTCCCAGTGAGGGCCCAGCATTGATGGTGGTGCGGGACCAGAGGCCTCAAGTCAGATCAATGGCTCTTCGCAATGAACAGTTGCAAATAAAGATACCTGGACAAAAGGGTTTACTGCGTGTCTCACTGTGCTACACTACAGCTTCAATGATGAGATTTCCCCCCTTTTTTTTCCTTTTCCTTTTTTCTCTTAAATTTTGTTTTTTTCTCAGGGGATGAGAGTTGCATGGGCAGAGGGCAGATACAAAGGAACAGGGAAATGAATGGGATCAAGATAGCATGATGTAAAAGACACAAAGAATAAATAAGAAGAAAGTTTAAAGAGTTCTACTTTGAAGCATGAATATGCTTATATAGCCTGTGGCTATATAAGAATATTAATTTTAATATTAAATAAATTAAATAAGAATATTAATTTAAATATTTTAAATATGGGAGTGGCTATTTAAATCCTTTTTTTATTTTCAATTTTATGTGCACATTTGTCTGTGTGAGGGTGTCAGATTCCCTGGAACTAGAATTATAGTTGTGAGCTGCCATGTGGGTGCTGAGATTTGAACGAGTCCTCTGAAGAACAGCTCTCCTATTTAAATTATTAAATTACTTAAATTATTTTATCTGGAGTTATGATAGTTTAACATTGTTTTAAAACCATTTCCGCTGGGCGGTGGTGGTGCACGCCTTTAATCCCAGCACTCGGGAGGCAGAGGCAGGCGGATCTCTGTGAGTTCGAGGCCAGCCTGTCTACAAGAGCTAGTGCCAGGACAGGCTCCAAAGCTACAGAGAAACCCTGTCTCGAAAAACCAAAAAAAAAAAAAAAAAAAACAAACAAACAAAACAAATCCCATTTCTTTAAAAAACAAAAGGCTAAGAAAGTTTGGGCAATGGAGCTCTAATCCAGATACTGGTCATCTGTAGCAGTGATAGTCTGCTGATGTACGGTGTTTAATGAGGGCAGTAATGAAATCACTAACAGGAAGAACAAGGGCCCCGCAAGGATGTTGGCATTTGTTGCGGTGGACAAGGATACTTGCTAATGAGACCTCAGAAGGCATTTGTATGGGAGATTAGATGTGGGTAGATGATGGCTATGTCCAGCTGCAATAGAAGTTCCTGGGAATAGCATGACAGTAGAATGGCACGGGATCTTGAGGTATCTTAGAGCAGGGAGATGCCTCTGCTGGAGCCAAAATGGTCGAGCTGCTTTGTTGAACAAAGAATAAGGACTGACTCCACAGTGGAACTGGAACTATCAGTTTTAAATGTTGTATGAATATAGAGAAGGTTCTGCAATTTTTTTTTTAATAACAGATTTTTATTAGCTTGTTTTCTTTAAGGACCTTTTAACTTTGTGTTATGGTATTCCTCTTTGACTTTTCAAGACAGGGTTTCTCTATGTAGCCCTGGCTGTCCTGGAACTCGCCCTGTAGACCAGGCTGGCTTCAAACTCACAGAGACACCTGCCTCTGCTTCCCGAGCAGAGATGGTGTTGAAATAGAAATAGAAATGCCCCACCTGCAGAGGGCTGCTCTGCAGATCCATAGCTGTGGCCCTCGTAATTCTGGCCAGGGTCTTTAGCCCTTAGCCATTCATTGCCCAGCATTTCATTGAAATGTTTCGTAAGCCTTTCGTATCTATTCATTTCTATTTTCAGATCGTCTTTAGGGTTAGTGGTTGTTTGAGGATTTGAAAGGATGGAATGACACTTAAGCAATGCTAAACCAGGAGTCTTTTCTTTCCTTAACAGATGCAGCAGCTGTTTTACGAGAATTATGAACAGAACAAGAAAGGGTACATTAGAGATCTCCATAGCAGTAAAATCCACCGAGCAATCACCTTACACCCCAACAAAAACCCACCCTACCAATACAGGCTACACAGTTACATGCTCAGCCGCAAGATTGCCGAGCTGCGCCATCGCACAATCCAGTTGCACCGGGAAATCGTCCTGATGAGCAAGTACAGCAGCACAGAGGTCCACAAGGAAGACCTCCAGCTGGGCATCCCTCCGTCCTTTATGCGCTTTCAAGCCCGCCAGCGAGAGGAGATCCTGGAGTGGGAGTTTCTGACTGGAAAATACTTATATTCAGCCACTGACGGCCAGCCTCCCCGGAGAGGGATGGACTCAGCACAGAAGGAGGCCTTGGACGACATCGTCATGCAGGTGATGGAGATGATCAACGCCAATGCCAAGACCCGAGGGCGCATCATCGACTTCAAGGAGATCCAGTATGGCTACCGGCGCGTGAACCCCATGTACGGGGCCGAGTACATCTTGGACCTGCTGCTCCTGTATAAGAAGCACAAAGGGAAGAAGATGACAGTCCCTGTGAGGAGGCATGCGTACCTGCAGCAGACCTTCAGTAAGATCCAGTTTGTGGAGCACGAGGAGCTGGATGCGCAGGAGCTGGCCAACAGAATCAACCAGGACTCCGGGTCCCTGTCCTTCCTGTCCAATTCCCTGAAGAAGCTCGTTCCCTTCCAGCTACCTGGGTCCAAGATTGAGCACAAAGAGCCCAAAGAAAAGAAGATAAACATTCTGATCCCTTTGTCTGGACGCTTTGACATGTTTGCAAGGTTCATGGGAAACTTTGAGAAGACATGTCTCATTCCAAATCATAACGTCAAGCTCGTCGTTCTGCTCTTCAATTCTGACTCCAACCCTGACAAGGCCAAACAGGTTGAACTGATGAGAGATTACCGAGTTAAGTACCCTAAAGCTGACATGCAGGTTTTACCTGTGTCCGGAGGGTTTTCAAGAGCGCTGGCCCTAGAAGTAGGATCTTCCCAGTTTAATAATGACTCTTTGCTCTTCTTCTGTGATGTTGACCTGGTATTTACTGTGGAGTTCCTACAACGGTGTCGCGCAAACACAGTGCTGGGTCAGCAGATCTATTTCCCAATCATTTTTAGCCAGTACGATCCAAAGATTGTTTATAGTGGGAAGGTTCCCAGTGACAACCATTTTGCCTTTACTCAAAAAACCGGCTTCTGGAGAAACTATGGGTTTGGCATTACTTGTATTTATAAGGGAGATCTTGTGAGAGTGGGAGGCTTTGACGTCTCCATCCAAGGCTGGGGTCTAGAGGATGTGGACCTCTTTAACAAGGTTGTCCAGGCCGGGTTGAGGATATTCCGGAGCCAGGAGGTTGGAGTCGTCCACATCCACCACCCTGTCTTCTGTGACCCCAATCTGGATCCCAAACAGTATAAAATGTGCTTGGGGTCGAAAGCATCCACGTATGGGTCCACACAGCAGCTGGCCGAGATGTGGCTGGAAAAGAATGACCCCAGTTACAGCAAAAGCGGCAGTAACGGCTCTGCCAGGACAGCCTGATTCCAGCCCCACTGGAAAGGACGTTTTTAATTGCCTAATTTATTTTTCAAAAACTTTTTTGTACGATGAGTTTTTTGAAGTCCGTACAAGGATATATTTTCCAAGTGGTTTTCTTACACAGGACTCCTTTAAGATTAAACTTTTTGAACAAAAATGTGATCAATGTTTGCCTTTGAACACATCTTGCTGAACATGATGTAGCACCTGCTTAATCCTGACTTGAAACATACCCGGTGAACAAAACTTTTATAGTGAGTTTTTGGTTTTATACATTTCTTTTCCAGACAACCCCTCCCTCCTCTGTAGTCCTATGGCAGAAACCGTGAACATTCCTAAGAAGTATTATTGTGGCACACACACTGTAACTCTGGTAAATGCTCTGTTGTGACTGTTAACTTTGCACAAATTCTACCTTTTTACCTTTTTTTAAACAATTTTTTAAGACATCTTTGGTTCCAGTCACAAAGTAAACAGACATGATAATAGCTGTGTTGTCGCTGTCGACAGGACAGCTTTCCAGATTGGTCGTCTGCCCCAGGCTGGGCTCCACCCTCTGTGGCCACCTGGGTTTGCCTAGCTGGGGATCGAGGAGGGCACAGCTATGGCTGACTCCACTGTAATTCCTTGGCCAAAGCAGACCCGGCACTGAAGCCCAAGGCAAACTTGGCATTTTCTCTGCCCTGCCCCTTCTCTTTAGGGTACAGTATTATTTAGGGTGACAAAGAATGGCTGTTAGTAGTGTAATGGATGCAAGCTACACAGCAAACCCCTAATGAAAATGTGAGGGGCAAAGTTGGGGTTTTGTTCTCTTGATCCTGTGTTGTGGGGGGAGATGGTCGCTTCATTTTTTAATTACTGTTTTGTTCTATCTTGTTTATCTGAAGTACCTTTAATTTATTTAATACCATTGGTTAGATCTCTTCCATTTTGAGTACTTGTCAGTTACTAGTATTTATGTGTACCATGGGCGTGATTAGAATGTTTTATTTGCGGTAAACCGATCTCCAAAGATTTCCTTTTGAAAACACTTTTTCCTCATCCTTAATTTGTACATTCCCATCTTGCTAAATATCAAGTGTTCTTTGATAATTTTGGTGCTCATGTGTTTTGGGGACAGAAGTGAAATGACTCTCCTGTTACACCAGAATGTTTGTTTTCAACTCACAGATCAAACGTGCCTTAATAATTTGTTTTCATTTAGATTTCAAACAGTTGATAGATTTGCCATTTTTAATATACATCATTGGAGATCTGCTTATTTGTAAATAGCCTATTGCACATTTGAACAAATAAACCAGTGGACAGTATTTTTCTATTGTACTTTGCAGACCCATTTTGTCTCATTATTTTTGTGTTAGTTGAAGAATTGAATTACATTTGGAAAGTAAAACACTGAAACATGGACTCAGCCTTTTCAGTTATTTGAGTCAGCGCTTCTATGGACTGCAGGTGGGAGTGGCGTGGACCTGCTTCGCTTTTAGGGTAAACTCATCCCTTTTCCCCCATCAGCTTGCTGATTGAATGCAAAAAAAAAAAAAAAAAAAAAAAAAAAAACCAACAGTGATTCAGCCCAGGCAGGCCCAAGCCCTTGTCTGGCTCCTGACTATACATACACCCTCATCAGCCCAGAGGTTAAGCAGTGTCCCATGTGAAACCATCAACACTGATTCCTTGGGGTTTTAGGTTCGATCTAACCAGAGGGAAAAAAATGCACAGAGTTGCTATGGTATCCAGAAATCCGAAGGTGGCCTCTGGTGCTATCAGCAAGGTTCTGTGGATGAGAACTTCCCCCCGCCCCCAGGAGAGGCTTCTGCAGTGTGATGCCATTGTGCTCTCAGAATTGCTGTAATCTGCCTACTTGCCACTCCGTCTATGCAGTTGTTGGCTTCCCCTGCCCGTGGAGAAACCAGAGCAATCTTACCCTCCAGTTAAGAAGAGCATCATCCACGGCTGATGGCGTGCCGTGTCTGTGTGCGTGTGTCCGACACCAGCTGTAGGGAGTGACACATGGTTTAACATTCTCCTTGCTCCTCTGTCCTCACTCCACCATCTACCACACAGGTCTCCCCAACTCTCTGTCTCCAGGAATGCTGTTAGCCCCTTTCCCAGTTCCCCACCCTTGCTAACATCTGTGATGTCTGCTGCCCCCAAGTTCAACTCTCATCCCGTCACTCCTGGTGACTACAGTGTCCTTCCAGAGGGAGTCTCAATAATCTTGTCCCAGCCCTCAAGCTGGACACTGCCTGCTGACCATTATCCCTTACTCAGGACACCTATAACCACACCAGTTGTTAGCCCACACCGTGGGCTGGCAGGCTCTGACACTCTGAAACATCCCATTGTCCACATTGATGCCACCTTAGACCCGCCTCCGCACCTCCCACCTGTGTGCATGTGATTATGACTTAATCCTTCCCTCGTGTGGTCATTTCTCTCATTAGACCTCATAGAAGCTGCACCTGGGCCTCTTGATCCCGGTGGTTCCCTGGTGTGTTGGGAACTGTGCTTCCTACTCTTTGAAATGGAATTCCGTGTAAGTCCTATGGTCATTGGATGGGCTGCGACTTGCCACCCTCACCCTGAACTGAGAAATACAGCCTCAAGCCCCAGGGAAGCTTTCTAACTAATACTTTGTTCTGTATGGGCTGCTTTGTCTTGAGACAGGGTCTCACTATATGACTGGTTTGAAACTCACTCTGTGGACCAGGCTGGCCTCAACTCGGAGATCCACCTGCCTCTGTCTCCTGACATGTGCCATCAAACCCAGCTGCATTGCCTTATCTTTTAAAAAAAATATATTAAGAAACTCGTGTGTCCCAAACACACTGGACAAATCCTAATGACAATATTTTTTTAAATTAAGAATGTGAATGGGGTTAGGGCAGGGAAGAGATCACTGTGCTCAAGGGCATGCAGATGGAAGCTTCTTTCCCCGTCCAGCCATCCAGTGCAAGATTCTTTGCATAGTGGACTGCCGGGTTTGTATGTATCCTGGTGAAGAAAGTGTATGTGTGTATATGATGAGAAAATCGAGTATCCTATAATACATAGATCCCAGCAGGAATATCCGTTGCCTCTTGGGGTACTTTAGGGCAGAGCAGAGTTCCATGGCCTTCTGCTATCTGGAGGCATTTGGGAGGGCAGGCCTGGCAGGTTTGGATGCTGTGTTTAGACTTGGAGGCAATTCTGAGAGTGGTGGAGTAAGGTAGTCACAGACAGCCCTGACAGATGTTGGTAACTGGTATGTCACTCTCAGAAGTAATATTTTGCTGGACCTGGCGGTCTGGGCCTTGAGCCATAACACCCTGAGACCCTCATGTTTCTAAAGGAAGGCAAGGCTCACACGGTACTAGTTCCGAAATACCCGCTCTGGGCTGTAGATAGGCTGACCCTGGGAGAGAAAGTGGAGCAGAAAGTCAATTAAGCCTGAAAGCAGGAAGAAGTAGAAACCTTCCTGAATCTACCAATCAAGTTCCAGCCCTCTGGGCATGTCTGTCCCACCTCTTTCCTGCCCAGCCCTGTCCACATCCTGTTTTACCAAGTCCTGCGTCTCAACACAGCCCAGCAATAGGTAGGTGTGAGGAGGTTTCTTCTCCCCAGGCTGCAGGCTCGTGGACTTTGCTAATACATCCCCTGCTTGCTGTTTATCACAGTTGGACTTGACTTCCTCCTGTCCCTGGAAGGACCACGGGGACCTGGTGTTCTCTGCAGGCAGCTTCATCCAGTACCCAGTGTGCTCTGAGTCCAAGACACCCCCCTTCTGGGAAGGGAATGTTTACATTAAAAAGCCACCCTGTTGCCAGCGCCCTTGTCTTTAAAGACAGGCTCTTAGTGGCCTTGGAGTTCTACTCAAGTCCCAGTGCCTAAAGGATGCAGAGCCTTTGGAGGGATCCCAGGTGCCAGCCCTCCCCACCCTGTACAGCTCCGGCCCGCCCTGGGGATTAGGCTGGGTTACTACTGGTACAAAGACCTGTAATCTGGGTTGCAAAGGAGCTTATTTACATGCCACGCGACCGGGAGCCAGCTGGGATTGTGTCGGCTAAAGTGGCTGCACAGGTCTGCTATCCACACAGACGAGTCCCATGGCACTTCGCAAGTCCTTAAAAGCAGCCATTTTCTCTTCTGCGTGGAAACGTCCTCCCTGCATTTGTTTAGCCTGACTTATAAATGCAGTCATTGAAGATGGGAACGTGGGAGTCCTGTGGAGTACCCCACAACTGGTTGAGCTGTAGTATCTCCAATAGAAAATGCTACATTGTTTTCCTGTGCTCTGCAGTTGAGCGGGTTCACGCCCGTGTGGTTGCTGAATCTTTTCTCTAAATCTTCAAAAGCCATGGCTCCTACGCTGCAGCTGTGGTCTTCCTGTTTCACTAGTTTTGACGAAAAGCAAGTATTGCCTTTTACAGAGCGTTCTAGCCATACTCCCTTTGAGATAGAGCAGCCTTGCTGGATTGCTTTTAAGGAGAATATTTAAAAATCGATCAAGTCATTTAATGTTAAGGACAGATAAGAAGCCCTACAGTCTCTAAGGCCATGTCTGGGATGAGCTGCTCTCTGCGTGACGCAGACCAGCACAGGAGCGTTCACGAGGCTCCTGGCTGCCACCTCCTGTGACTGCTCTCTGCCCCTCACCCTTGTTACGCCTCAGTTGCTCTAAATCCCTTCTCTGGGCAAAGAAAACCCTGCGAGTTTGACTTCAAAATGAACTTTAACCTCAGTTATTCTGAATGAAACATGGCTCTTCAGGCAAAGCTAGATTCTTGTCCCATAGTTAAAGGGGGTCCTTGTTTCCGTGCCCCAAAGCATTTTCCACACACCCAGGCTGAAGCTAGAAATAAGTACATTTCTGAAAGTATACTCTGAAAGACTCTCAGTATTGTAAAGGAAGTATTTTACATCTCCATTGGGTTAAAAATATGGAAAAATTTCATTCACTAAACACGAGAGGGCTTTTTGCCCTTTTCATTGCAACAGTACGTAGTAGGCATTGCAAGTTAGGGGTGATTTAAAGCTACGGGAAGAATGTAGGTTCTATGTAGAACCTACCCTGCTTTCCGTGAAACCATTGGGCATCACGGAGTTTGCCATCTACAGAGGCCCTGGAGCCAATCCCTGGGTGACTAGGGTTTGACCATTCATGACAACGGGAAGTCAACTGGGAATTGTCATTTGATCAGCAGTGACATTTTGTACCCACTAGCATTTCTAACAAATCCTTCTGAAACACCAAGCTGAAGGGATGGCTCAGTGGTTAAGAGTACACACTGCTTGTAGAGAACCTGAGCTCTGTTCCCAGCATCCACTTAGGGTGATTCACAACTGCCTATTCCAACCCCAGGAGGTCTGGCATGCCCTTCTGGACTCTGCAGGAACCTGCATCTACATGCACACCCTCTCCCAGACAGCACAGCTAAAAAGAAATCTTTTAAAATAAAACCTTTTCAAATTAAAACTTAATGAGGTACTGGGATGTAGCTTCAGTGGTTGAGTGCTTACCTACCGTGTGTAAGACCCTGGGTTTGGTCCCCAGGACCACACAAGCACAAAATATATATAAAGAAAATGAACTTCAGCAACAAAACCACACCAGAGACTTACTGAGTAGACTGTCCTGTATGATGTTGGTTGGCCATACCATTCTGGGGAAAAGGGCAACTCCAAAACTCAACCCCGTGGCCACAAAACTTGAGTCATGGCAAAAAGAGGAAAGGGCAGACATAAGGGTGAGTCAGGCGAGCTCCAGATATGTGGCCTCTTGGGGAATGAGGTCCAGTCATAGGCTTGCCCTGGAGACAGGCAGGCAGGCCGAAAAAACGGAAGCTGCCAGCTCAAGATAAGAGCAGCTCTTTCCAGACTTGATGAGGTGGCAGGAGCACAGGGTAAAGTAGGGAGGTGTGATGGGGAGCCCAGGCGTCCCTCGGGGAACCGGGGCATGATTTTTCTGGCAGAAAAGTGCGTATTTGCAAATGCATGAGCGTGAACTTTGATTGACCTACTTAGCCTGGGCTCTAGGTTAGTTTTGAAGACTGTTTTATCAAATGACATTATGATAGGTGCTAGTTAAAATTTTTCTAATTGTTGCCAGGCAGTGGTGGCACACACCTTTGACCCCAATACTTGGGAGAAGGAAGCAGGTGGATCTCTGTGAGTTCGAGGCCAGCCTGGTCCACAGAGTGAAATCTAGGACAGCCAGGGCTACACAGAAGCTCTGTCTCTAAAAACAGACAATGACAATAACAACAAATTTGGTTGTTGACTTAGGTGTTACTGGAAGGCTCAGTACATCACTAAAGTGTTTAAACATGGTGATGAAGACTCCACCAAAGAGTGTTTTCATCAGAAGAATGGGCAAAAGAAAGACATGATCCACCCCTCATCAGTGCACTGGGGATTTCTCTGGGGACCTTGGGCTCCAGGGAAGTGACCATAATCACACATACCCTAGTGGCTTTCCAAGAGCCAGAGTCTGATGTGGCTGCCATCCCTGGGAAATGTGCTTACGTCATGACTTGTGGGTCTTTCAAATTGGATTCAGAGATGGGCCTGTCCCCCTGCGAGGCTGTGCCCTCGAGCTAGTGAGTGCCAGCCCTTGCTCTGAGCTGGGCTGTCAGAGCAGTCACTGTCTGGGCCACATCCTCAGGCGGATGTGACTGGTAGATTTCAGCAGTGAGGGAGGATTGGAAAGCTCAGTCCAGCCCCAGCTGGTTTCCTGTGGGTCTGCCAGAAGTGCGAGGCAGGCAGCCTGAGGTGCTGCGCCTGCCCAGAGAGTCCTCCCTGCTGCCAGGCCAGCAGCCCTGCAGCAAGGACGGTGCTTGGCTTCCGCTCCCCTCCTGTTAGTTCAGAGGCACGTACAGACCATCTCTCTCCCCTCCCCTCAGGTGACAGCTGTTGTGACTCTTCTCTTCAAGTCTCTCCTGCCACAAGTCATTGTTCCCTGATTGCTCAACTGCTCCAGTGCCCTCTCCCCACTTCCCAGTATTCCATTTCCCAATAGGAATACTCCTTCCTGGCTGCCTCTCAGTTTCAAATGAGAAGGAAAATATCCACGAGCCCCGGGATTCAGAATCACACAGAGTTCCATAGGTTTGGGATAAAAATGCCACAGTTTGTCCTAAAATAAATCATCTGAGAAAGTGTGAGGTTGCCAGCTTTGCAAGATCGTGGCATCGGACGGAATCTCTCCTTTGGACAAACAATGGCTGTGCTTTGGCTTTGAATGAGCAGGTATCCGTTACCACGAATCTAGGAACTCTGCCAGTCTGTGGCTCCGGGGCGAGCCAGAGAGCCAGAGGCAAGCATGCCACCAGGCTCCAGGCATGTCGGCCAGCGTCTGTCTGTGAAGGATGTTGCTTTACCATGGCTCCAGAATGGGGCCCTGGCTAAGATGTACATTCTGAAATGTCAGGGCCCAAGGTTCAAAACAGACAGCGTAAGGGACAGCGGGTCCTCACACTGTGAGAGGTATAAGTGTAGCTCATGTTATAGACAGACCTGTGGTTACATAAACACATGAGAACATCCAGGGAAGGGTGTCAACTAAGATAAGGGATTGGGGAGCGGTTTGCTATGGCACTGCCTAGGAGCCATGTTACTCAGAACCAAGCAAAACCGAGTTTGGGTCAGCAGTGGTCTGGAACCAGCTCAGACTGGAGAAGGAGCCTCTTTTCCAGCTCCACCTGTGACGTTACAACAGGAGTCAGAAATCGACCAAAGTGGAGGATTTGCGCTTCAGGAAGTGGCCAGGGCTTCAAAGCAGGTGTTTTAACTTTTTTTTTTTTTTTCTAAAGTTGGGTTCGCCACCTAGCACTGGTTTGAGTCAACTCCATAGACCCCCAGGCCCGGCCCGCAGCTGGGTGCTCTCAGATTTCCAGGGCCAAGGTTTGGTTTCCTTTTTATGAAGTGGGCGTGGTTACCCTCACCTCCTCAGACTGAGAGCAGAGCTGACTGGCTTTGGCTGTCCTAAAGCTTTATGTCAGTTTATAGTGCCAACTGCCCTCACTATCCCTCACGTCAACTGAAAACACTTCAACTGGGAGATGCCCTGCTCACCCCCCTCCTCCATCCCAGCCCCTCCCTTAAAGAAACAACAATTTTTAAAAACCCAACCAAATACCTAATGCACCGCTGTGGTTCAAGCTCAGACTGCTTGGTGGACCGTCCTGCGCTTTAACCCAGTGGGCCTCAACTGCCTTTCTGACTTTACCTGTCCGCATAAACCCGTCTCATCTCTGCAGTCAAGAGGAAACCAGTGGATCATTCTCTGAAGGGCAGCAACTCTAGTCACGTGACATCTGGAGAATCCTCTGCCCGACTGGGAACACCTGCAGACTTGCCCAGTACCAGCCTCGGTCTGAGGTCCCTTCCTGCTTGTCACAGCAGGTTCTAGGTTTTTAGCTGTGTCTCCCTGTCTGTCACCTAGTAGCCACAGTAGACTGACTGGCAGGATCAGGACACACTCATCTTGGAGACTCACGAGGGACCTGAAAAGTCACTGTGCAAAGCCAAGTTAGTCACCCTGTGTGTTGGCGGGGCGGGGGGGAGCGGCTGTCAAAGGAAAATAAGAGCCAACATGAGATCGTCCTAAAAAGAGCTATGACTTTCAACTTTTCCAAGGAAACAACCAACCAGCTCTCAGTAAAGAAAGCCATGGAATACCTCGCTGCTGGACTCCTGAAATGGCTGTCTGTGGGGCAGTGACTCAGTGCCCGGCTCTCCAGAGATGCTACTTCATTTGTGGCTTTCTTCATCCTTGTGAGGTCAGTGCTGCTGACCTCGGCTGCAGAGGAGGAATCGGAGCCCAGAGAGTGTGAGTAACACGCCTAAGGTCACAGAGCTGATAAATAGTAGATCTGTTCAAACAGATCGGCCTCCTTCTGGTAAATGGTGTGTGGCGGGGGTGGGGGTGGGGATGGGGATGGGGATGTGTCGTGTCTGGTTGTCAGGATGGTAAGATCCTCAGCTTAGAGTACCGTACCGTCCTACTACCAGGAAGTAGTGGCCCCTGTCTGCGGTGAATGATTGACAAGCTATAGACTTATGAGGGTGGACTAGCTATTGACAAGCTATAGACTCATACATAAGAGATCTTTTCACAATTGCTCCACTTTAAGAAAGGTTAAGGTTTTTGAGCTGGGTGGTGCAAACATAATCCCAGCACCTGAGAGGCTGACACTGGAGAATTGTGAGTCAGAGGCCAGACCAGGCCACATAGTGAGTTTTAGGCTAGCCTGGGCTACATAGTAAAATTCTGTCTCAAAAAAAAAGTTACATTTCTTAAAATTCCATGTCTTAGTATGTTTTTTTTGTTGTTATCACAACAAAACACCTGTGACCAAATACTTTATAAAAACTAAAGATTTATTGGCTTACAGTGCTAGGGACTGGGAAGTCCAAAGAGCATGCTGGCCTCTGGTGAGGGTCACTGATGTGGTAGAGGGCAGCTCACGGTGAGACGGAGCAAGCATGCTAGATTAGGTCTCAAGCCATCATGGGAACCCACCTTCACAACCTCAACTAACTGGAGGGACCTCATGACTTCATCTTGGGGTGGAGGGCCACGTTTAAAACAAGCATTCCATTCATGTGCTAGTCAGTACAAAAAGAAAGAAAAGAAACCTTCAAAATACACAGTATCCAGAAGATTCTAACTCCAGGAAGGATAGAATAGCTTGTGTCAAACTGATCCTCTCTCTCACTGGCAGTAATTGTATCCCACAGAAAAAGCAACCGTAAGAAACAAAAATGGAAATGAAGAAATGGCTCAGCGGTTAAGAGTCCTGGTTGCTGTTCCCAGGTTCAGTTCCCAACCCCTGCATGGTGGCTTACAATTCCAGGGGATCTGACATCTTCTTCTGGCCTCTGGAGGTACCACATGCACGTGATGAACAGACATCTATACAGGCAAAACATCCATACGCATAAAAAAAAATTATTTAACTGAAAACAGAGGAGCAGCTACTCCAAGCGCTGGTGACTCTGAGAGCATGTGCAAATAGGAGCCGCCTACTCTGGGAGAAGAGAACCTCACCGAGACACACATTGAACAGCCCAGACCACTTAGAAGTGGGAGATCAGGACTCCCTGAGTCCTGTTGCTCTTGGCTTGAGGCGCCAGAGGAAAGCGTTTGGAGCTGCCAAGAGAGCTAGCTGGCAGTTGAGGAGGAGGTCCCAGGAAGGAGCAGTACCGGAGGCTGGAACGACTGAGTTCTACAAGGTTTCTCACTTACCAACTGTTGTTCTTTTGGAAAACTACAACTCCCATGCTCCCCCTGGACTACGGATACCTGTTGCTCCCCGTTAAAAAGGCAGGGCCACACGAGGCCCTCTCTCTCTCTTTCTCTCTTTCTCCCTCTCCTCCCCCCCCCTCTTTCTCGTCCTGCCTTTTCCTCGTGTGTCCCACATCCTTCGTCCTTCTGTGTTTCCCTCCCCCATTAAAGTGGACCCACGTGGGAGCCGCCGTGTCGTGTCTGTGTTTGTTCCGCCGTGCGTGTCTGTCCTGTGTCCCGTGTTCAAGAAGAACACCCCCAGCCCCTCTTCTATTATTTTTTAAGACGAACACCAACCTCAAGTGACTTCTAATTTGGTTGGTGTGGACAGACTCCATGGAACTCAGGAGGAAGTCATAACTGGTGGTCCTAGGGCAGCAAATCAGATTAGCTCCTGCAGCAGGGAGAGACAGAGTTTGGAATTAGAATCTCATTAAGATAAAGGATTGGGCTGACAGCTCAGTGGGTGTGGAGTCTTACAAACGAGGAGCTGAGCTGAGCTCAGATCTCCGGAACCCACGTGTACAGCCGTCGCCTCTCACTGGACGCAGAACAAGAACACCTTGGCTTGTGATTGCTACTCTGCGTTGACCTGAGGCCTGAAATGCAGAACATAGTGACTGCTGGGCTCATCTAAGGACCCCTTTGTTCACTGTCATGTTCTCCCTCCTCACTGTAGGGCCTCTCTCTATGGGATGACCTCACTCCTGCTCAATGGTCCACTTTTCCCACTCAGAAAATGCTTGTCACCCTCTCCACCCACTGCCCCAACACAGCCAGGCACAGGGACAAATGTGGCACCTGGCTCACACCTCAAGGTGCCAGTCCTAAGGTGCCAGCTGTTACGGGGTTTGCAAATAAGTTGAATGGAGACAAGTGGCCCGGATGGAAATCGCCCATCTCCACACGATCTCCTCACTCCTCCTCGCCCAGGAAGTCCCCATGTCATCTCATGGGCTCAAGCTAATAACACCAACTTATTTATACACTGTGTGTGTTGCGGGAGGTGGAACCCAGGGCTTGGGGTGCTAGCTAGTACTTTACCCTGCTCCAGTGCCTCTCAGTTTTAAGGTGAAGCACTTAGCTACAGTTGCTCCTCAACTTACAATGAAGTTTCATGCTCGTAAACAATCCACAGACTGAAAACACTCAGGATAAAACATGCATTTGCTAGAGCTGGGTGTGCAGCTCACTGACAGAGCACTTGTCCTAAGCATAATGCTGTGGACCAGATGCCAAGAGTTCACATACCACACACACACACACACACACACACACACACACACACCATGCTTTTGCTACACCTAACCAGTGAGAATCCTAGCTTCCCTTTGTAATTGTGGGCATCTGGGGCTGTTGTTCCCTAATGAAACCCAATGCTGACCAGATGATTCGCCCTCACTAGTATGGGAAAATCTATGATTTTTAAATTATGCGTACAGTTTCTACTTGAATGCCTACCGCTTTTACTCTGTCATGTACTCAAAAATCTCAGCTGCATCTCTCCCCCTACAGCTGGGGACCACGGTCTGTGTTGTTCCTCCACATTTATATTATCAGTGTTCATCTTCCGTGTGTCGTCTGTGTTTTGTCTGTGTTTACCGTCTGTGTTTATAATCTGTGCGCTCCTGTAACAACTGTCCCTGGAGGTAATGGCTGTCCTACAGCCAACTGCCGGCCGGAATGAGGGACCCACAAGGCTGGGGCTGGTAAGATGGTGTGGGGGTGGGAGAGGCAGTTGCCACCAAGCCTGACAGCCTGAGTTCGGTCCCCAGAACTCACAAAATGAAGCTTGGAGAGCACCCGCTCTCAAAAGCTGTCCTCCTCTGACCTCGGCATGCGAACCTTGGTTCTGTCCTTGTGCATACATGCGCATACACACTAGATGAAAAAATTGTAAAGCTAAAAACAGGGTGAGTAGGATATTGTTCCAGATATAATCCTGGCTTACTGTCCTGTAGTGGGGACAGGTTGGGTAAAACCTGGGGTAGGAAGATGGTGAGTATCCAAACCAGAGAGCTCAGAAATGGCTCTATGGATAACTGGATACCACATTCAACAGAGGTGGCATGTAGGGACTATGTTTTGGCTCAATGGTAGAGGGCTTGCCTAGGATACACAAGGCCCTGGATTCAGTGCTTGGTGTGGGACAAATGTCTATATTCTGTCAATTTTATTTTAAATAAATGCTGATTGGCCAGTAGCCAGGCAGGAAGTATAGGTGGGACAACCAGACAGGAAGTAGAAGCAGGTCAATGAGAACAGGAAAATTCTGGGACGGTATAAGAGTTAATAAGAAGCCTGAGCTAATGGGCCAATCAGTTTATAGGTTTTTTTTTGTTTTGTTTTGTTTTTTGGTTTTTCGAGACAGGGTTTCTCGGTGGCTTTTGGAGCCTGTCCTGGAACTAGCTCTGTAGACCAGGCTGGTCTCGAACTCCCAGAGATCCGCCTGCCTCTGCCTCCCGAGTGCTGGGATTAAAGGCGTGCGCCACCATTGCCCCGCTTCAGTTTATAGTTGATGTAGACCTCTGTGTGATTTCTTTGGGACTTAATGATCACGGGAACTGGGCTGGACAGAAAACTCAGACATTAAGTGCTCAGTACTGAAAAAAATAAAACAGGCACCATGCAGATCTATGGCAGAGGATTGAGTCTTAAGCTCATAGAGCTGTAACCATTACATACATAACCGACCCTTACCCACAAAACAATGGCAGAAGACAAGAGTGCATAACATAGCCAGATAGCTTCCAGAGCTTGAGGTGAGGAAGGATTTCCTAAGAAAAATAATTTCCCTAAATGTTTGCTACAAGGAAAAGGATTTGTACCTGCAAGCCCTTCAAGGAGTCATAAGAAACGAACTATAATAGGAGGAAGATCTTGCAACACCTGAACTAACGAAGGACTCCC
>NC_022023.1:26819156-26827309 GCF_000317375.1 Microtus ochrogaster | reverse complement strand
CCTCTATGCCAATGACAATCACACTACTAACCCTAGAGATGGGTGGGTTCTGAGCACTAACCAGGCCCAGAGGAAGCACATGAAAGACATTCCCTCTCGTTCTTAAGCAGGACTATGCAAGACCTTGGTGAGGGGCTGAAAAGATGGCTCAGCAGTTAGGAGTATTTGTTGCTCTTGTAGAGGACCCAGGTCAACTCCCAGAACCCACAGAGTGGCTCACAATTGTCTATAACTCTAATTCCAAGGCATCCAGCACGCTCTTCTGACCTCTGCAGGTATTGGGCATACACACAGTGGGCATTCTTACACGCGGGCAAAATACTGATTCAAATAAAAATAAAATAAATCTTAAAAATTAAAAAAGGGGAAAAAACCCAGATATCATCATGCACCCGGTATTGCTCCTGTTTACACTGGGGTAACCCCAGAGCCACGGTGAGGAGGCCAATGGGAAACCCCCACCGCTAAGTGATACATGTGTTGGTATGAACTTATTGAAAACCAGTTGGCACTTTCTGATCACATGCCAGACACATTCACAGTTTATGATTTAGGCATTTCACTCTGAAGCATTGCCCAAACAGCATTACTGGCATGTGTACTGGGATTCATATATGAGACAGATCTAATAGGGCTGAGGGTATATAACTCAAGATGTGTATAACCCAAGGCCTGAGTGTGATTCTCAACGCCTGAAGAAAATCAAATCCTAACAGCCAAACACTGGAAACAACTCAAAGACCAAGAAACAGTTGGCATCCGTATGTATCTGCACTGGGTAGTATTTGTCAGCTCGACACAGGCTGGAGTCACCCTGGAGGAGGGACCTCAGCTGGGAAAACGCTGCTCTCAGATTACCTATAGCCACGTTTGCGGGCTTTCCTTGATTCGCTACAGATGTTGGAGGACCCAGCCCACTATGGTCAGTGCCACCTCTGGATCCTGGGTGGTAGAGGTGGGAAAGCTGAGCAAGCCACGGGGAGCCAGCTAGTAAGCAGTGTTCCTCCATGGTCTCTGCTTCAGTCTGCCTCCAGGTCCCTGGCCTGACTTTCCTTCATGACGGACTGTTTATTTGGCCTATAGGTCTAAACAACAGAAATTTTGTCTCCTAGTCCTAAAGACTGAAAGTCCAACTGAAGGTGTCAAGGGAACTGGTTTCTTCTGAGCTGGGAGAGGACCTGCTCCAGGCCTCTCTTGCTGGCCTGAGGTGTCTGTCTTCCGGATCTCTCCTATTATCTCACCTCTGGGTGTGTTTCTATGGCATAGCCCTCTTGCTTATTAGGAATTTTAGCAAATCGAATCAAATCCACCCCTACTGCAGTGTGACTGTAGTCTCACTATTTATACCTGATGACCCTCTTTCTAAGAAGGCCACAGTCTGAACTAGCAGAGATGGGATTCCAGCTTGGGAATCTGGAAGCCATATAGACATACTTTAATCCATAATAGCATCCTTCAAGATTTCTTTGGAAAGCATGCGGAGTGGGAAGTACCTGAGATTCTCTGTGGATAAACCATGGAGACCTTGACAGCTCTTATATTGAGAAGGGCTCTAAGATTGACATCTGAGCTGCAGGTGGACACTGAATTTATAATCCTCAACTGCTGCAAATAGTCTTTTTTTTAAAAAAAGGATTTATTTTATTTATGTGGTTGTATGTCTATGTGAGTATATGTTCACATATGTGAGCATGTGCTCATGTCTCTCTTTGTGTGTGTAAGCCAAAAGAAGGCACAGATCCCCTAGAGCCGGAATTAAAGAAATTTGGGGTTGTCTACCTTGTCACGTGGATGCTGGGATCAACCCCAGTCTTGTTGGTTGTGTGGCAAACACTCTTAACTGACTAGCCCTCTCTCCATCCCCTGCAAGTATTAAAGACATCACAGGCTGCTGATGGAAAGGTGTTTGCTGCAAAGCTTGATGCCTTGAGTTCAATCCAACCCTCAGGACCTGCATGGTGGAAGGAGAGAACCAGCTCCTGAAAAATGTCCACACACACACTCGGGAGGCAGAGGCAGGCGGATCTCTGGGAGTTCAAGACCAGCCTGGTCTACAGAGTTTGTTCCAGGACAGGCTCCAAAGCCACAGAGAAACCCTGTCTTGAAAAACCAAAAAAAAAAAAAATGTCCACACACACACAAACACACACACACACACACACACAATCATCTGTCTATCTCTCTATTTATCTGTATATCTAAAAAAAAATTAAGTGATCACTGTGGACACAGGATTCAGAAGGCGACACGAGCCCACCTACCCCCTCCACGTCAAAGGCTCCTGCATGTCAGGCTAAGTGGGCCCATTTCTAATCCTCCTTTACTGCCTCATGCTGAGGCCATCTACCAATCTGGCTGTGGTTGTCCCTGGGGCCTACAGTTCTGTCACCCACTTATCACCCTAAATGGAGCTCTTTTGGAGCCTTGGCAAGCTCTTGGAGAGCAGGAAGAGGCCTCACAGAGAATCTGATATCTTTATCTCGCCCACAGAGGCCAGGGCTGGGGCTGGGACACATGCCTCTTTTCCTCTGACAGACCTGCAGTGTCCCTGGACAAAACCAGGGCCTCCTGCACTGGAAATGGCCCCGAGACAAGAAGGACCTGGCTCTGCTTCCCTTTGCTGGGACTGTCCCCTCGAAAGATAAGCAGTCATCTGTGGCCAGAGGTCTAGGAGCAGAGCCACATGGCTCCCAGGGAGGGTTTCTCATTTCCCTACTGGCAGATATTGGTCAGGACACTGCAGATGCTCTTGTCTCTACCGGTCACTCCGAGCTTGGATTCCATCCTGGCCAGGTCCCAGAGGCACGGATTGCTTTCCCTCAGTGGAAAAAGTTGCTCTTTGTGCGTCTGCAGCTGGTCCTGTTGCTGACTTCTGAGTGAGGGTAACTTTGGAAGAGCAAGGTAGAAGGACAGGGGACGCCTGCCCTGGAGAGGGGCTGCAGGTGGGGCTGGGGACGTGCTTTGAGATCGACGGAGCCGTGTTCAGTGTGGGCATGGAGATTATCCCTGTTCTGGAGACTGTCCCCTCCACCCCCTTCACCTGTCGCTCCCCTTTCCTCCTCCCCTTCCTTCCTTAGCCATCTGAGCAAGATGGCTCTGCTTGTCCACCAGGTACATAACCTTCCACTTGCATCCTGCTACAACCCCGGCTCAGAATTTCCCATGGCTCACTATCACTCAAAGCGAGACTTCTCATACCGGGGTGGGCTCAGATTTGTCTGCAAGAGAGATCACAGCCCATCCTGCATACAGAGCCAGTGACTGGACCACTGAGGGAGCCCAAAGACTTGCCACTCCACGCAGGATTGTTTTATTCGCATTTACTTTGTAATTGCAGTAAAATATACCCAATATAAACATTACCGCCTGCACTTACTGTGTACTGAATGTCTGTATCCCCACAGAATTCATAAGGTGAAGTCCCAAATGGAACTGCCAAGTAAGTGGTGCTGGAGGTGGGGGAATGGAAGGTGATTAAGTTTAGATGAGGCGTCTCCATGATTGATTATTGTTTCCATAGAAAGATAGTGTCTGAAGCAGGAATGTTAAGTTGTTTTCCAGCTTGACAAACCTCTCCGCCAGCACAATAATCCAAATCAGACCAAATTAGAAGCCCAGGTTTAATGGATGCAGCACTCTCAGGTGGCCCCCTTAGAAAACACAAATAGGGAAAAGAGGAGACCATTTGTTTGTTCTCTAGGGGGCAGTTTAAATAGCCTATGGGAGTAGTCTTGACCCTCCCTGGAGAGGGGTCACCATTTGGTGGGCTTTCTTGGAGGTGGAGTTTAGACTGTGTTCACTCCTAGGGGAGAGGGCTTGGAACTTTCCACCAAACATTCCAGACTTCTTGTATATATTGATGCCAGGGGCCTGGGATGATGCTTCCAACCAAACATTCCAGACTCCTTGGATAAAGGGGCACTGGCTCAAGTCTGGTTACTTCCTGTGGGCATGGGATGATGTGGGAGAGGGGAGCATTGGGAGTTGGTGGGCTCATGCTCAGCAAGAGGTGTGGTTGGAGAGGCATCCGGTTTACTACCATCCTGGAGACCTCAGGCAGCTGTTCCTTGAGGGAGATGAGAAGGCAGGTGGCTAGGAGAAAAATATATTGTTATCATTGACCCTATGAATGGGGCTAGTCATGGGAAGAGTCATTGACTGCCAGAAAGAATGGGACAGAGAAGTGCCCAGGTTGTACAGGTGAGGCTTTGGTGTATAATTGGGACACAAGAGCAGATATGCCCTTTAAAACCAAATTTTAGTTGGTTGGTGTCCTTTTGAGCCAGGAGAGTTGGTACCAATGGTGAATTCCCAAGAGCTGGTGCAGGTGTTGGCATTGTCTGGAGGGCCCTTTTTATGTTGGCCTTGGCCCAGGCAGCAGGAGTGACCTGTAAAATACGCTTGAAAGTGAATGGGGTTAAAATAGGCTCTGAAGACTGTTAGTTTTTTTTTTTTTTAATCAGACCTGATTTTTGATACAGCAGTAGAACTTTTTTAAGGAACCTGCAGGTATCTGTAAGACAACTGGAACAGGAACATTTTAGAAGACAATTAAAGGGAACTGGGAACTCTGGATCTCTGAAGATACACCTGAAACCTGTTAATCCTGGACTATGAAGCCTTGAAAGAGGCAGACCTGTCTGTATTTTTAGCCGGAAACTTAACAAATGAAATGAGTGATGAGCTACCAGTATCTTAAGTTATCAAATGCCATTAGACAGATCTAAGGGGAATAAATGAGCAGAAATGAGGCAGCTGTCTTAGCTATGCAGGCAATCCCAAGTCTCTCCGTAGTCTTTGGAGAACACCAGCCTCAGAAGCAGTGCTTGTCCTTAGCTGCTGAGTCCAAGAGGCCTGAAGATTTTCCTGTGGGGGGAAGGATTTAGTCTACCTGTCTTGGCAGGATGAGAAGATCGATCCCTGGTGTAGCATCCAGGAAGCTGATGAGGTGGAAGGCTGCTGTGTGGGTGGCTTTGGCAAGCATCCAGATGGAAGGTCTTCTGTAACCATGCATCTTCTTGGAGGAGCTGTAGGATGCTGCAGGAGCTGGCATGTCTCTGTGTTAGAAGGTCTTTTGTTAAATGCCATACTCTCAGATCTGTAAAGGCACATGAGAATTGGGTACCATTACCTGTTAGTTATATTTAAATTAGACAAATAAGTTAAATTTAGACGTGTATTTTACCCAGCTGGAGGTGGAGTCTGGACTGTGGCCACTCCCAGGAGAAGGAGGAGGCTTGGGACTTTCCACCAAACATTCCAGACTCTTTGTATATATGGATACCAGGGGGCTGGGGTGATGCTTCCAACCAAACAAGGAGGATCACTGCAAATTCAAGGCCAGACTGGCTTATACAGTACGTATCAGGCTAGCTAAAATGAAATAGCAAGATTCTACCCAAAAACCAAGATGACACCAAGCTGCCTTTTAAACAGTCATGTTTATTTTTTTCTTTTTTTATATATTTATTTATTTATTATGTGTACAATATTCTGTCTGTGTATATGCCTGCAGGCCAGAAGAGGGCACTAGACCTCATTACAGATGGTTGTGAGCCACCATGTGGTTGCTGGGAATTGAACTCAGGGCCTTTGGAAGAGCAGGCAATGCTTTTAACCACCGAGCCATCTCTCCAGCCCAACAGTCATGTTTATACTCACAGATCGGGGCTGTCTTGGCCTGAGCATCTGTCTGCAGTAGTAAATAGTTAACACAGACCAGTAACTGATCAAAGTGTTAAGAGTAAGTTGTGGCGGACTTCTCGACCAGCGAGAAAGAACAACCACCACACGAGGATTCTTCTCAGATCACACTTTAATTGGAGTGCCCTTGGTTGAAGGAACATGAAGCGAGAGGGCCCCGAGAGCACTAAGGCAGCTGCTTATATAGGGAATTGGCACATGGGTCGCCCTGTGATTGGCTGCCATCATCAGCTGACACCAGACTGCATCGGGATAGGCCCAAGGACCCTTATCCACCGTGCATGCGGGAAGCGGGGGACATGTAGCTCCCAAAGGCATAGCCAAACATGAAGTTGTTTATTTCCAACAAGACAGGATGTCGGCGCCATCTTGTAATGGTGATCCTGTCCAGCTCACTACAGTAATTGACTGTGGAGTGCTCCTCCTTAAAGAGAACATCTGTGTCCATCCCTGAAGGTCAGGGAACACTGCAGAAAGAGGGATCAGAAAGAATCTAAGTGTTGGGAAAGGGAGGGTGCTGTGAATGCTGCTTTGGGTGCATTGTACCCAGGGACTCCCAGTACAAGGTCTGCACAAGGTTGAGCCTTTTGACTGATGTGGAATGTCCTTCTGTATATGCGTTGCTTTCATTGGTTGATGAATAAAGCTGTTTGGGCCAATGGCTTAGCAGAGTAAAGCCAGGTGGGAAATCAGAACAGAGATAGAGAGAGAGTAGGCAGAGTCAAAGAGATGCCATGTAGCTACTAATGGAGAAAGATGCCAGAACAGAACCTTACCTGGTAAGTTACAGCCTCATGGTGATACACAGATTAATAGAAATGGGTAGTAATTTAAGATATAAGAGTTAGATAATAAGAAACCTGAGCTAATAGGCCAAACAGTGTTATAATTAATATAGTTCCTGTGCAATTATTCAGGTCTGAGTGGGCGGAAAATGAAATGCAGCCTCTGCCTAGAGTTGACATTCCAACACAGATCGGGCAGAAGCACTCAAATCCCCATTCCTCCTGGAAGGACATCGTTAATGTTGGCAGTTAATGGTTACAGAGGAAGGAGGGACGTGTCATTTTCTTAAGTTGCCCATGACCTGTATATAATCTCACAGCCATTCTCATGAAAGAAGGGGTTTAGCAAGAGTAGGAGGATGATAAGGACAGATAATGAGGACAGAAATAATTAAAATTCATAATATACATTTGTGAAATTGTCAAAAATATAAAAGGTAAATTCATTGACTGAAAAAAAGAAGTCAGAAGGTGTAGTGGCTCATGCCTATCATCCCAGAATCAGTAGGACTGCTGTGAGCTCTAGGCTAGCCTTGGCTACCCAATGAGCTCTAGGCTAGCCTTGGCTACCTAATGAACTCTAGGCTACCCTTGACCACTGTTAATAATGCTGCATCATAATGGTTGTGTAAAGATCTCAAGTTCCTACTGAAAGGGTCTGGATGTGGGGAGGAAGGAGTTTATTGGAAAAGTTATTTGTGCCATGGACAAAGAGGCAACGGCATGGTATGGGCTTCAAAGAGAGTTCAGACCCCAGCAGCGAAGACAGACATCATGGTGGAGTCTTTAAAGAGTGGAATCAGAACCCCATGTGGCAGAAATGGGGTCTGTTCTTACATGTCTTCAAAGATGGGGGAGATGTCACAGAAGGAGCCTGTATCCAGGCTCTGATCCCTGAGCAGGGAGGGGACATGTGGAGCAGGATGCAGGATGCAGGATGCAGGATGCAGGATGCAGGATGCAGGATGCAGGATGCATAGCTCTGATGTAAATCTGAGTCCCAGGTGAGAGATCCTGGTACTGGGAAGGCTGCTAGCTAGGGACCCTGAGACAGCGTCTCCTTGATGTCTGTTGATATGGATGAAAGCGGAGGATTGCTGCGAATCATTGGGCTTGAGTAGCAGCGAGAGGCTGGGTTCTAACAGGACGTTTCACACACAGGCTTCAGTTCCTTCTAGTTTACGCCCGGGAGCTGAACTGCTGGGTCACGTGGCACTGCTGTGTTTAGTCTTTGAGGCAAAGCCCCGTGGCAGCTGTCAGTGCACAGCAACTCTGCCCCAACCAGCTACCCTGCGTGTCCCACTTCTCCCCTCCCCCCTCTCTCTTTCTAGTGAACTGGGAATCACTGAGCGCCAGCAGCCTGAGATGCAGTTCCTCTTTCGACAGGTTCTCAGCGTGGCCCAGGAACTCAGGAGCCCCCTGCTTCTGCCTACTGAATGCTGCTGGCATTGTGGGTGTGCCACACCACCCTGCTTTTCCTGCTAAGAAAATTATCCTGTGGGTGTGGGGGGAGTGATTTTGATTTGTTTTCCTCATGATAAGGTGTTAAGCATCTGGTCCTGTCCTTATTGACCGTCTGTTTATCTTTGGAGAGTGACTTTTTAAAAAATATTTATTTATTTATTATGTATACAATATTCTGTCTGTGTGTATGTCTGCAGGCCA
>NC_022023.1:26815837-26818885 GCF_000317375.1 Microtus ochrogaster | reverse complement strand
AGTGGTGAACTGCCTTGTGGGTGCTGGGAAGTGAACCCGGGTCCTCAGAAAGAATAGCCAGTGCATTCAGCCACTGAGCCGTCACTCCAGCCCCTTCTTTGTTCATTCTTAAACCCGGATTTGCTATTGATTTTCAGTTGTGCCTAGCAACTTCTGTTGCTGTTATTGGTTGCTGTTGTTGAGGTATGACCTCGCTGTGTAACCCAGGTTGGCCTTGACCCTCACCCACCAGTGAGTTCGATTGGCAGGCAATGTGAGAAATCACTGGGGAAGAGAATGAGGTTCTCCTGTAGGGATGCCCTGACCCTCTTTCCTTCTCAGTTCAATTGCAAGTTTTTCTCCACATGTATTGAGGGAGGTGTAGCAACGTGGATGCCTCGGCGTGCAGATGTGGAGGTCAAAGGACAATTTACAGGAGTCTGTTCTCTCCTGCCACCATGTAGGTTCTGGGGTTCAAACTCAGGCCCTCAAGCTTGGCCGCAAATTCCTTCATCCACTGAGCCATCTCCACGAGTCCTGCTTAGGATTTTTTGTATAGCCTGGACTAAAGCAGTAGTCAGACTCTCGGTCTCCAGAAATAAATCCGCTGGGACTCTGATCTCTAGTGCCTTGAGGACACGACACAGGCTTGCCCAGAGCTCCTTAGAGCCAGTGATTAGCTCAAGGAGGGGCCATGTCCTCTGGAGTGTAAAGTCATCAGACCTCAAACAAACGCCTCTGCTTAGTTGACAAGCTGGCCTCACGTGAGCTTGGACTAGTGGTAGTCTCTGCCATAACAGCAAAGTCCATCTACAGAAAGAAATGCCATCACCCGGATGGAAGGCCAGTCAAGAGGAAGTGCTGGCCGGCACTTGTGTCTCTGGATCCAGCCATACCTGAAAGCAGCCACCCCTGGGGTACAAGCTAAGAATGTTTGTTTCTCTCGTTCCTTTCCTCATCCTCTTTTGGAGAACTGGTTTGGACCAGTTTCTGTCCGGGCAACAGAAAACAAGTGACTAAGGCAAATCTTCCTCCTTAGCTCTCTGTCCCCACGTGGCCATCTTCCTTTCCTTCCACTTCCAACCCCACTAGACTCCAATTGCCCTCTTCTCTCTCACCTCCCACTTGAAGAATGGCTCCCTCTAGGGACCCAGAAGGCAGAGCAGGGTGGAGGGTGCTGGGGACACTTTCATGTGACCTCATTTCCACAGCTCCTTCTGCTTTTGACCTCACTCTACCTGAACCTGAATGATGGGGTGACTTTAGGAGACTAGGTATTCTTTGCCAGTTGGCCTGAGCTGGTGAGGGGGGACAGCCAGCAGCCCCTTTCCTGCCCAGGCCCCCCAGGGCAGCCCCACCTATCCCTTCAGGCTGCTGAAGCAGAGGCTGAGCAGGAAGGACTACGTGATCCTTAGGGGTTTCCTGGGGAGAGTGGGAAAAGGTGAATAGCCAGGGACGATTGATCTGGTGTCTTGGTATTTTGGTGTGGCCTTTTTCTTTTGCAGCTGTGTTCTCCCTGGAGGGTTTCACACCCGGCTCAGGAAGAGGAAGCCGCCTCCAGGTGTCATAGAGGGTCAAATAGTCCCTTGGGAGGCCCTGGTGTGGGTGAGTCAGTCTTGGGTCAGGATGTCGGGGGGGCTGTATCTTTGAAGAGAACTAGCATCTTGGGCGATGGCACTACTTTCAATGTGGCCAATGGGAGGCAGCGGTAGGTGCTGGAGTCTTCCTCAGGGACTACAAGGTGAGTCCTTGTAAAATGTTCAGAGTGTAGGAACAGTGGCGCAGTTAGGAGGTGAGGATGGTGGATACAAAGCCCCTGAGTTCCGCCCTGCAGCAGCCCAGGCTGTAATATGTTCCTGGCTCTATCTCCTGAGCCCTGGCATTGCATGCCCAAGTCACCAGGGCTGCAGAGTTCCTTATGATCCCACAGCCTCCACGACTGAGATTGGGGCCTTTGCTACAGAACTGGGGTGTAGGGGGTGAGGCTTGCTTTCCAGGCCTGGCTTTATTATAGCTTGCTTTGCTTGCTCTTGGTCAATGCTAAGACTTTACTTTTTAAAATCTGATGTAGTCTGGAGAGATGGCTAGTGAGCAGGAATGGTTGCTACATTAGCACCAGGACCTGAGTTCGGATCCCAGCACCTGAATAAAGATCCTGATGTGACTGCTTTGTGGGGACAGAGACAGGCAGATGGTGGGGGCTGGTTGGCCACAATATGGATGCTGGGAATCCAAGTACTCAGTGCTCTTAATTCCTGAGTCATCACATTAACTGTGTAAATGACACTGTCTCAGGAGAACAAGACAGAGTGATAGAGCAGGGGACACACATACACACACATACAAACCATACTCACACAAATATATATACACACAAACCACACACCACACACATACACACACACAAACCACACACCACACATACACACACACAAACCACACTCACACAATATATACACACACACAAACCACACACCACACACAAACACACACACCACACTCACAAATATACACACACACAAACCACACACGACACAAACCACACACACAAATATATACACACACACAAACCACACACCACACATACACAAAAACCACACTCACACAAATATATACACACACACGCCACACACATACACACACACAAACCATACTCACAAATATACACACACACAAACCACACACCACACACATGCACACATAAACTGCACACCACACATACACATACACAATACAAACTACAAACCACACATACGAACCATCACACACACACAACCTATACACCGCACACACACAAACTACACACCACACACACACATACAAATACACACACACATACAAATACACACACACACACCACCACTGCTACCACCACGGCTACCAGCACCCCATGGTTGTTCAGGCCACAAAGATGACTCAGCAGTTAAGAGCACTAGGTGCTTGGGTTCCCAGCATCTATATGGTAGCTCATAACCACCTGGACTCCATTTCCAGAGGGAAGTGACACCCTCTTCTGGCCTACAAGGGTTGTGCACACATGTGGTACACACACATACACGCAGGCAAACT
>NC_022023.1:26806930-26815571 GCF_000317375.1 Microtus ochrogaster | reverse complement strand
AGAGAGATGGAGAGACAGAGAGAGACAGAGACAGAGAGATGGAGAGAGAGAGAATGAATATCTATGTGTTTGAGCATGTGCATGAAGCCAGAAGAGGACATGGAATGCCCTGCTGTATTGCTTCCCCTTGTTTCCTTGAGACAGGGTCTCTTGCTAAACCAGGATCTAGGTTGACAGCTAGAAACCCAGCCATTCTCCTGTACCCACCCTCTTCACAGTGCTGGGGTTACAGGTGTTCACATAAAGCCATGGTCAACTTTTTATGTGGCTGCTGGGATCTCAAGCTCCTACCTAAAGGCCATCTCTGCATAAGTCCCGTCACCTACATTTTTTAGAGCTTCTGGGACATGGTAGGAAGGGTGGCAATTTGTCTGTCCTCCTTCCTATCCTAACTTCCTTTCTTCTTTCTCCCTTGTTTCCCCTCCCTCCCTCGCTCCCCCCTTCCTTTCTCCTCCCATTTTTGGGCATGCTCTCATTTTCAGGGTGAGCTTAGATACTCTGATGACGAATCCATCCGTGGAAACCAATTAAGTACTTCCCCCCGCCCTTCCATTTCAATTATTTCTTTAAGCTCTACTATCAGAACTGATCCAGACGTTAAAGGAGACGGACACTTTTGTAGTAAAGGTAGTTGGCAAATTTCTTTCTCCAGATCCCGAGAGCCAATTTGAAGAATGCAAAATAAAGTTTTTGTGCTGCTTTAAGATGGAGCAGGGCAGCAGAAGTCGCCAGGAAGTCGCTCCAGCTTTTGGAAGGCTCCAGTGTCAGTGTTTCTGGAAGGTTCTAATCAGCAGCTCTATTTTTGTGGGTGGCTGGGGCGGCAGGAAGGCCCTGTGGCCGGGTGGTTGATAAGGTTATCTGGGGACTGTTTCTGGCAGTTCGAGTGCCTGTTGTACAACTTGGGGCTGGGGAAGTCAGAGCGCTTGGGGGGTGGGGAGGGGGCGGTAGGAACTTCGCCGGCTCAGAGCTTGCCTTTTAGCGAAAGGAAAAGAACTGAAGGTTTTACCCGCTGTCTGGAAGCCCCTCATCTCCATCATCCCAAGGCCCCTGCTTTAGCCTATTGGTAAGGGTAGAGATGGATGTAGCTAGGCCCAGGGGCTGTCCTGAGATGTTGGGTACCTCTGTGCAGTCTGTCTGGGCTCACCAGGAGCCAGTGGGGAGAGGAGAGCTGGGTTCAGCCTGGACATAGTATAGAACCAAGGAGAGATTGCAGGGGGTCAGAGCTCAGCCTGCAGACAGGCAGGGCAGGCACCCCACCTACCACACAATGACCTTCTGGGCAGAGAAGGCTCAGGGAAGGGAGCAAGCGTCCCCACAATAGCTAGCCCTTGGGCCCACACATGGTTTCAGGTAGAGGCGGAGCCTGGTGTGAAATTCACCCAGAGGAAGTCCACAGCCTCCCGCCCAGGACCTGACCAGGGTTTGTTTCGCTTCCTCCGGGGTGGGAGGCTGCGTGGGAACCAGAACTGAGAAGAGCCTGCAACTGACCCCTCAAAACAGAGAGACAAAGTAGAAACCACTTCCAGGGAGGGTAGAGCTGGGGTGTCAGAGAGCAGGTTTTGGGGCTTCTCAAGTGGGAAGATTCAGGCTGCCTTCCCAGGCTTGTCTCCAAGCCACACAACTTTACATCGGCATCGACAGTTACACAATAAAATAGCAGCAGCTGATCCCTAGACAGCACTGCTCACGTCTGAGCTCTGTGAGAGTCTAGGCTACCCTTGACAGGCCCTTTCTTACAGAGGGGAAAACCAAAGCACGCAGCGAGGTTGAAAGCTGGTCCCAAGTCACCCTATCAGTGAGAACTGGCAGTCAAACTAGGACAATCTAGCTCCAGAGCCCAGGGGTTACACCACCATGTCACGCAGATCTCTCAGTGTTGAGAAGTGATGGATGCCTGTGGGTGCCACTTTTTGGAATTCACAGATGCTCCAGAAGCTGGAGGTGGAGCAGGACCTCCAAAGCCAATAGACTCAGATCACACTGAAGCCGAGTGACTTTGGCCAACTGCTTTATCTCTTTAATTCTCTGTCGCTCTGCCTGTCCCCATGAAAGCGTAAGCACCGGTACAAAGATTACAGAGGTCCCTCATATTGAAGAAGAGTGGCTGGTGACCCCTCTGGCCACCTAGGCTGCAGAAGGAACACATGAGCTCCCCTCTCTAGGGATCACCTCTCTCTTATGCCCTCAGGAAGTCCTGGAAGTGTCCTGAATGCAGGGACAGCATCTCCCAAAAGTTGTGATTCAGTGAGAATGACGCTCTCAGTCTCTCTGCTGCCCACGGGGGCTCTCAGGCTGAGCTGCCTGGAGCCCTGTTCTCAGTTCTATACTGTTGTCAGAAGACCTTGGGAGGTCCTGATCAAGTACAGCAGTGTGTTTGTCCTCCCAATCCCAGGAAGGTCTGAAACCACAGATTGTTAGGAGCCTATGCACATGGCATTGTTTCTTCTTGTACATACATACCTATAATAAAGGTTAATTTCAAAGTCAGGCACAGGCAGAGATGAGCGACAATGATTACTAATAAAATAGAAAAGGTAAACAATACGAACAATGTGCTTTAATGGGAGTTATTTGCAAAAAATATTTTGGAATCTTCATACATATGTGTGTGTGTGTGTGTGTGTTTGTGTGTGTGTGTGTGTGTGTGTGTGTGTGTATACACATTTAATTACAACTGACCATGGGTAACATTGAAGAAGGAACTGCTGTATTTAGTTCCCCTGGGGACTACTTCTGAATTCCAGAGGGCTGCCTGGGAACACACCATCTTTGAGGCATCCCTGTTTTATGGAAACTCAACCTGCCTGGCCAAAGCAAGAGTCTTATATTTATTGACATCATGCAAATTCAATGCTGGCTTCAATTTGTTTCATGTTTTAGCCCCACCTAACTAGGTGGGGGAGAATTTCAGGTGTCTGGCCTTTTGTGCTGTGACTATCAATGACGATGGTTTTTCCTGCGTTTGATAATGGTGGGTCTAGAATTTGCTTGCTAAGGCCATCTTTCTCCTTGACCGCCTATCCAGGAAAGGGAACTTGGGACCAGCGAGAGGGCGCAGTGGGTTAAGGTGCTTGCAGTCAAGTCTGAATATCTCATTTCCATCCTCAGACCTCACATAGTAGACAGACACTCGTTCTGAGAGTTGCCCTCTGACTCCCACAATGCACTGTAGTATGTGTGCACACAACCACTAACTTACCCCAAATAAAATTAAAAAATAACAATAAAGGAATTCCCCATCTCCCCATGTCGTCTCTGTTCCCATAGGCCTATGTGGTGGCCCTCTCTCAGCACTCCCTACCTTGGCACTTTGAGAGTCCACCATGCTTGTCTTTCCTAGCAAGGTTCCCCCTCCGCCTTTCCCTCCTTCCCACAGCTTTTCTCTCTTCCCTAACTCTCCTCAACTTGCTGCCTCCCTCAAGCTGGCTGACATCACTCCTTCATATCACACGCTCTGGAAAGATGGCTCCTTCATCACTGTCATCACATCTCCTCCCCCAGCAGGAAGAGGGAGGAGAGAGAGGCCAAAGAACAAAGGCTCTGTCTTCTTCCCAGCCAAGTGCTGAGCCTTGCTTGTAGACAAGAGTCTCTTCCTCGGAGCCTTTCACCTGTGTTTCATTGGCTGGGCGGGGGCCGGTTTCTCTAATTGAGAAATGAGAATTGTAGACAAGCATGCTTTACTCCTTTCCCGGCAAGGCTCTGTCAGAATGAAAGGGAGAGGTTCTGGATAGCAACCTTCACCACTGCCCAGGAGAGAAGGGCAGTGCCTCCTAAGGTGAGTGGTCGGGCTAATTCTGGCAGGACTATACGGCAGACCCCGCCCCCAGAGACATCCTGAGGTCCTAGCTATGTAGAGGCCAGCTGTGTGCTCCGACATCCTTGGTCACAGGTAAAAAATGCCGTGTCAACCTCCACTTCGGAAAAGAGGACAGGAAGAGAGCGCTGTGCCTGTGGCTGAAGGATCTGTGCACTCACTGCCACAGGCAGTGACTCCCTCTTAGATTGGAAGCATCCCTGCACCTAGGCGTGTGCCGTGTGGGTGCGCCACAGCCTCACAGCGTGTGCCACTATTTACATAGCAACAGTTTATTATTTGCTGAGTTCTTTCCTTCCTGCCCTGTGGCCAGGCCAGCGGCAAGTGGCACTGGCTATCTTTTAGCACTTATCTGCCACATCACATCCTCCCATTTCTAGAACCACCGGTGCTCATCTGGGTAGTTCCCAAGGCCTCCTGCCAGGCCCGTTTCCACCTTTGTCCTTTCTCCTCCATTTCCCTAAGAGCCACAGAAAAGTGCTGTACCTTAGGAATAAACTGGAGCGTGTGGTTCCTTTGCTCCAAGTCTCCCTCTTATTTAAGTAAGGATTGAACCTACTGTTGCTTACTGGCCGTGCCATCCTCCCCAGCATCCTCACTGGGCTCCACTTGGCTTAATCTTGCAAGTCAGCTTCTGCCTCGAGCCATTTAAACATGTCATTCCCTTGTGGCTCATGGTTTTTCCCTTGTTCTCCTTCAGTGAATGATTTATTCTCTAGTCTCCAAGTCTTCATTTATTTATTTCTTCCTTTCTTGTTTGCTTGTGTGTGTGTGTGTGTGCATGCAGGTGAGTGTACCTGTGTGTTCACGGCTGTTGAGGCTGAGATCAGTCTTGGGTGTCATTCCTCTGGAACCATCCGCCTTGCTTTTTAAGACAGGTCCCTCTCATTGGGACCTGAGGATTGCCAATTAGGCAAGGCTGGAGGGCCAATGAGACCCAGGGGCTCAGTGCTTGGCCGACGGTCCCTGCTGCCCCCCTGGGATTACAAACCCTTGCAGCATGGCTAGCTTTTTCAGAAGGTGTTGGAGTTTGAACTCAGGTCCTCATGGCTGTATGGCAAGTGCATTATCAACTGGGCCACCATTTCAGTGTCTATGCCACACTACCACAGGAGACTAGTTCTCCTTGTCCTCATAACCCTTGGATATTTGCTAGGCCTATAAACAATTCATCCATTTTCTTATCTGCTCCCCAACTTCTTCAGTGTTGGGCTATGCCCGTCTAGCTTGCTGCCTAGCAACAAGGAGAACAAACACTCCACGCAGAGCTGTGTGAGTGACGCCACCGCCTCCCACAAATGGAGCCCAGCATCTGATGCTCTGCAAACTCCACTGGCTTATCTGACCTGAACCCTCAGGCAGATGCTGTCAGTGGGGTGGGTTTTTACAGGGGAGAAATGAGTGTGCAAACCCCATGGCCTACTCAGCTCTCAAGCTGTGCCTATGGTGAATTGATCTGGTCTTAAACCTTTAAGTAACCAGCTGTGAAATGCAGCCAACCAGCTCGCCCTCAGGTGTCCTTGGGCACTGCCTGTGGCCAGCATGAGTCTATGCTCTGAGGCCCGTCATATGATGTAGAAGGCAGACCTCCAGGCTGTCTGGAGTCTGGTGTGTTGCTGTCTGTCATGAAGACTCTCCGAGGAGCAGGTAAAGTGTTGGGGGGGAGCTGATCTCCCCACCAGGTCAAGGGTGGCTTGATTTACAGTGCGTTGTCATTTCCCCCAGTACAAGCCAGAGCCTGGGTTTAAGGTGGTTTTATTCAGGCTTGTCAAGCTTCAGAAATGACCGTAGGCACCTGATATCCCAGTTCATATCTTCAGAGTGCAAAGGCAACTTCTTCACATGCCAGCACTTCGTGTATTATTTATTAGGCACTGGCTGTATGCCAGCTCGGCCTGCAGTCATTCACATCCTGCAAGTCAGTTCGTCTACAGTTTACACATGGGGCCCCAGCAGCTGAACCTTTGACCAAGCCACAGCCCCTTCCATCTCCTCTCAAGAGAAGATGGAACCAGAGTGTCTCTGCCAGGTTCCTTTGCAGGTGAGCTCATGTTTCGGGGAAGTCCTGAGCTTCTTCTTGTTGGAGGGTGGAGACTTGACAACCTGAGACTTGGAGCCCCAGGGCCTGAAGATGAGTCACTGACCCAGGGTACCCAATGCCAGAACAGTCTGGTCAGAGCAAGCCCTGGATGGTGGTGTCTCTTGGCCACCACAATTCTCCCTCTGGTAGTCTGGGAAGAGACCCAGATTTGAACCGTCAGCTATGATGGTTGGTCTATGCTGTCTGTTTGACCGGATTAAGGAATTGTCTAGGCCTGTTAAAAAGTTTCCCTGTGTATTGATGGGGATATTTGCAGAATTTATCAGCATGTAGGACAGTCTATTTGTTCTGTTATTCTGAAGACACCCAGCCTTAACACATGGAGGAAATATTCTTTTGTCTTGTCTTAGTTAGGGTTTCTATTGCTGCAAAAACAAAAAAACAAACAAACAAACAAAAAAAAAACACTGTGACCAAAAAGCAAGTTGGGGAGGAAAGGGTTCATTGAGCTTACACTTCAATGTTTCTGTTCATCATCGAAGAAAGTCAGGACAGGGACTCCAACAGCACAGGAACCTGGAGGCAGGAGCTGATGCAGAGGCCATAGACGGGTGCTGCTTACTGACTTTCTTCCCCTGGCTTGTCCAGCCTGCTTTCTCATAGAACCCAGGATCACCAGCCTAAGGACAGCACCTCCCACAGTGGGCTGGGCCCTTCTGCATTGAACATTAAGAAAATGCCTTACAGCTGGATCTTATGGAGGCATTTTCTCAACTGGGGCTCCTTCCACTCTGATGACTCTAGCTTGTGTCAAGTTGACATAAAATAGCCAGTCCACTCTTAATTGAAGAAGGTATTGTGTCTCCAAGGTATTCAAGCCAATCTGTCGGGACACTAGTCATGCCGCTCTACCGACTGCTGTTTGATAATTACTTTCACGGTGAAGTGACTACGGCTCATTTGTTTTTGTACCTACAGTGTCTGGAAGTCAGAAAGGGGAAGTTCCATCTGGGTGAGTTTTACAGGTAGATGAATATGTGGCGGGTGACTGCTAGAATGGTGTTTATGAGCAGCCAGCATCAGGCTTCTTGGTGGTGGTATGGACCTAAAAACTCCACAAAGTTGTGTCAATATCTGGTTCCCACCAGAACCTCTACCATGAAGCTAGACTTAAAAAGCTGAGGAATGTGGTGGAGCCAGCTTCCAAAGCCACAGCTTTATCCTAGCTGTGCTGCTTAGCAGATTAAAGATTCATATGCTCAAAAAAAAATATATAGATACAAACAGTAAAGACAGATTCAGACAAAAAAAAAACACCTCTAAATGTTTTACAGTATGTTAAAAAATATACGTAGGCTTGAGAGAAAAAAAGGCAGAAAAAGTCCTTTAAAAAATAGAGTAACTGGGTGTGGTGGTTGGTGCCTTTAATTCTAGCACTCAGGAGGCAGAGGCAGGCAGATCTTTGTGTGTTCAAGGCCACCCTGATCTACAGAGTGAGATCCAGGACAACCAAAGATACACAGAGAAACCCTGTCTCAAAAAAAAAAAATTAAAAAAATAGAAGAAAAAAAAGCAACATAAAGATAAAAAAAAAGAGTCTGGTTTATGTATATTATTGTGTTTTCTTTGAATTTTTTGACTGTGGATGAGCTAACTACAGAGAGACATTTTATTGTATGGGTTGATAAGCTAAACTAACACATATATTTTAAAGGTATCTTGACTTCAAAATTTGAGTCTAAGAATATGTTATTTTGGAAAACAGATTCTGCTTTTGTTTCCACAAAGGATGGGAAACTCTGGATTCCTTCCAGGTTAGGGTGAAACAAGATCCTCAAAAAGGTTTCCACAAACCCTAAAAATACTTCACCCAACAAATACCAGAAAGCAATATCCCAATTCCCAAAATGTTTGTTTATAAATTTTTGTTTTCATTTAAAAAGGGTTGATTATAAGTGGTTAGTGGTCATAGTCAATCTCTTTTTTAAAAGGGGGGATATTATATAGAAATGAATACTTTACATTGGTATGGATTTTGATTTATTGATACAAATTTAAGGTCAATTCTGTTATATGTATATTTATACTCTTGTTTAAGGTATTATGTTTATGCAGCTCATTTAGAAATGTAATGTATAATTAAAATTACAGATTAACAGATATTCATTTATAATAGTCAAATTTATGGTTATGTTAGTTAGGCTTTGTAGATATACAGAGATATGTTTCAGTTAGATAGATAATTTTCAACACTTAAAAGACATACAGAATATGGCAATTAAAAGGTTTTAAGATCTTAGACTTTTCTCCACAGTGAGACATGTTTGCTTCTGATAGCACCAATTACTTCAGAGAGGTTGATAGACATTAAAGAAACTCATTAGGTAATTTGCCTTCAATGTGGCAAGGCTCACCATTTGGGCAAGAAACTGCTCTTGCCTGGACTGCTTGATGATATGTTGTATAAACTGGAAATGCAGGACCCACAAAAAAGTGACTGCTGAACTTTCCAAAAGATCGGATGTTCCTTCAGGGTTCCTGCTTCACAGAAGAAACTACCAAACATTCTGCAGGACACAGAAGAAAGCAGCTGATGATCTTTGTCAGTACAAAGCAGAAGAGATCTTCAAATTTCCTGCTTCATGGAAAAGTCTGCCAGATACGATGAGCCTGTAGACTGAAGATAGATGCTCCAGCATCACAGAAGAACTTTGGGTGACTTGTCCAGGCAGCGAGATGCCTCTGTCAATTCTAGAGTTTTGGAAGTTGCTTGCAATGCACTTCCT
>NC_022023.1:26795573-26806830 GCF_000317375.1 Microtus ochrogaster | reverse complement strand
AAAAGATAAATTAGATATAAACTTTAGACTCACAAAGATAGATAATAGAGTATTTTCCTTAACTTGCCAAATGTAAATGGACTACATATTATAGCTATAATTCTTTCTTGATAGCTGTTTTGTACATTTAATTTCACTATGTTAAAGTTAAAGCCTTCCTTTTATTAGACAAAAAGGGGAAATGATGTAGGATGTTCTTCTGTATATGTATTGCTTTTATTGACTAATAAAATAAAGCTGTTTCGGCCAATGACTTAGCAGAGTAAAGCCAGGTGGGAAATTCGAGCAGAGATACAGAGAAAAAAAAGGCAGAGTCAGGTCAGACACCAGCCAGCGACCAAGGAAACAAGACATGTAGAAAATGAAGCAATGCCACAGCCACATGGTAATATATAGACTAATAGAAATGGGTTAATTTAAGATATAAGAACTATCTAGGAATACGCCTGGGCCATTGGCCAAACTGTTTTAATTAATAAAGTTTCTGTTTGATTATTTGGGCCTGGGCAGCCAGGAAAATAAAGCATAATCTCCGTTTACACCCCACTGCTGGTACCAACTTCTATTTTAGTTACTTTTATGTTTCTGTGTAGAGACACCATGATCAAGGAAACTTACAAAGGAAGCATTTAACTGGAGGCTTGCTTACAGTTTTAGAGTGTGACTCCACAATCATGGTGGAAAGTGTGGCAGCAAGCAGGCAAGTATGGTGCTGAAGCAGTAACTGAGAGCTGACATCGTTATCCACAGGCAGGAGAGAGACAGACAGAGACAAAGAGATGCAGAGATAGAGACAGAGATACAGAAAGAAAGAGACAAAGAGGCAGAGACAGATTAATCCTGGCAGGTTTTTTTCAAACTTCAAAGCCTGGCCCTGGTGGTACACCTCTTTCAACAAGGCCACACCTTCTAATCCTTCCTAAACAGTCCTCCAATTGAGAACTGAACAAATATATGAGCCTATTAGGGCCATTCTTATTCAAACCACTGAATAGATTAGCAGGTGAGTGTATGGACATTTGAATAGGTAGGCAACCAAGTGTACAGGTGGGTGAGTAAGTAAATGAATGAATGGATGGGTAAACAAATGACAAATGGGTAGATGAATTCATGGGTACATGGATAACTGAGGGATGGGTGATGGGTGGGTACATGGATAAATGGGGGATGGATAGATGGATGGATGGATGGATAATAGATGGATGGATGGATGGATGGATGGATGATTAATGGATGGATGGATGATAGATGGATGATGGATGGATGGATGATAGATGGATGATGGATGGATGGATGGATAAATGGATGGATGGATGGATAATGAATGGATGGGTAGATGGATAGATGGATGGATGGATAGATGGATGGATGATAGATGGATGGATGGATGGATGGATGGATGGATGGATGGACAGGCAGATGGGGTGAGTGGGTATGTAGATGGATGGGTAGGTAGATAGATAAGTCAATAGATGAATGAGTTAATGGATGATTAGGTGCGTGGACAAATGGGTTGAAAGAAGAAAAAAATGAAACCAGAGAGAGGATTTGCTTCCATTCGTCCAGCCAGCTGTCACAGAGGCCAACAGTATCTCAGGCTTTCATCCTCTATATTCGATGACTATTCGTGTTGGTCCCTCTTCCTACTCTGAGATACATGGCTTGAGTAGCATTTGGATCCCTGGCTGGGGCTCAGACCAGGCAGAGTGTCCAACCTCTTCAGTATGGAGCTGTGTTGATGAGAGCAGCGATAATAATAGGTAAATTCCACTGCTTTCAAGTCCTCAGCAAGAGCCTTTGAACTCTGGTTTCTTATGCCACCCATTCACTTATCTGTCTATCCATCTATCCACACACCCATCCCCTCACCCGCCTGTCTGTCCTCCCACCCATTTTATCCACAAACCCACGTTTCCATTTGCTTACCCACTTACCTATTCATTTACCTACCGCTCACCTACCCACGCATTAATGAAGCAACTAATGCAGTATCTGCAATGGAATGTTTTGTGTCTGTCCTGACTAATAGGGTAGCCATCAGCACCCTGTGGCTGTTGAATGCTTGAAGCTATGGCTAGTATGGTTTGAATCTATTTAACCTTATATTTCAAAAGTGACCATTGGTTCGAGACCAACCTGGTCTACAGAGCTAGTTCCAGGACAGGCTCCAAAGCCACAGAGAAACCCTGTCTTGAAAAAAAAAAAAAGTGACCATTGAGGAGTGGCTACCATATTGGACTTCACAACCTTGAGAGTCCTTGCTAGGTCTTATTTGTAAAATATCCTTAATCAAGGGGAAATCCCAAGACAATAAAGCCACAGACTTCCAACTGGAGGAATCATGCTAGAGTTGAGAAGGGGCATCATAAGAGGTCTTGCATGCCTTGGACCGGGTAGACACCTAAATAGGCAGGCTCAACACATCTTAACATATCTTGGTGAGACCGCTGATTACCTACCACCTATCTCTCCAATGGATCTCAAGACTTGGTGACTTTGAACTGGCCACCTGGCCTCCTAAAATAAAGATGCTATGCCCAGCTTCTCTGGAGATCACATGTTTTCACTGAATATGATGAAAGAACAACCCTGAGCCAGCAATTGGAAAACATCCCTAAGACATGTCCTCTTTTTTTTTTTTGCCCCCTTTTCCCTTTCTGAACCTTTCTTCTCAGAGCACAGATACCATGGCTAGAGCTTATATCCAGATGTGAGGCGCAGCGGGCAGCCCTGGGGATGATGGGAGACAGCTTGAGGCTGCCCCAGCTTTATGTTTAAGTCTCCCAGGCCTCGTTGAGCAATTGCAGTGGAACCATTCTTGCAGGGCTTCTTGCATTCCCTGTCAGCATTTAGCACAGGCAGGGACCAAGAGGCTAGGGCCAGGTTCTGAGCCAGTATCTGCCTCTGTCATTTCTCAGAGACTCTTGCCCTGAGTGACACTTAGGCTTTCCACACATACCATTTTCCCCCTGTCTTACTGTTTGTGGTCTAAACTTTATCTTCTGAGTGCTCACAACTGAAACCCAAACATAAAACCAAGGACTTTTATCTCTGTGGATCCAGCTCTTGCTGTTAAGCCTCCCCTCTTGGCAGTTTCCAGAGCAGCAGCAGCCTCTGGACTGCCTGTGTGTACAAGCCCATGCTCTGGACCGCCTGTGTGTACAAGCCCATGCTCTGGACCGCCTGTGTGTAAGAGCCCACCTCTGGACCGCCTGTGTGTACAAGCCCATGCTCTGTTGTTCTGTTCTCTGTCACTGCCCCGGGCCTGAGGACAGGGAGTCTAAGCCAACTGCCTACCTGAATGACCTAAATGATGGGGTGGCATGAAGTGAAGAAAAAAATCCCTCAGGCAGAAAGCAAAGCACTTGGTTAACAGGTCAGCATCTAGTAGGTTCTTCTTGCTTATGAAGGATGTGTTTGAAGTGGCGGCAGGTATCTGGAGCTACATCTAATGCTGATCACTTTACCTACACTACATATGCTTTTCCTTGGATACAGACCCTGTGATAAAGATACTACATGAATTAGAAGATGTGAAAGGTTGATGATAACCAGTACTATAATTATAAAAATAAAATCTAAACTGTCAGCATTGCTGTTCTTGTTTGGAGTCACTGTTAAGCAAAGGTCACTTAGACGTAAGCTCTAGCATACTATAGCAGTCCATCTGATAATATGGCCACTAAGTGGCTAACTGGTAGGTGGGATATATGGTGGTGGATGCTCTGGCCTACACAAAGGGATGATTCATAGCCCATGACATGGGAGTGGGCCAGTGCAAGATCTCTTCACGCTGGGGATGGCATGCAATTTAAAACTTTTGAATTATTTCTGGAAGTTTCCATGTCTATTTTCAGACTGAGGTTAACCACATGTAACAGAAACTTCAGAAAGTAAACCTTTGGGTAAGGGATGGGGATGGGGTACTGTATTATCCTACCACAAACAGAAATAGATTCCAGTGAGCTGACCAGTTTTTATTTCTGAAATGCTGGCATTCTCTTAATGGGGTAGATATTTATTGACTAAAATGATGTTTGAGTCCCATGGAGACAGGTGAAGCACAGAGTGGAGTGTTGGCATGAGCCAGTCATCCCTGGTGAAGTCTTTTGGGATCCACCCCTTAAAGCAGATGTTAGCTGAGGTCACGCTAACACGCACACCACACCACACACACACACACCACACACACACACACACATAGACACACAGACAGACAGAGACATGCAGACACATACACAGAGACACACAGATATATACAAAGACATCAAGAGATACGTGGACATACACACACACACATAAATATATATATACACACACACACACAAATATGCTTGTATACACACAGATCCCTACAGACACAGAAATACACACACACTCTCACAGATGCACACACACACACACACACACACATACAGACACAGAAACACACACACACTGACCACTTTCTTCTATGTCTGGTTTCTTGTTCTCACTTTGTACTTCTCACTTCTGTTTAGAATGATGTCTCCATCTGTACCTGGTCAACTCTGGGGACATGGAGATGCTAAGAGAAAGGGTGTAAGTGTCGCCTCCCTGATCCTTCCAGGGGTCAGTGCATCTCAATATCAAGGCCCTCTATCCCCGCCGAAGCTAAGTGTTCTGTCGCTAATCTTAGGAGTCCCTGGGGCTCGGTAGGTTTCAAGGCATATTTTTTTTTCTATAGCAAATCTGTGTAGACCTCCAATTTCTTTCTTCATTCAGGGTGGCCCCTCCCTGTGTTTTTGAGGCCCAGGGACCTCAGGTTTATGCCCATGACATCAGCATTTGCTATTTTTGGGGTCATCTGGACACATAAAGTTGAATTCTTAAAGAGGCTGCATTTAAACCTCAGGAATGTTCAGGAATGAATGGCCAAATTGGAGACATAGCTGTAGTCCTGGCCTGGCCTCTCTCAGAATTGGTGCGGTTACTTACCATTTGTGCTTATTGCTCTGGGAGCAGGGTCGGCTTCAATGTGTGGAAAGAGCCTTGGAGAAATCACCTCAGAGCGCTGTCAGCTAGCAGAGGCCAGCTTAGGAACTGCTCCTTGTCAGAGAGCCTGAGCAAGGGGGCAGGAGTTGGAGGTTAGCTCTGCTCTGCCCCCCTAGCTCTGGTGTCAGATCTTGCTGATGTCAGGTGAAGGTGTCACCTGGTGGCAGTGAGCACACTGAAGACCACATCCTGGGGCCTAAGTCTCAGCCTCACCCAGAGGACCAGTGTTGGTTGGGACACTGACTTGGCCTGAGTTAGAGCAGTGACAGTTCGAGGTGTGCCTGGTACAGCTTGGGCTAGAAGGTAAGACCGAGAAGTTTCCTGGGGTGAGTGGGGCATTAGGAGGTGCCACACCTGTGACTGAGCACACAACATCATGTGGACAGTTCAGGTACATCATGGTACAGGAAAAGAAGGAAAGGGGAGGAAGAATCCATTCATCATCATTCAGGACAGCACTGGAGGAGGGTATGTCCATCCTAGTGGAGTATTTTTTCATAGAAAAATGTCAGCAGTGTAGAAGGCAGGAGAGGAGACTCACTGAACAGCCAGGACAATGTGTGGTGGCCAAGCCTGTGGAGGAAGCCACGGAGGGCTGGGGTAGCCACAGGAAGCAGAAACTCCCCGTGGATAATTCAGTGAGTTTAGGCATAGTGAAAGGGTCCTCTGGGGAGGAGCCTAACAGAGGAGCCTAGCTCTGAACGTCTCCTAACTCCTGCTCCCTTCTTCCCTTGAGATGGAGTTTCCTGGCAGCCAGTGCCCCACGGCTCTTCTTTCTGATGAATGGCTGCCTTGGGTGAGGGGTCCTGGCCCTGTGGGTTTCCCCCAGATCCTCTGTGGAATTAACTCTTGTTCTCAGCCTTCACTACCTTCCACACACTCAGCGTGGAACTCCTGGCCTTCGGGTAGCAGTTTAGCCCCTGTGTTGGCCCTGGTGGGGCTCACGAAACGTTTGCCCTTGGGGTTTGGAGGAATGGTGGTGATGGGGACCTTTTAGAGGAGGGGTCTTGAGGGCATGAAGTGCTCATGACAGAGGAACAGAGTAGCAGGTGCTTGTGTGTGTAGGATGGGTGACACTTGAAGCTCCTAGAAGATATGCCCATTGGTTCAATAGTGGTGTAGGGTAAATAATTGCTTTCTGATTGGATTTTAGGCCTGCTCTCCAGGAAAGATTTTCAGACCTGGTACTGTAGTCCTGGTCAAAAGCACTGACTGGTGAGGTCCTAGGTCCTAGGGCAGAACATATTGTTGTTATTCTGATAAATGGTCATGTTGTCAAATTGCCTTCAAAGTACTTATGTTCATACCCATGGACCTAGGTTGCTCTCAACCTGGGCCAATGTGCTGGATAGTTTTATGCCAACTGTAACGAGTCTTTCTCTGTCCCACCAGCCAGCTCCCAAATAATGACACAGAGACTTTTATTAATTATGAAAGGTCAGCCTTAGCTTAGTCTTGTTTCTAACTAGCTCTTATAATTTAAATTAACCAATTTCCATTAATTTACATGCTACCATGTGGCTTGTGACTTTTATATCTTCTCCTGCATGTCCTGCTTCCTCTGTGTCCTCCTGGTGACTGTCCCTTTCTTCTTCCCAGAGCTCTCTGTCCGTAAGTCCTGCCTATACCTCCTGCCTAGCTATTTGCCGTTTAGCTTTTTATTAAACCAATCACAGTGACATATCTTTACACAGTGTCATCAAATATCCTGCAACAGTCAACTTGACACAAGATAAAGTCATCTGAGAGGAGGAAACCTCAATTAAGAAAATACCTCCACAGGATCAGGCTATAAGAAAGCCTGTAGGATATTTTCTTACTTAGTAATTGATGGAGAAAGGCCCAGTCTATTGTGAGTGAGGCCACTCCTGGTCTGGTGGTCCAGGGTTCTGTGGGAAAGCAGGCTGAGCAAGCCAGGGGAAGCAAGCCAGTTAGCAGCACCCCTTCATGGCCTCTGCATCAATTCCTGCTTCTGCATCAGGCTCCTGCCCTGCTTCAGTTCCTGTCCTAACTTTCTTTAAGCCGAATAAACCCTTCCCTCCTCAAGCTGTTCTGGTCATAGTGTTCATTACAGTGGTGATAATCCTGACTAAGACAGTCAGGGAAGCTTCTTCCTGCAGATGCCAGTGCAGAGACTCATGACCAGTCAAGACACCTGGATGCTCAGCCCTAAACAGAACACCCATACCTGTCTCCCAACTCACTGTGAAGGTTCAAGGACATCAAGGAAGAAGGGGCAGAACGACTGCGGGAGCTGGTGACTATGGAGGAGTGATGTGCAATGTCAGAGCACCTTGACTGCCATACTCGTAAACACACAGCAGCTGTGGTACCTGCACAAGGTCAAGCCACAAAAACTCTGGCAACGATTGGGGATGCTGTCCAGACTCTACCCCTTACTCAGGAGATATTGGCAATCAATAGCTTCTGGGGGAGGGAGACTCATTCTTCTCTGAGGTTGTAGCCACTGGTTTAGGTTTCCCATGTTCCTGTGGATACTCCATACCTATTTACATATAGGCAGCCTTATTGGACTTAGTGGGTTATAAAACAAAGCAGGCTAGAGAGATGGCTCAGAGGTTAAGAACACTGGCTACTCTTCCAGAGGTCCTGAGTTCAATTCCCAGCAACCACATGGTAGCTCACAACCATCTGTAATGAGATCTGGTGCTCTCTTCTGGCCTGCAGACATACATGCAGGCAGAACACTGTATACATAGTAAATAAATTTTATTTAAAAAGGGAAGGATATATGAAATTGGAAGGAGTGTATATTAAGGGAAATATGGGGTTTTTGGAGGAGCGAAATGGTGGGCAGATACCATCATGTTTCATTGTATACCTATAAGAAATTCTCACAGAATTTTTATAAACCATGATAAAATTTTAAACTAAAAAAGAACAACTGATTTCTCCTGACAGACATTGTTATTTTATCCCTCAGGAAACTGTGTGGTCGGATGTCTTCTCTTCCAGGGCTCCTGTGGGGGTACCTTCCAGAAGGGAAAGGCAGGGCCAGGGCTGTAGCCCAGAGTAAAGGCTCTTTGTGACTGACACGGGGCTCTCATGTTGGCCCCATCTTTAGAGAAGTTCATTTGGACACTAACAGCTGAGAGCTGAGTGCCCATGCTGAGTAAGGGAGCTCTACAAGACCTGGACAGGTTCAGAACTGAGTTACAACTCCACCCTGCCCCTGTGAGGCAACACAAGCCTGTTGGGAAGGGGGGAGGGGCAAAGATCTGAAAAGATAAAGCAGACGGCCAGATGGCCACTGGTTCACAGAAGCTCAGTGTCAGGAACCATTAGGGAAATGCATGTCAAGTCCATGAGAAGGTGCCGTTGCACACACGCCCACTGAAGGGGCAAACACTCAAAGGTGGAGGGGCTAAATTCAGGTGAAGACATGGCAGAGATGGAACTCATCGTTGGAGGGGATGTAAAAGAGTACCAACTGTTTCAGAAAACGTTGTAGAGCCGGGTATAGTGACGCAAGCCTGTAACTCCGGCGCTTAGGTGCCTGAGGGTTACCGCGAGTTTGGCCATTTGCGCTGTTGCCGTCAAGTTAAACATATCTTTACCATATGGCCAGCGGCCCAACTCCTACTAACTCACTCGGGACAAATGGAAAGCTTGTATGTCCACACGAGAGTTTGTCCTGCATAGCTCCATTAGTGACACAGCTGGAGAGTCTGAGCAACCATTGAAGTTCCACTAGCAACCACACTCAAACTGAGCGGGGTCCCTGCAAGCACCATGGCTGACAGGAAAATGGTCTGGGTGAGGTAAGAAGGAAACTCAGTTCCGCCCGACTTAGTTTGCCAGTGCTGGGCCAAATTTTAGGAGTCTGACACCAGGTTGTTGATGTTATCTATATTTAAGCACAGCATAATTTGGGGGAGAAGTTTTCTGATGACAACTCAGGCCTGTGTGTACAATAAAGTATAAGACATATTTACACTGAAACTCTTTTACAAAGTGTGCAGGGCCTCTTCCATAAGATGAGTTCTGTTGACTCAGGTACAATGCTGAAGATAAGGGTCTATGGAGAACAACTGAGGTTAAACAAGGAATCAGGCTTTGGCCTAAGATAACATAGAGGTTACTCAGGCTGCTGTACTGTAGACGTGACATCTCTCACAAGGATGGTTTTAAGGTCTTAGAAAGGATAAACAAGCATAATATTCTGGGGGATTTGGGTGAAGCCTGGGCCTACAGATACCAGAGACCACCAGGTTGTAAATTACTTCCTTTCCCAGCATTCCAGACAGAAGTCAGGTTAACACCGCCTTCCTTTGAGGAGATAAGCATGCCTGTTTAACTTTCCTGGCTTCCCCAATGCTTATTTATGTGCACAAGGACCTCTTACCCACTACAAAACTGTGCCCAAACAAGGGCAGACCCTGTCACCGGGACACTTGGGTCCTGCCAATCTCCCAGGGCCTAATTCAGGAGTATGTGGCTGGGGTGAAGCCCAGGAGAGAGGGTTGGTAAGCAAAGGGACTTTCCTTGGCATAAATGGAGGGCATTCACAAGTGACTGAAGAAGTGTTCCTGACCACCAGGCCCTCCCTCCCTGGCACTGGGGACAGTGGCAATGAATGGCTACTTCCCTGCTCAGTTCCCCGGGTCTGGCTTAGCCTGGAAGAGGCAGGTGAGACTGGCCTAGTATTTTCTAGTTGATAGTGACCAGGTTTGAGATTGCTGGAACGTGATGGGCCCAGGTGTGTGTGTGTGTGTGTGTGTGTGTGTGTGTGTGTGTGTGTGTGTGTGTGTGGTGTGTCTTGGAAGCTGTGACCTCTGAATCTTGCTCTGTTCTTAGAGGTAGGGAGTTAAGAAAGGGCATTTACAGAAGAGCTGGTTTCTCTTGGCAGAACCTCTTAGACCTTGTTTCCCCACTTGGCCACGGACATCGCAAGTGTCTGTAAGGAGGTTTTGAGGTAACAAGGCCCAAGGATGCATAGAGGGTCTGAGAGACGTCTCCTCCAACAGGTGATGACAAAGTCACAGAAGTCATTCTCCAGACAGAAACAGAATGTGGGGCTCCTAGAGCAGAAGAAAGGCTCCTGCTGGAAAGGAGGGGAAGGAAGGTGAATTACAAGTACTTCTTCCCACCCTGTGGTTTACCTTTGAACTTCAGACTAATCCTTACTGGACTTGAGTATTAGCCTGCAGCCACCACCAATGCCTCAGGCTACTTCCTGATGAAGTACCTACCCACCCACCCCCACACAGAGGTCTTCTGAGGATTGCAGCCCCATGGGACCAGGGCCACTCTCCTGACCTCATCCAGGTTTACTATCCCTGCTTTGTTATTCAGACTGTCCCACTGTGTTGCTCTGATAGACCTTTGAAAGGAAAGAGATTCAGTTTAGATACTTTGTTTCTAAAGACAGTCACTTTGGGTTAGGGCCTCATGAACAATTTGGTGGAGGGCCTCAGTTCAGGGGCCAGCAGCGAGCATCCATAGGGTGAATGACCCATGGGCTTGGTTAGCATCCCAGACCTGGAGGCTAGACACTGTGAGAATGAGCAGGCTCTGGCTTCTTGGTGCCCTACTGTGACCTCTGCTGGATACATGGGCTGCCTGGGAGCTGCTATCTGACTCTGCCAGGAAATGTAGCTTCGTCTGTCTCATTATCAACCACAGATGTGCTGTGTCTTACGTCTATTTCTTGTTACTTCTAATGGGTGCCTGGCTTCTCTAGAAACTGCCGGACCTTGCCTCCCACTAGGTCCAGCTAATAGGGAAATGACATGTTAATGGTCACGATAAATACAGTTGAGAATCTTGGCCTTATTAGCTACCCCTCCCCCCTTTTAATGCATTTAGCTGCTTTGCAAAGCAAAATTAACAATTTCCTTTTTGAACCAGCTCGTTCTGTTGTCACCTCACCAGTTTCCTGGTTACGGGGTTGGTACATTTTGACATGTACTCAGAAGCAATCCACACCAAGAAACGACGATTCCACACAATTACCCACAGTGCTGTGCAGCCTCAGTCCTCCATCATGCCACATGCCAGTGTCAGACACGTTCCTAGAAATGTGTGTCACAGGCCTGGCTTGGCAGTTAGCATCATTTCATGTCTTCAGAGTCTGGAAATGAGCAGCTGTGTTTCCTTTCCTGCCTCCCTTGCTGCTAGGGTTCTGGTATGGACACTTTGGCCTAGTGGTATGCTGGCGAATACATTACCAGTTCTTGAGAAGAAAGCCGAGGAGGAGGAGGAGGAGGAGGAGGAGGAGGAG